>NC_136262.1:113090073-113366828 GCF_964187855.1 Myxine glutinosa
CATTTTACCTCAAATTTGCCGCTCGCAGACCCTACCCATGTTCTTTTTTTTCTCAACACTGTTTAGGGTAAAGTGTTCTATTAACTGTCTCGTTCATCAAGTCGTCTTCTTCTTCGCTCTACTGCGGCACAAGGCTGTGGGGGTAGCATCATTGGCCGAGGGCACGGCTGTGCTGCTGATGCGGTGCCCTCTGCTGGTTAGGGCAGGAAATTGGAATTTGTTCATGACACCGGCAACAGCTCAACTTCCCTTAATGAAGAACACCGTGGGATATTTAACGCCCACCAACTAACGCCTGCAGAGAGGACGCCCGTTAGTTGATGCCCATCCAAGGGAGGGCCCACATTGATGAATCACCCTGCCTGAAAAACACTGTGATGTCAGGTCGGAATTCAAACCCAGGCTAAAGAGCTTTGAGGTGAGTGTGTGTATCTCTAGGCCAACATGTCAGCCCACAGTTTACCAAGTGATAATTGTAGAAACTGCTCCATGTAGTAAGGGCATTTTATGAGATATTTCACAAATCTGTTAACTAAATTGTTACCAAAAAATTTCTTTACCAATATGTTTGTAAAGGTGTGTAATTACATGTGTTAAAATGTTGAAGTTCAACTCCCGTGGGAAACCCAGAAAAAAAGCTGTTGAATTCGGGTACCGAAAAATTATTTTCGAGAATTTTTATTTTTTTAAATCGGCCCTTAAGTAACTTATGAGGGGTCAAATAAGGGTTTTTCATGATTCTGAGTTGATTGTTAACATTTATATTTTCACTTTTACATTTACACACAAAGTAGCTTTTATTTCACATACATATATAATACTCAAGAGTTATTTCTCATTCACAATGTCAGAAGTTTCAACAGTCATTGTCTATGTCTTCTTCAGACTCAACAACATCATGACTGCAGTTTCTGCATGTAATGGCATTACAGACTCCACAGGCCGAGATGCACGTGACCCCATTCTTCTTGCAGCTGCATCGCCGGTTGCTGCAATCTCCATGACAATTACAGCTCGTGAACTGCAATAGCTCCTCAGGAGCCGTGGGGTCCAGTGTTGGAACTGGCTCATACCCATGCACACCTATTGTCCATCCATAGTCACTGGGGTTCAGAGACATGCTCTGTAGAAGGATCCAGTCCCGGGTCTGCAGGTAGGCACGGAGTGAATGTTGTGCAGCTGCACCCTCTGTTGGAGGTAGAGTCTCTGGTTTGATCACTCCTGCCGCTGCCCAGAGTGTGTCACCTGGAGTGAGGAGTGGCTGATCATGAGCCAGGGAGGAGGAAAGCTCAGCGAGGGGGAGAAACATGATCGCGTTCGTTCCTATCTGTTTCCTGTTCGTAAATGGAATAATCTTTACTCCTACACTAACATCAGCCATAATCCCTCCTACACTAACATCAGCCATAATCCCTCCTACATTGACCATTTAGAAAAGTTGGCTTCCACCGGCAGCCACAGACTTCACAAATTGTATTGATTCCAGTTATTCATTGGAAAATCGAACTATTTACAGCCCATGACGCCTTTATATATTATTATGTAATATATAAAGGCTGAAGGCTGAAGCACAAGGCCTGTTGCTGTCACATTGCAGACAGGTTGCGATCTCTGTCTATCTCTGCCATGTCAGTCTTCGGACGCTCCATCTCCTCCAAGGTAGATACACGCGGTGCTCTCAAAATCCTGGCTCGCCGCACACCTCGACTGCTTTCTTCTTCTTTTCTCCTGTCTGTGGAATACAGATTTTCTTCTTAATCCCACTCTTACCTGCATGGCTTTCAGCAGGTGATGCCATACCATCGCTGGTCACCCTCCCCATCCCTATTCACTAGCTTTTGTACCCCCATTAACCCGACCTAACACAACCCTCTTACTTGCAGGAAATTGAATTTCTCCCTTCCCCCCCCCCCCCCTCTCCTCTTTTCCTTTTTCCCCTTTTACTTGTAGTGTCCAACTGAGGCCCCACTGTTAGTTCGTTATTTTTTACCTTCCGTCACCTCACCCTTTCTCGAGCCTTCATCTTGTGTAAATTTTTTTAAAATAAAGAACATTGGCTCCCAGGATGCTGCTCACCTCCACCAACTCCAAAAACTTTCACAAACCGGATGTGCTCCAACTTTATTGGGATTGTTTTTGCCCACCATCGATTCATCTCACCTGGTTTTGAAAAATCCGTTACAGGTACATATTTCTTGTTTTAATAAAGCAGAAAGTAAAAAAAGTTGGCACATTGAGATAAAAAAAGTTCCCTGAGACTTTTTTATTCACCTATTGAAAATAATATGTTCACCTTCCAAGAGCAAACATTTGGGCCTTTTCCAATTTGGGCTTTCCTTGTTTTAACATAATTTAGTTAATATTGAGAGAGATGCTTGGTCTGTTTAGTGTTCTCATCCAAAGGGTGTGGCTCATCATGTGGGTATCCCTGGTTCAAATCCCATAGACCATGTTGGTGTTGACAAATGTGTTCTTCCTGCTTGTGATGTATGTACAAGCGTTTCCATGAAATTGGTTGAAATCGGTACAAGGAATAACCAGGAAGGAACACGAGTGAGTCTGGGATTCTATCTGAAACTAGAACGCCACTCAGTAGAGCGCATACTCCCGCCGTGGGTCAAGTTGGAATAGTACGATTTCACAAAAGTTTGAGGGAGTAGTTCAGTGACAACACAACACAAGACAACACAAGACAGACACTGCACAGATATATATATATATATATATATATATATATATATATATATATACATATATATATTGTTACAGACGCGGTTTTGGATGTTAGTTTACCGAGCGGTTTGGTATGACCGCGTCTGCACAGTTTACCCGATTATACTCGAACGTTGGCCGAGTCGCGCTACGCTAGATCAATGAAGGAAAGGACACAACGGCTGGGTTAGATGACACGACACCAGGGGTACAGTTCTCAAGACCTCCGGAGGAGGTTATAATATTTGTATGCGGAACGTTTAGATTACAAGGACAAGAGATACAGCATAGGAAGGTAGGCACTTAGACACACTTATCTTAATCCCGACAGACCACAGATAAACGGGACAAAACTGACTCACACAGGGATTGATGGCAAGGAAGGGCAGGTAGTCGCTGGACAGCACAAGGTGCACCTTGGCTCAGGGACAGGATAGCGCGGTTCAAAAGATGCAGGGAGGTATCGTCGCGCTGGAGGTGGCGTCTGGTTCTCTTCAAGCTGGGGGCGCATCTGACGTCACGTCCGGTAAGTCGCTGCGTATATCCAGCGGGGAGTGACACGCCCTCGGCTCGTTAGCTCCGCCCCAGATGGAATCGGCCCGTTGCTTCTTATTGGGTGCGGGGGGTTACCGGGCTCCGCCCTTGACGAGGGGCCGACAGTCAGCCCCTTCGTGGTAACCCCGTCGGAGCACGTGGGCAATGGCGGCTAACCAAGCCGGAGTGAGGACGCGCACTCCCCGCGCGCTGTTGTTGTTGTTGTTGTAGTTGCAGTTTCATGAGGAAGATGGGAGGAGGTATGGGGAGGTCCTAAACTCACTACTGGTGCCATACAATCACATTCTGGTGCAACGAAGAGTCAGAATTAATGGAAACGAGTCCTTAACTGACATAGACTAAGAATAACTAGCAAGATGTCCTATAGTTGTCTACGTGAGATGCGGTGAACCTGGGCACGACATTTAATGGGGGAAAAAGGGGAAGGTCGGTTCTACAGAGTGTTGTTTACAGACAATGGGACTAGGGAATGGGGGATTGGGGATAGTTGGGGAGTATTGGGGAAATAGGGGAATATTTACAAGCGGATATGGATGGAAGCCAAATCCCATATCCGCAACATTGCACCCTTCTCTACCTCGGGGCGTCTCGACCCGATAAATTTTTACCTGCTTTAGTGTGGCACTCAGATGTAGTTCCCTCTACTATTAACTCTACCCTGAGTGCGACAGTTTTACAGATGTTTACAAATGAGTAAATATGTCCCCCTGCGACGTTGCACCCTTCTCCTCACAGAAACACACCCACAGGATAACCGAATCGCGGAAAGAATCCTCAAACTAAACATACAGCCGGTAGGGAGCATTATTTACATAAGACTACGCTGATATTTACACTACGATCCAGGACCTGTTTTTGGAGGAACACATGCAGATGTTATGCATAGAGAGAGCACGCATGCCAGCATCGATACACCAACCCACGAGTGCTCTGTGGCCTTACGGCCTTTAATAATGTGCAGAGCACCCCATCCAAGCACCAAACGCACCACCCCATAACACAGTCAGCACCATCCGGTGCACCAATAAAGCGTTCATAAATCACCGGTGGTGTCGCAGCCGGCCGATGTTCTGCCGCTGGTCTTGCCTTCCTGAAGTGCACTTGGCCTTCTGGCTTCTTTCAAAAATAAAGAAAGGCGCCAACCGCGTCCATTTCTTTATTGTGGCCGTCAGGGGCCAACTATTAGTGGTTCACCTGTATGGCATAGGTGCCACGTTGACCCATAGGTCCATCCACGGGTGGTGCTTGGCCGCAAAAGAACTGCGGTCCATTGTGGGTGGCCACCAAAATTGCGGTCCATATGGTGTATCGATCCCGGCAGCAAGCAGCGAAAGTGCAGGCCCACAACTGCGGAGCCAGCACCTCTCTCTCCTCTCTCTCTGCCCCAAAGCCAGATCCTCGGAGGTGGGAGACAAAAGAAGAAGACAAGTGAGTAAGGTGGTAAGGGCGCAAAAGTGCACGCAATACAAGATGATGCACACTGGGGGCACATGGGAACCAGGTGAGACAGGTACGTTCCTACCGTACGCCCCCCCCCCCCCCCACCAGGTAACCTACATTGCCCCTCCCTTACCCCTTACTGTATCCACAAAACACAACACTACCCATAAACATCTACTTTACAGATCAACAAACGTCCCTACTGTCTTCCCCGTTCCTCCCATAAACCAAATTCGTCTTCTCTCCCTCCTAACCAATCAAATTTGCCATCTCCAACTCAACATCATAATTTGCCATCACCAATTCATCATCAGTCCCTCCTAAGGAGGGAGAGATGGGATCACCCCAATGTCTCATCCACGTCGTGATACGTCTCACAAATCCACACAGCAATTCTCATTTCCTGCACACAGAACCAAGAAAACACAGGTGTGGAGTCATCATCATCACCTCAGGTAAGTGGCTGCGTATGGTGCGACAGGTTCATCAATCCTAACTATTTCCTAAATGACTTTAACAACTTTACATTACCCGGGGTCTTTCTCCTGCCAAACCATTGGCCAACTTACACTATGGGTTCTAAAAACCAATTCCCATTGACCAAACTGTGGTGCTTTTCAATTTGGGGTCTCACTCCCCCGATTCATCTCCCGGTGCCCTCGCACAATTTCTGGACTGTGGCGTGTAGCTCTCCCAGCAGGTCTACCCACCTGCACACCTCCACCACTGCAGCTGCCTCCGAGCTTACCTGCTCCTTACCCTAACCTATCTACCTGGGGAAGGCCCTCTGGCGCTCTCCCCACTCGGTGCCCTCTCTGGCACTGGGCTGCCCGATCCACACCCGGGATCCTCAGGCACCCACTGACACTAACGGCTCCCAGAGCCCACCTGCGGCCTCACCTGGCCGACATCCTCACAGTGGTGGAGTGCCCAAACCAACTACACACACTAACAGGCTACACGCCCAGCCATTTCCACAACACTAATGCACCCATCCACAATACCATTCTGCAACCGCACCACAAATGCCAATATCCAACCACAATTTACCTATACCCTCTACCTAACACTTACACTACCCGCCCCGGGTACTCGTGAAAGGGGTCCACTCTTCCCCCATCCACACCTTCGCACCATCCACTCCACTCCGTACCACTTACTCCAACTCTCTCCACACCACCTTTACTTGCACACCTGTGCTCTCACACCTGGTGCCACCTGCACCTTTCTCTCCCCAAGCGCATTCGCGCTGATCCACACACTCACTACTCATACACTGCTCCACACACCTGTCCAGTTCTCACACAGCATCATCTCATCTAACTACTCCCCTCTGAAACTTGCGCTTCCCAGTCGTCCCTTTAAACTATTGCGCTCCCACGTCATTATCAACCACACTAAACTACCTGCGTCCCCACTACAGGTATCAGTCACTAACTAACCTTAACGTTACCTAATGTCATCTTCTAGGTCCCTATCATTATAACCTAACCCACCCGGGCTAGTTTTCACTGCCATACACCCCATAAACTATAGCGCATTTGCCCCACCATGGGAAGGGTGGCAGGGATGCCACCCTTACCCACCGGGCCCATCGCTCACTACTAATTTTGCACATCAAATTTCAACAAATCAAAAATTTGCCAATCACTGCCCATCATCTGCCAATCATTACTGCCAATCCTTTGCCAATCATCAAATTTCGTTTTTCTCTAATTTTGGGGCCAAAACACTAACCTCATCACCCGTCTACTCACTAATGCCTCTCGGTGCGCCAATTCCTGTCCAAAGCCCGGCTTCGTACAGCCAAGCCATGAATGCAGGTTGTTTGGTGCCAGCGGCTGGATACGTCCCGCATTCGGTGCAGGGAAGGAGGTTTACCCGGGCCGAGATCCCACGCACCCTCTCGGCACGGAGCCATCCCATGGCCCGATCTCGACCTGCCGGAATGCCTCAACAAAAAGTGGTCGCCATGACGACCCTTCCTATCCAGCTGCCCGCTCCACCTAGTGGAGCCTGGACGCGGCCGTTCCACGCGAGGCCCGGCACGCACCGAGGGCCCGATTCGGCTATAAGTCGTTCTAACCGCTGCTCCGTTTAACGTCGATGCTTCACCTGCATGCTTACACCCCGCAGCCCGTTCCTTGCTCACACATCCAGCCGTTCCCATGCTCCTCGTACCTTTCCTTACACACCCAGGTACATTCATTCCACTCACAACCTTGGTCACACACCTGACCACCGAACACTTTGGCACACATTCGCCGCTCGCACACCTCACCAACACACCTCTTCGCGCCCCCTCCTCGGTCACCTCCTCTGTGACAATCACAGGTGTGCTCTCATTCGCACACCCAACCACGTGCCTCACTACCAATTCCAGCGTGCATTCCCACTCACGCTCTACCATTCCAGGTGTGCTTCCTTTCTCACCTGTCACAACCAACTCACGCTCCGTGTCACTCTTACTACTCTCACCTCCACTCTTGACAGCGCACTCACCCTTACTCTCGACAGCACACTCTTTCCTCATGCACCCGTCCGTTACACACCTCTCTCGCGCACACTCTTGCGCACACTCTCCCGCACATTGTCCCGTTACACCCTCTGTAACACTTACCACACCGCGCTTCCATGTGCTCCCTCGCACACGCGCTACGACCGACTCACTCTCGCCAGCACCTTCACTCCTTGGCACGCACTTTTTCCTCACACACCCCAGAGTCGGACTTTCTCGCACACCTCCTTTTTCGCACACCAGACCTGTCGCACACTTCACCAACGGCCTCTCACGAACACCCGGGTCCATCTCGACCCCCATCCTTATTAAATCACCTGGCGCATCATACGCACGACCATATTGGTCACCACTTACACCGGGTCCTCTTTCTCTTCGCTTCTCCTCCATCACCTGCGAATCCCTCATCCGGTTAATGAGCACATCATCACGATCCAAACACAGACTTTGGACCAATTCTTTTATCTCCTCTTTTATCTCTTTCTTATCCCCTCTCCGTCGCTTCTTAATTTCGCTCACCCCTTCTTCCACTTCTTCTACTTTCTGCTTCACCTCCTTCATCTCCTTGTGCGCCCCTTTAAGTTCTTCCTCTAACTCCACTTTATTTTTTTCTATGTGCTCCCGCACCTCCTGCTCTTTAACCTCCATCACCTCTACCACTTTGTTCATTTTCCTCGTCAGGTCCTCATGTACCGTCTGACACTCTTTTTTAATTACCCCTACGTCCTTTTTCATCTCCTTCTGTGTCGATTTTAAACCCTCTATTACCGCTGTGTTCTTCTTCACCTGGTCCCCCAACTCCTTTTGGCCCACTGTCAGTTGTTCTACTCCCAGCGTCAACTCCTCTATACCCCCTTGCAATTTTACAGTCCCCTTTCTCACCTCCTTCTCCATGCGCTCCTTACAGTGCCTCACCTCCTCGCGCACTCCTCCGACCTCCTCACTCACACCTCTTCTGATCTCCTCTCCCATCACTTGCATCTCCTGCCCAGATGCCACCCTCATCTGCTCCATTTCCTCCCTGTGAGCATCCAGTTTGGTTTCTACCCCCATTCTGACCCCCTCTATCTGCTGCCCCATTTGTTTAACTTCCCTTTCCGCTTGGTCCCTCATGTCCCTCAATTTGCCTTCCATCCTGTTTTCTAACCCCTCTAGCCCCTTTTGCATCCCTTCCATTTGATTCTCTTGAGCGGCCATTCTGTTTTCTACCCCCATTAACCCATTTTTCACCTCTTTTATCCCGTTGTCTAACCCCTCAAATTTGTCGTCTAACTTCCCAAATTTCTTGTCTAATCCCTTAAAATTATTGTCTAACCCCTCACCGGTACCCCTCGCTTCGTCCCTCATTACTCCCAATTGCTCACTCTGAGCATCCATCCGGTTCCCCATTACCCCCATTTGGTTTCCCATTACCCCCATTTGGTTTCCCAACCGCTCACTATCAGCCCTCATTCCCACAATTTGGTCTCCCATTTGTTCCATAAGGGCCCTCATTTGCAGGAGGAAAAGGTTCGAATCCACCAGCGGCGCTACCACGGTCGCGGGCGCGGTCGCCGTGGCCATGTGCGAGGCGCCATTTTGTGCGTCTGCTACCCTCACTGCTTCGCTCTCCTCATGTCCCTCATTTTGGTCCTGGATCGACCCTGCCTCACTCTCTTCTACCGGAACCCAACCGTCTTGGTCTGCCATAGCGCGACTTTCAAAATTCGGGTTTTTATTTTCGTAAAACAAAATCAAATTTCGCCGTTATAATTTCGAGCGCGTGAAACGCGCTCCGGATCGAATCCCACTTCCCGACACCAAATGTTACCCTAATGGTACAATTGGTGTTCCAAAATTTGGGCCTAACAAATTTAGTCCCAGGTCCGAATCCAACTCCTCGACACCAAATGTTACAGACGCGGTTTTGGATGTTAGTTTACCGAGCGGTTTGGTATGACCGCGTCTGCACAGTTTACCCGATTCCACTCGAACGTTGGCCAAATCGCGCTATGCTAAATCAATTAAGGAAAGGACACAACGGCTGGGTTAGATGACACGACACCAGGGGTACAGTTCTCAAGACCTCCGGAGGAGGTTATAATATTTGTATGCGGAACGTTTAGATTACAAGGACAAGAGATACAGCATAGGAAGGTAGGCACTTAGACACACTTATCTTAATCCCGACAGACCACAGATAAACGGGACAAAACTGACTCACACAGGGATTGATGGCAAGGAAGGGCAGGTAGTCGCTGGACAGCACAAGGTGCACCTTGGCTCAGGGACAGGATAGCGCGGTTCAAAAGATGCAGGGAGGTATCGTCGCGCTGGAGGTGGCGTCTGGTTCTCTTCAAGCTGGGGGCGCATCTGACGTCACGTCCGGTAAGTCGCTGCGTATATCCAGCGGGGAGTGACACGCCCTCGGCTCGTTAGCTCCGCCCCAGATGGAATCGGCCCGTTGCTTCTTATTGGGTGCGGGGGGTTACCGGGCTCCGCCCTTGACGAGGGGCCGACAGTCAGCCCCTTCGTGGTAACCCCGTCGGAGCACGTGGGCAATGGCGGCTAACCAAGCCGGAGTGAGGACGCGCACTCCCCGCGCGCTGTTGTTGTTGTTGTTGTAGTTGCAGTTTCATGAGGAAGATGGGAGGAGGTATGGGGAGGTCCTAAACTCACTACTGGTGCCATACAATCACATTCTGGTGCAACGAAGAGTCAGAATTAATGGAAACGAGTCCTTAACTGACATAGACTAAGAATAACTAGCAAGATGTCCTATAGTTGTCTACGTGAGATGCGGTGAACCTGGGCACGACATTTAATGGGGGAAAAAGGGGAAGGTCGGTTCTACAGAGTGTTGTTTACAGACAATGGGACTAGGGAATGGGGGATTGGGGATAGTTGGGGAGTATTGGGGAAATAGGGGAATATTTACAAGCGGATATGGATGGAGGCCAAATCCTATATCCGCAACAATATATATATATATATCTAGAATATATAGAAGATAATGTTTAAAAAAACAAGGCAATTTCACTTACATTTTCGGATTCAGCGTTCAATTCTATATAAGTGAGTGTATTTTGAGACATGTGTGACTTCAAATAAAATTGTAAGCCAGGAAAACGTTCCTTTCATTCCTTAGGGATACAACATGTAAAACTGGCCCAAACGTCAAAACAAAACTCGCTCATTTTAAGTCGTACAAGCTAATGCGACCACTCATTCTTCTAGTAAGGGCATTTTATGAGATATTTCACAAATCTGTTAACTAAATTGTTACCAAAAAATTTCTTCACCAATATGTTTGTAAAGGTGTGTAATAACATGTGTTAAATTGTTGAAGTTCAACTCCCGTGGGAAACCCAGAAAAAAAGCTGTTGAACTCGGGTACCGAAAAATTATTTTCGAGAATTTTTATTTTTTTAAATCGGCCCTTAAGTAACTTATGAGGGGTCAAATAAGGGTTTTTCATGATTCTGAGTTGATTGTTAACATTTATATTTTCACTTTTACATTTACACACAAAGTAGCTTTCATTTCACATACATATATAATACTCAAGAGTTATTTCTCATTCACAATGTCAGAAGTTTCAACAGTCATTGTCTATGTCTTCTTCAGACTCAACAACATCATGACTGCAATTTCTGCATGTAATGCCATTACAGACTCCACAGGCCGAGATGCACGTGACCCCATTCTTCTTGCAGCTGCATCGCCGGTTGCTGCAATCTCCATGACAATTACAGCTCGTGAACTGCAATAGCTCCTCAGGAGCCGTGGGGTCCAGTGTTGGAACTGGCTCATACCCATGCACACCTATTGTCCATCCATAGTCACTGGGGTTCAGAGACATGCTCTGTAGAAGGATCCAGTCCCGGGTCTGCAGGTAGGCACGGAGTGAATGTTGTGCAGCTGCACCCTCTGTTGGTGAAGATGGTGTTGAGGTCATTAGGGTCTCCTTCAATAACTGGGAGGAACTCGATCTGTGTGCTCTGCTTTGCATCATTAGCATGGATTCTCTTCATCCAGCCATTCCAGTTGGAGTGTGGGAACTCAGGATCGTTGGCTTTGATCACCCACCCCGCTGCCCAGAGTGTGTCACCTGGAGTGAGGAGTGGCTGATCATGAGCCAGGGAGGAGGAAAGCTCAGCGAGGGGGTGAAACATGATCGCGTTCGTTCCTATCTGTTTCCTGTTCGTAAATGGAATAATCTTTACTTCAGTTCCTCTCAGGATCTTAGCTTTGTCGAGTGCCTTCAACTTCACCCGGGGGAAAGCTGCTGTTGTCTGTGGATCTGGCAAAGGTGGTGCCAGAGAGGTGACTTCGATCCAACCCATTGAGTGAAAGGGAGTGTTTCCGTGAATAGAGACAATGTTTAAATCTATATTGTCTCCAACAAACTGAGTGACTGCATTGTTTGTTTCCCCAACCTCCATAAAGACCACCTGATCATTACTTGACAATTCACTTTCACTGGCTGGCACTTTGGCTGTCATCACTGATTGATCCTCAAGCGCAGCATCAACCGCAACCTCATCATTGATCTGTTCATCGGTTTCCTCCACAATGGTGTCAAGAGTGCCAGAAGTATCTGGAACATCATCTCCACTCCTACTATTAAGGAAGCAGTATTTGTAGTTTTGTGCCTCCGTGTAAGACTCGGTGTATCCCAGCCGGTGGAACTTGTTGAGCATCCATTTTGACCCAAATCTATGATCAAGTTGTATGGCAAGCCCCATTTGGTGTGGCAATACTCCAGACCGAGGTCGACAGGCCTTAATAAAATTCTGCCCCCAAACGGCAACTCTTTCGTCTGTCTTGACAATCGGTCTCAAGAACATCTGAAGGCTTGCAGGAACAAGTGTCAGCTGACTATCGATGTCAGTCATACTGTGTGTGGTGGGGTATGACTTTGGACCTAAATCAATCAAGGCAATATCATTGGATATGAACTTGAATGCCGTCTTTATGATCTGAGTCTTCTCATCTCCATGGTCAAGATTAGCATGATGCGCTCGCAGAATATTGTCGGTGCCATCTTTGAGACAGAGTACATCTGCCCTTCTTTCCTGTGTTGTGAAATACAAGGTGTCTTCGTATTTCTCTAGAAGTTTTATCTTTAGCCAATGCTTTGAATAAGAAAGGCTCTTCTCTGGTGACTGATCAAACTCCTGCAGCTTTTCATGGACTTGGTCCATGTTCATTACCCCATGCTCTAATTCTGAGTCTAACCATTCGCAGAATTCAATAAAAACTGCCTTTCGCTCCTCATCAATACTCCTCTGTCCTCTCTTCCTTTGTCCTTCCTCATCAGTCTTGGACAAACTGTCACCTCTCGCAAACATAAGTTTGCATCGCAAATGGTACAGTGTTTCTTCTGCTACCAAGTCGTTGATCCCTTCCAGGCGTCCAGTGACTTCAGTGCCCCAGTCATCCCCGCGACTCCGTGCTGTCTTCAGCAAGCTTGCCTTCAGTGTATCTGCAGTCAAATTATCTGGCACTCTGTATTTCTTTCTAGCTTGTGCTGGATTATTTTTGTAGAGCTGGGCTGGTTGGTTGCAAAGAATGCATACATCCTTATACAGGAGGTCAACTGACTGTGATCTTCTAGAACTGCAGCCAGTTGATGAACTGAACTCACAAGTAGTGCGTCTTCTCTTCAACTTTGATGACTCTTTCTCTGCCTTTGATGCTTGAGCTGACTTCTTGGTGGTTGCAACAAAGTTGTTGTACAGATCATTTTTACACTTCTGGTGGTACCTCAGTTTTCCTTCCTTTTGAGCCTCCTTCATACGTTCCACAACAGTAACATTTTCGACAGTTTCTGCTTGTTTCAATAAAGTTGAGTATCCCTTTGGAGTTGCCTGTAGGAGCCTTTCAGCTGGTGTATCCGAGCGTGCACAGATGAAGCAATTGAGCACAGGTGGAGTAACGTCTTCATCCATATTGCTAGACTCCATGTCCTGCAAAGTAGAAAATGAAATATATTTAGAAATTATTTTTCCACAAAGGAGTGTCTGTGGTGAAATATAAATGTTAACAATCAACTCAGAATCATGAAAAACCCTTATTTGACCCCTCATAAGTTACTTAAGGGCCGATTAAAAAAAATAAAAATTCTCGAAAATAATTTTTCGGTACCCGAATTCAACAGCTTTTTTTCTGGGTTTCCCACGGGAGTTGACCTTCAACATTTTAACACATGTTATTACACACCTTTACAAACATATTGGTGAAGAAATTTTTTGGTAACAATTTAGTTAACAGATTTTCATATGTTTCCCTTACTAATGAGCATTACAAGCTGATGGGTAATGGCCGGAAAGTTACCTTTTGAAATACAATATAATTGCATCTGATGGATGACTGAGGTGACCATGAGGATACAAAAGCAAGGTACTGGCATTGGATAAGTGGGGATAACAGTTGAACACAAGAAAGGAAATGAACAATCAGATGAGATGTGAGGTTAAGATAGAGGAGGTGAGGAACCACAGTAACCTGCACGTCAGAAGGTTGAGTTTGGCAGGGTTAATGGGGTAGAAAAGATTGTGGATAGATGTGGGGGATGATAGGAGATGCTGGTGCACTGAATGCATCAAGTCCTGGAGTGAAGCGTGTGATTGAGAGCAGCTGATGTACCTTTTTGGAACTTTTTTTTTTGAACAAGACCGCCATCACCACTCATTTTGGCCTTCTCGAGTTTGTGCGTATGCCCTTTGGGTTACGTTAAGTGGCATAAACTTTTCAGTGCTTCATCGATGAGGTCATCCAGGGTTTGCCTTTCCTTTATTGATGATCTGCTCACAGCCAGCTAGCTTCACTAGCAGAGGCTTCACTAGCAGAGGCTTCACTAGCAGAGGCCACCATGCTTGTCCATCCTAAGTCTAGATGCACCACGATGTATCATGGTGGATGCATCAAATGTGCCAGTTGGTGGAGTATTCCAAGAGCATGTGGAAGGGAAGTGGGAGCCCACCAGGTACAGCACCTTCAGTCGTGAGTTGCTGGTGGTTTACCTCGCAATCCGCAATTTTCGTCACGCACTTGAGGGTAGGCAGTTCTGTATTTAAAGAACTCTCACAGTTCAATATCAACACCCTCGACACAACAACCTCCATCGAGTTCAACAGGCTTGCCAACGTGCAGCAGGGGGACGAGGAACTGCAGCATCGAAGAGCCCGCTCCACATCGCTCAAGTTCAGTGTATACCTCTCCATATTTCTGAAGGTACGATTGTTTGTGGCCTATCCACTATCAATTCTCATCCATATCATCCTGCTGAGTTCAGGCCCTCACTCAGGGCACAAGCAGACCCACATCGATGCGATGGAAAACCTACCGGTTGTGCTTTTGGGCATTCGTGCCACGGTGAAAGCTGATCCTGCTTGAAGCTCAGCCGAGTTCGTTTTTGGATCAGCACTTTGCCCGACTAACATTTGCACACCTATTTGGACCTGAACATTTATGTGGACAGACTGTGAAGGATAATGACTGGGTTACATCATCCCCCCACCACAGCTCAGCAGAGTTCCATGCAACTGCCCAAAAATCTTTGTGGTGTACCCATGTTTTTGCACACGACGAAGCCGTCATGGCTTCTCTGCAACCTCCCTACTGGGGCCACTTCCATATCATTACCAGGAATGACAAGTACTTCATCCTTGTTTTTAATGGGAAGTCTGATACTGTCAGTTTAGACAGACTCAAGGTCGCCAACATGGATGGAGAGTCTGATCCAACTGATCCTACTAAAGCAAAAAAAACCTCCAGCTACATCACTCCCACAGTTCCCGTGAGCCGACACACAGCAGCATCGAGGTCAGCCTCATCAACATCTGCTGGGTGCTGCTCTAGTTACCACTTATTTTTCCCAGAAGTCACCTTTTCACAAAGTTCACCTAGCTTGTCTTCAGCTGCAACAACCGTCCCATAACAGAAGTCCTCCAAAGTGGGCAAATTGATCGATCTGTTGTTGTTGTTTTTTGCAATGAGGTCAAATTGTCTGCTCTTCAAATATCCCTGGACGATCAAATTGTCTGCTCTTCAAACATCCCTGGAGGATCAAATTGTCTGCTCTTCAAATATCCCTGAAGGATCAAATTGTCTGCTCTTCAAACATCCCTGGAGGATCAAATTGTCTGCTCTTCAAATATCCCTGGAGGATCAAATTGTCTGCTCTTCAAATATCCCTGAAGGATCAAATTGTCTGCTCTTCAAACATCCCTGGAGGATCAAATTGTCTGCACTTCAAATATCCCTGAAGGATCAAATTGTCTGCTCTTCAAATATCCCTGAAGGATCAAATTGTCTGCTCTTCAAACATCCCTGGAGGATCAAATTGTCTGCTCTTCAAATATCCCTGGAGGATCAAATTGTCTGCTCTTCAAATATCCCTGAAGGATCAAATTGTCTGCTCTTCAAACATCCCTGGAGGATCAAATTGTCTGCTCTTCAAATATCCCTGAAGGATCAAATTGTCTGCTCTTCAAATATCCCTGCAGGATCAAATTGTCTGCTCTTCAAATATCCCTGCAGGATCAAATTGTCTGCTCTTCAAACATCCATGGAGGATCAAATTGTCTGCACTTCAAACATCCCTGAAGGATCAAATTGTCTGCTCTTCAAATATCCCTGCAGGATCAAATTGTCTGCTCTTCAAACATCCCTGAAGGATCAAATTGTCTGCTCTTCAAACATCCATGGAGGATCAAATTGTCAGCTCTTCAAACATCCATGGAGGATCAAATTGTCTGCTCCTCAAACATCCCTGGAGGATCAAATTGTCTGCTCTTCAAACATCCATGGAGGATCAAATTGTCAGCTCTTCAAACATCCATGGAGGATCAAATTGTCTGCTCCTCAAACATCCCTGGAGGATCAAATTGTCTGCTCTTCAAACATCCATGGAGGATCAAATTGCCAGCTCTTCAAACATCCATGGAGGATCAAATTGTCTGCTCTTCAAACATCCATGGAGGATCAAATTGTCTGCCCTTCAAACATCCATGGAGGATCAAATTCTCAGCTCTTCAAACATCCATGGAGGATCAAATTATCTGCTCTTCAAATATCCCTGAAAGATCAAATTCTCAGCTCTTCAAACATCCATGGAGGATCAAATTGTCAGCTCTTCAAACATCCATGGAGGATCAAATTGTCAGCTCTTCAAACATCCCTGGAGGATCAAATTGTCTGCTCTTCACACATCCTTGGAGGATCAAATTGTCTGCTCTTCAAACATCCATGGAGGATCAAATTGTCAGCTCTTCAAACATCCATGGAGGATCAAATTGTCTGCTCTTCAAATATCCCTGAAGGATCAAATTGTCTGCTCTTCAAACATCCATGGAGGATCAAATTGTCAGCTCTTTAAACATCCTTGGAGGATCAAATTGTCTGCTCTTCAAATATCCCTAGAGGATCAAGTTGTCTGCTCTTCAAACATCACTGGAGGATCAAATTGTCTACTCTTCAAATATCCCTGAAGGATCAAGTTGTCTGCTCTTCAAACATCCATGGAGTATCAAATTGTCAGCTCTTCAAACATCCATGGAGGATCAAATTGTCAGCTCTTCAAACATCCATGGAGGATCAAATTGCCAGCTCTTCAAACATCTCTGGAGGGTCAAATTCTCAGCTCTTCAAACATCCATGGAGGATCAAATTGTCTGCTCTTCAAACATCCATGGAGTATAAAATTGTCAGCTCTTCAAACATCCATGGAGTATCAAATTGTCAGCTCTTCAAACATCCATGGAGGATCAAATTGTCAGCTCTTCAAACATCCATGGAGGATCAAATTGCCAGCTCTTCAAACATCTCTGGAGGGTCAAATTCTCAGCTCTTCAAACATCCATGGAGGATAAAATTGTCAGCTCTTCAAACATCCATGGAGTATCAAATTCTCAGCTCTTCAAACATCCATGGAGGATCAAATTGTCTGCTCTTCAAACATCCATGGAGGATCAAATTGTCTGCTCTTCAAATATCCCTGAAGGATCAAATTGTCTGCTCTTCAAACATCCCTGGAGGATCAAATTGTCTGCTCTTCAAATATCCCTGGAGGATCAAATTGTCTGCTCTTCAAATATCCCTGAAGGATCAAATTGTCTGCTCTTCAAACATCCCTGGAGGATCAAATTGTCTGCTCTTCAAACATCCCTGGAGGATCAAATTGTCTGCTCTTCAAATATCCCTGAAGGATCAAATTGTCTGCTCTTCAAATATCCTTGCAGGATCAAATTGTCTGTTCTTCAAACATCCATGGAGGATCAAATTGTCTGCTCTTCAAACATCCCTGGAGGATCAAATTGTCTGCACTTCAAATATCCCTGAAGGATCAAATTGTCTGCTCTTCAAATATCCCTGAAGGATCAAATTGTCTGCTCTTCAAACATCCCTGGAGGATCAAATTGTCTGCTCTTCAAATATCCCTGGAGGATCAAATTGTCTGCTCTTCAAATATCCCTGAAGGATCAAATTGTCTGCTCTTCAAACATCCCTGGAGGATCAAATTGTCTGCTCTTCAAATATCCCTGAAGGATCAAATTGTCTGCTCTTCAAATATCCCTGCAGGATCAAATTGTCTGCTCTTCAAATATCCCTGCAGGATCAAATTGTCTGCTCTTCAAACATCCATGGAGGATCAAATTGTCTGCACTTCAAACATCCCTGAAGGATCAAATTGTCTGCTCTTCAAATATCCCTGCAGGATCAAATTGTCTGCTCTTCAAACATCCCTGAAGGATCAAATTGTCTGCTCTTCAAACATCCATGGAGGATCAAATTGTCAGCTCTTCAAACATCCATGGAGGATCAAATTGTCTGCTCCTCAAACATCCCTGGAGGATCAAATTGTCTGCTCTTCAAACATCCATGGAGGATCAAATTGCCAGCTCTTCAAACATCCATGGAGGATCAAATTGTCTGCTCTTCAAACATCCATGGAGGATCAAATTGTCTGCCCTTCAAACATCCATGGAGGATCAAATTCTCAGCTCTTCAAACATCCATGGAGGATCAAATTGTCAGCTCTTCAAACATCCATGGAGGATCAAATTGTCAGCTCTTCAAACATCCCTGGAGGATCAAATTGTCTGCTCTTCACACATCCTTGGAGGATCAAATTGTCTGCTCTTCAAACATCCATGGAGGATCAAATTGTCAGCTCTTCAAACATCCATGGAGGATCAAATTGTCTGCTCTTCAAATATCCCTGAAGGATCAAATTGTCTGCTCTTCAAACATCCATGGAGGATCAAATTGTCAGCTCTTTAAACATCCTTGGAGGATCAAATTGTCTGCTCTTCAAATATCCCTAGAGGATCAAGTTGTCTGCTCTTCAAACATCACTGGAGGATCAAATTGTCTGCTCTTCAAATATCCCTGCAGGATCAAATTGTCTGCTCTTCAAATATCCCTGCAGGATCAAATTGTCTGCTCTTCAAACATCCATGGAGGATCAAATTGTCTGCACTTCAAACATCCCTGAAGGATCAAATTGTCTGCTCTTCAAATATCCCTGCAGGATCAAATTGTCTGCTCTTCAAACATCCCTGAAGGATCAAATTGTCTGCTCTTCAAACATCCATGGAGGATCAAATTGTCAGCTCTTCAAACATCCATGGAGGATCAAATTGTCTGCTCCTCAAACATCCCTGGAGGATCAAATTGTCTGCTCTTCAAACATCCATGGAGGATCAAATTGCCAGCTCTTCAAACATCCATGGAGGATCAAATTGTCTGCTCTTCAAACATCCATGGAGGATCAAATTGTCTGCCCTTCAAACATCCATGGAGGATCAAATTCTCAGCTCTTCAAACATCCATGGAGGATCAAATTGTCAGCTCTTCAAACATCCATGGAGGATCAAATTGTCAGCTCTTCAAACATCCCTGGAGGATCAAATTGTCTGCTCTTCACACATCCTTGGAGGATCAAATTGTCTGCTCTTCAAACATCCATGGAGGATCAAATTGTCAGCTCTTCAAACATCCATGGAGGATCAAATTGTCTGCTCTTCAAATATCCCTGAAGGATCAAATTGTCTGCTCTTCAAACATCCATGGAGGATCAAATTGTCAGCTCTTTAAACATCCTTGGAGGATCAAATTGTCTGCTCTTCTAATATCCCTAGAGGATCAAGTTGTCTGCTCTTCAAACATCACTGGAGGATCAAATTGTCTACTCTTCAAATATCCCTGAAGGATCAAGTTGTCTGCTCTTCAAACATCCATGGAGTATCAAATTGTCAGCTCTTCAAACATCCATGGAGGATCAAATTGTCAGCTCTTCAAACATCCATGGAGGATCAAATTGCCAGCTCTTCAAACATCTCTGGAGGGTCAAATTCTCAGCTCTTCAAACATCCATGGAGGATCAAATTGTCTGCTCTTCAAACATCCATGGAGTATAAAATTGTCAGCTCTTCAAACATCCATGGAGTATCAAATTGTCAGCTCTTCAAACATCCATGGAGGATCAAATTGTCAGCTCTTCAAACATCCATGGAGGATCAAATTGCCAGCTCTTCAAACATCTCTGGAGGGTCAAATTCTCAGCTCTTCAAACATCCATGGAGGATAAAATTGTCAGCTCTTCAAACATCCATGGAGTATCAAATTCTCAGCTCTTCAAACATCCATGGAGGATCAAATTGTCTGCTCTTCAAACATCCATGGAGGATCAAATTGTCTGCTCTTCAAACATCCATGGAGGATCAAATTCTCAGCTCTTCAAACATCCATGGATGATCAAATTATCTGCTCTTCAAATATCCATGAACGATCAAATTCTCAGCTCTTCAAACATCCATGGAGGATCAAATTGTCAGCTCTTCAAACATCCATGGAGGATCAAATTGTCAGCTCTTCAAACATCCCTGGAGGATCAAATTGTCTGCTCTTCAAATATCCCTGAAGGATCAAATTGTCTGCTCTTCAAACATCCCTTGAGGATCAAATTGTCTGCTCTTCAAATATCCCTGGAGGATCAAATTGTCTGCTCTTCAAATATCCCTGAAGGATCAAATTGTCTGCTCTTCAAACATCCCTGGAGGATCAAATTGTCTGCTCTTCAAATATCCCTGAAGGATCAAATTGTCTGCTCCTCAAATATCCCTGAAGGATCAAATTGTCTGCTCTTCAAACATCCCTGAAGGATCAAATTGTCTGCTCTTCAAACATCCATGGAGGATCAAATTGTCTGCTCCTCAAACATCCCTGGAGGATCAAATTGTCTGCTCTTCAAATATCCCTGAAGGATCAAATTGTCTGCTCTTCAAATATCCTTGCAGGATCAAATTATCTGCTCTTCAAACATCCATGGAGGATCAAATTGTCTGCTCTTCAAACATCCCTGGAGGATCAAATTGTCTGCACTTCAAATATCCCTGAAGGATCAAATTGTCTGCTCTTCAAATATCCCTGCAGGATCAAATTGTCTGCTCTTCAAATATCCCTGCAGGATCAAATTGTCTGCTCTTCAAACATCCATGGAGGATCAAATTGTCTGCACTTCAAACATCCCTGAAGGATCAAATTGTCTGCTCTTCAAATATCCCTGCAGGATCAAATTGTCTGCTCTTCAAACATCCCTGAAGGATCAAATTGTCTGCTCTTCAAACATCCATGGAGGATCAAATTGTCAGCTCTTCAAACAAACATGGAGGATCAAATTGTCTGCTCTTCAAATATCCCTGCAGGATCAAATTGTCTGCTCTTCAAACATCCCTGAAGGATCAAATTGTCTGCTCTTCAAACATCCATGGAGGATCAAATTGTCTGCTCCTCAAACATCCCTGGAGGATCAAATTGTCTGCTCTTCAAACATCCATGGAGGATCAAATTGCCAGCTCTTCAAACATCTCTGGAGGATCAAATTCTCAGCTCTTCAAACATCCGTGGAGGATAAAATTGTCAGCTCTTCAAACATCCATGGAGGATCAAATTGTCTGCTCTTCAAACATCCATGGAGGATCAAATTGTCTGCCCTTCAAACATCCATGGTGGATCAAATTCTCAGCTCTTCAAACATCCATGGAGGATCAAATTGTCAGCTCTTCAAACATCCATGGAGGATCAAATTGTCAGCTCTTTAAACATCCTTGGAGGATCAAATTGTCTGCTCTTCAAATATCCCTAGAGGATCAAATTGTCTGCTCTTCAAACATCCCTGGAGGATCAAATTGTCTGCTCTTCAAACATCCCTGGAGGATCTAATTGTCTACTCTTCAAATATCCCTGAAGGATCAAGTTGTCTGCTCTTCAAACATCACTGGAGGATCAAATTGTCTACTCTTCAAATATCCCTGAAGGATCAAGTTGTCTGCTCTTCAAATATCCCTAGAGGATCAAATTGTCTGCTCTTCAAATATCCCTGAAGGATCAAATTGTCTGCTCTTCAAACATCCCTGGAGGATCAAATTGTCTGCTCTTCAAATATCCCTGAAGGATCAAATTGTCTGCTCTTCAAACATCCCTGGAGGATCAAATTCTCAGCTCTTCAAATATCCCTGCAGGATCAAATTGTCTGCTCTCTAAACATCCCTGAAGGATCAAATTGTCTGCACTTCAAACATCCCTGAACGATCTAATTGTCTGCTCTTCAAATATCCCTGCAGGATCAAATTGTCTGCTCTTCAAACATCCATGGAGGATCAAATTGTCTGCTCTTCAAACATCCCTGGAGGATCAAATTGTCTGCTCTTCAAACATCCATGGAGGATCAAATTGTCTGCTCTTCAAACATCCCTGGAGGATCAAATTGTCTGCACTTCAAACATCCCTGGAGGATCAAATTGTCTGCACTTCAAACATCCCTGAACGATCAAATTGTCTGCTCTTCAAATATCCCTGCAGGATCAAATTGTCTGCTCTTCAAACATCCATGGAGGATCAAATTGTCTGCTCTTCAAACATCCCTGGAGGATCAAATTGTCTGCACTTCAAACATCCCTGTAGGATCAAATTGTCTGCTTTTCAAAAATACATGGAGGATCAAATTGTCAGCTCTTAAAACATCCCTGGAGGATCAAATTGTCTGCTCTTCAAAAATCCATGGAGGGTCAAATTGTCTGCTCTTCAAACATCCCTGGAGGATCAAATTGTCTGCTCTTCAAATATCCCTGGAGGATCAAATTGTCTGCTCTTCAAATATCCCTGAAGGATCAAATTGTCTGCTCTTCAAACATCCCTGGAGGATCAAATTGTCTGCTCTTCAAATATCCCTGAAGGATCAAATTGTCTGCTCCTCAAATATCCCTGAAGGATCAAATTGTCTGCTCTTCAAACATCCCTGAAGGATCAAATTGTCTGCTCTTCAAACATCCATGGAGGATCAAATTGTCTGCTCCTCAAACATCCCTGGAGGATCAAATTGTCTGCTCTTCAAATATCCCTGAAGGATCAAATTGTCTGCTCTTCAAATATCCTTGCAGGATCAAATTATCTGCTCTTCAAACATCCATGGAGGATCAAATTGTCTGCTCTTCAAACATCCCTGGAGGATCAAATTGTCTGCACTTCAAATATCCCTGAAGGATCAAATTGTCTGCTCTTCAAATATCCCTGCAGGATCAAATTGTCTGCTCTTCAAATATCCCTGCAGGATCAAATTGTCTGCTCTTCAAACATCCATGGAGGATCAAATTGTCTGCACTTCAAACATCCCTGAAGGATCAAATTGTCTGCTCTTCAAATATCCCTGCAGGATCAAATTGTCTGCTCTTCAAACATCCCTGAAGGATCAAATTGTCTGCTCTTCAAACATCCATGGAGGATCAAATTGTCAGCTCTTCAAACAAACATGGAGGATCAAATTGTCTGCTCTTCAAATATCCCTGCAGGATCAAATTGTCTGCTCTTCAAACATCCCTGAAGGATCAAATTGTCTGCTCTTCAAACATCCATGGAGGATCAAATTGTCTGCTCCTCAAACATCCCTGGAGGATCAAATTGTCTGCTCTTCAAACATCCATGGAGGATCAAATTGCCAGCTCTTCAAACATCTCTGGAGGATCAAATTCTCAGCTCTTCAAACATCCGTGGAGGATAAAATTGTCAGCTCTTCAAACATCCATGGAGGATCAAATTGTCTGCTCTTCAAACATCCATGGAGGATCAAATTGTCTGCCCTTCAAACATCCATGGTGGATCAAATTCTCAGCTCTTCAAACATCCATGGAGGATCAAATTGTCAGCTCTTCAAACATCCATGGAGGATCAAATTGTCAGCTCTTTAAACATCCTTGGAGGATCAAATTGTCTGCTCTTCAAATATCCCTAGAGGATCAAATTGTCTGCTCTTCAAACATCCCTGGAGGATCAAATTGTCTGCTCTTCAAACATCCCTGGAGGATCTAATTGTCTACTCTTCAAATATCCCTGAAGGATCAAGTTGTCTGCTCTTCAAACATCACTGGAGGATCAAATTGTCTACTCTTCAAATATCCCTGAAGGATCAAGTTGTCTGCTCTTCAAATATCCCTAGAGGATCAAATTGTCTGCTCTTCAAATATCCCTGAAGGATCAAATTGTCTGCTCTTCAAACATCCCTGGAGGATCAAATTGTCTGCTCTTCAAATATCCCTGAAGGATCAAATTGTCTGCTCTTCAAACATCCCTGGAGGATCAAATTCTCAGCTCTTCAAATATCCCTGCAGGATCAAATTGTCTGCTCTCTAAACATCCCTGAAGGATCAAATTGTCTGCACTTCAAACATCCCTGAACGATCTAATTGTCTGCTCTTCAAATATCCCTGCAGGATCAAATTGTCTGCTCTTCAAACATCCATGGAGGATCAAATTGTCTGCTCTTCAAACATCCCTGGAGGATCAAATTGTCTGCTCTTCAAACATCCATGGAGGATCAAATTGTCTGCTCTTCAAACATCCCTGGAGGATCAAATTGTCTGCACTTCAAACATCCCTGGAGGATCAAATTGTCTGCACTTCAAACATCCCTGAACGATCAAATTGTCTGCTCTTCAAATATCCCTGCAGGATCAAATTGTCTGCTCTTCAAACATCCATGGAGGATCAAATTGTCTGCTCTTCAAACATCCCTGGAGGATCAAATTGTCTGCACTTCAAACATCCCTGTAGGATCAAATTGTCTGCTTTTCAAAAATACATGGAGGATCAAATTGTCAGCTCTTAAAACATCCCTGGAGGATCAAATTGTCTGCTCTTCAAAAATCCATGGAGGGTCAAATTGTCTGCTCTTCAAACATCCCTGGAGGATCAAATTGTCTGCTCTTCAAAAATCCATGAAGGATCAAATTGTCTGCTCTTCAAATGTCCCTGAAGGATCAAATTGTCTGCTCTTCAAAAATCCACGGAGGGTCAAATTGTCTGCTCTTCCAACATCCCTGGAGGATCAAATTGTCTGCTCTTCAAACATCCCTGGAGGATCAAATTGTCTGCCCTTCAAACATCCCTGGAGGATCAAATTGTCTGCACTTCAAATATCCCTGAAGGATCAAATTGTCTGCTCTTCAAAAATGCATGGAGGATCAAATTGTCATCTCTTCAAACATCCCTGGAGGATCAAATTGTCTGCTCTTCAAAAATCCATGGAGGATCAAATTGTCTGCTCTTGAAACATTTCTGGAGGATCAAATTGTCTGCTTTTCAAAAATCCATGGAGGATCAAATTGTCTGCTATTCAAAAATCCATGGAGGATCAAATTGTCAGCTCTTCAAACATCCCTGGAGGATCAAATTGTCTGCTCTTCAAAAATCCATGGAGGATAAAATTGTCTGCTCTTCAAACATCCCTGGAGGATCAAATTGTCTGCTTTTCAAAAATCCATGGAGGATCAAATTGTCTGCTCTTCAAACATCCCTGGAGGATCAAATTGTCTGCTCTTCAAAAATCCATTGAGGATCAAATTGTCAGCTCTTCAAACATCCCTGGAGGATCAAATTGTCTGCTCTTCAAACATCCCTGGAGGATCAAATTGTCTGCTCTTCAAACATCCCTGGAGGATCAAATTGTCTGCACTTCAAATGTCCCTGAAGGATCAAATTGTCTGCTCTTCAAAAATGCATGGAGGATCAAATTGTCAGCTCTTCAAAAATCCATGGAGGTTCAAATTGTCTGCTCTTCAAACATCCCTGGAGGATCAAATTGTCTGCTCTTCAAAAATCCATGGAGGATCAAATTGTCTGCTCTTCAAAAATCCATGGAGGATCAAATTGTCTGCTTTTCAAACATCCCTGGAGGATCAAATTGTCAGCTCTTCAAACATCCCTGGAGGATCAAATTGTCAGCTCTTCAAACATCCCTGGAGGATCAAATTGTCAGCTCTTCAAACATCCCTGGAGGATCAAATTGTCAGCTCTTCAAATATCCCTGGAGGATCAAATTGTCTGCTCTTCAAATATCCCTGAAGGATCAAATTATCTGCTCTTCAAACATCCATGGAGGATCAAATTGTCAGCTCTTCAAATATCCCTGCAGGATCAAATTGTCTGCTCTTCAAATATCCCTGCAGGATCAAATTGTCTGCTCTTCAAACATCCCTGAAGGATCAAATTGTCTGCTCTTCAAACATCCATGGAGGATCAAATTGTCTGCTCCTCAAACATCCCTGGAGGATCAAATTGTCTGCTCTTCAAACATCCATGGAGGATCAAATTGCCAGCTCTTCAAACATCTCTGGAGGATCAAATTCTCAGCTCTTCAAACATCCGTGGAGGATAAAATTGTCAGCTCTTCAAACATCCATGGAGGATCAAATTGTCTGCTCTTCAAACACCCATGGAGGATCAAATTGTCTGCCCTTCAAACATCCATGGTGGATCAAATTCTCAGCTCTTCAAACATCCATGGAGGATCAAATTGTCAGCTCTTTAAATATCCCTAGAGGATCAAATTGTCTGCTCTTCAAACATCCCTGGAGGATCAAATTGTCTGCTCTTCAAACATCCCTGGAGGATCGAATTGTCTACTCTTCAAATATCCCTGAAGGATCAAGTTGTCTGCTCTTCAAACATCACTGGAGGATCAAATTGTCTACTCTTCAAATATCACTGGAGGATCAAATTGTCTACTCTTCAAATATCCCTGAAGGATCAAGTTGTCAGCTCTTCAAATATCCCTAGAGGATCAAATTGTCTGCTCTTCAAATATCCCTGAAGGATCAAATTGTCTGCTCTTCAAACATCCCTGGAGGATCAAATTGTCTGCTCTTCAAATATCCCTGAAGGATCAAATTGTCTGCTCCTCAAATATCCCTGAAGGATCAAATTGTCTGCTCTTCAAACATCCCTGAAGGATCAAATTGTCTGCTCTTCAAACATCCATGGAGGATCAAATTGTCTGCTCCTCAAACATCCCTGGAGGATCAAATTGTCTGCTCTTCAAATATCCCTGAAGGATCAAATTGTCTGCTCTTCAAATATCCTTGCAGGATCAAATTATCTGCTCTTCAAACATCCATGGAGGATCAAATTGTCTGCTCTTCAAACATCCCTGGAGGATCAAATTGTCTGCACTTCAAATATCCCTGAAGGATCAAATTGTCTGCTCTTCAAATATCCCTGCAGGATCAAATTGTCTGCTCTTCAAATATCCCTGCAGGATCAAATTGTCTGCTCTTCAAACATCCATGGAGGATCAAATTGTCTGCACTTCAAACATCCCTGAAGGATCAAATTGTCTGCTCTTCAAATATCCCTGCAGGATCAAATTGTCTGCTCTTCAAACATCCCTGAAGGATCAAATTGTCTGCTCTTCAAACATCCATGGAGGATCAAATTGTCAGCTCTTCAAACAAACATGGAGGATCAAATTGTCTGCTCTTCAAATATCCCTGCAGGATCAAATTGTCTGCTCTTCAAACATCCCTGAAGGATCAAATTGTCTGCTCTTCAAACATCCATGGAGGATCAAATTGTCTGCTCCTCAAACATCCCTGGAGGATCAAATTGTCTGCTCTTCAAACATCCATGGAGGATCAAATTGCCAGCTCTTCAAACATCTCTGGAGGATCAAATTCTCAGCTCTTCAAACATCCGTGGAGGATAAAATTGTCAGCTCTTCAAACATCCATGGAGGATCAAATTGTCTGCTCTTCAAACATCCATGGAGGATCAAATTGTCTGCCCTTCAAACATCCATGGTGGATCAAATTCTCAGCTCTTCAAACATCCATGGAGGATCAAATTGTCAGCTCTTCAAACATCCATGGAGGATCAAATTGTCAGCTCTTTAAACATCCTTGGAGGATCAAATTGTCTGCTCTTCAAATATCCCTAGAGGATCAAATTGTCTGCTCTTTAAACATCCCTGGAGGATCAAATTGTCTGCTCTTCAAATATCCCTAGAGGATCAAATTGTCTGCTCTTCAAACATCCCTGGAGGATCTAATTGTCTACTCTTCAAATATCCCTGAAGGATCAAGTTGTCTGCTCTTCAAACATCACTGGAGGATCAAATTGTCTACTCTTCAAATATCCCTGAAGGATCAAGTTGTCTGCTCTTCAAATATCCCTAGAGGATCAAATTGTCTGCTCTTCAAATATCCCTGAAGGATCAAATTGTCTGCTCTTCAAACATCCCTGGAGGATCAAATTGTCTGCTCTTCAAATATCCCTGAAGGATCATATTGTCTGCTCTTCAAACATCCCTGGAGGATCAAATTCTCAGCTCTTCAAATATCCCTGCAGGATCAAATTGTCTGCTCTCTAAACATCCCTGAAGGATCAAATTGTCTGCACTTCAAACATCCCTGAACGATCAAATTGTCTGCTCTTCAAATATCCCTGCAGGATCAAATTGTCTGCTCTTCAAACATCCATGGAGGATCAAATTGTCTGCTCTTCAAACATCCCTGGAGGATCAAATTGTCTGCTCTTCAAACATCCATGGAGGATCAAATTGTCTGCTCTTCAAACATCCCTGGAGGATCAAATTGTCTGCACTTCAAACATCCCTGGAGGATCAAATTGTCTGCACTTCAAACATCCCTGAACGATCAAATTGTCTGCTCTTCAAATATCCCTGCAGGATCAAATTGTCTACTCTTCAAACATCCATGGAGGATCAAATTGTCTGCTCTTCAAACATCCCTGGAGGATCAAATTGTCTGCACTTCAAACATCCCTGGAGGATCAAATTGTCTGCTTTTCAAAAATACATGGAGGATCAAATTGTCAGCTCTTCAAACATCCCTGGAGAATCAAATTGTCTGCTCTTCAAATATCCCTGAAGGATCAAATTGTCTGCTCTTCAAAAATCCATGGAGGTTCAAATTGTCTGCTTTTCAAAAATACATGGAGGATCAAATTGTCTGCTCTTCAAACATCCCTGGAGGATCAAATTGTCTGCTCTTCAAATATCCCTGAAGGATCAAATTGTCTGCTCTTCAAAAATCCATGGAGGGTCAAATTGTCTGCTCTTCAAACATCCCTGTAGGATCAAATTGTCTGCTCTTCAAAAATCCATGAAGGATCAAATTGTCTGCTCTTCAAATGTCCTTGAAGGATCAAATTGTCTGCTCTTCAAAAATCCACGGAGGGTCAAATTGTCTGCTCTTCAAACATCCCTGGAGGATCAAATTGTCTGCTCTTCAAACATCCCTGGAGGATCAAATTGTCTGCTCTTCAAACATCCCTGGAGGATCAAATTGTCTGCACTTCAAATATCCCTGAAGGATCAAATTGTCTGCTCTTCAAAAATGCATGGAGGATCAAATTGTCATCTCTTCAAACATCCCTGGAGGATCAAATTGTCTGCTCTTCAAAAATCCATGGAGGATCAAATTGTCTGCTCTTCAAAAATCCATGGAGGATAAAATTGTCTGCTCTTCAAACATCCCTGGAGGATCAAATTGTCAGCTCTTCAAACATCCCTGGAGGATCAAATTGTCAACTCTTCAAACATCCCTGGAGGATCAAATTGTCTGCTCTTCAAAAATCCATGGAGGATCAAATTGTCTGCTCTTCAAACATCCCTGGAGGATCAAATTGTCTGCTTTTCAAAAATCCATGGAGGATCAAATTGTCTGCTCTTCAAAAATCCATTGAGGATCAAATTGTCAGCTCTTCAAACATCCCTGGAGGATCAAATTGTCTGCTCTTCAAACATCCCTGGAGGATCAAATTGTCTGCTCTTCAAACATCCCTGGAGGATCAAATTGTCTGCACTTCAAATGTCCCTGAAGGATCAAATTGTCTGCTCTTCAAAAATGCATGGAGGATCAAATTGTCAGCTCTTCAAAAATCCATGGAGGTTCAAATTGTCTGCTCTTCAAACATCCCTGGAGGATCAAATTGTCTGCTCTTCAAAAATCCATGGAGGATCAAATTGTCTGCTCTTCAAAAATCCATGGAGGATCAAATTGTCTGCTTTTCAAACATCCCTGGAGGATCAAATTGTCAGCTCTTCAAACATCCCTGGAGGATCAAATTGTCAGCTCTTCAAATATCCCTGGAGGATCAAATTGTCTGCTCTTCAAATATCCCTGAAGGATCAAATTGTCTGCTCTTCAAACATCCCTGAAGGATCAAATTGTCTGCTCTTCAAACATCCATGGAGGATCAAATTGTCAGCTCTTCAAATATCCCTGCAGGATCAAATTGTCTGCTCTTCAAATATCCCTGCAGGATCAAATTGTCTGCTCTTCAAACATCCCTGAAGGATCAAATTGTCTGCTCTTCAAACATCCATGGAGGATCAAATTGTCTGCTCCTCAAACATCCCTGGAGGATCAAATTGTCTGCTCTTCAAACATCCATGGAGGATCAAATTGCCAGCTCTTCAAACATCTCTGGAGGATCAAATTCTCAGCTCTTCAAACATCTGTGGAGGATAAAATTGTCAGCTCTTCAAACATCCATGGAGGATCAAATTGTCTGCTCTTCAAACATCCATGGAGGATCAAATTGTCTGCCCTTCAAACATCCATGGTGGATCAAATTCTCAGCTCTTCAAACATCCATGGAGGATCAAATTGTCAGCTCTTTAAATATCCCTAGAGGATCAAATTGTCTGCTCTTCAAACATCCCTGGAGGATCAAATTGTCTGCTGTTCAAACATCCCTGGAGGATCTAATTGTCTACTCTTCAAATATCCCTGAAGGATCAAGTTGTCTGCTCTTCAAACATCACTGGAGGATCAAATTGTCTACTCTTCAAATATCACTGGAGGATCAAATTGTCTACTCTTCAAATATCCCTGAAGGATCAAGTTGTCTGCTCTTCAAATATCCCTAGAGGATCAAATTGTCTGCTCTTCAAATATCCCTGAAGGATCAAATTGTCTGCTCTTCAAACATCCCTGGAGGATCAAATTGTCTGCTCTTCAAATATCCCTGAAGGATCAAATTGTCTGCTCTTCAAACATCCCTAGAGGATCAAATTCTCAGCTCTTCAAATATCCCTGCAGGATCAAATTGTCTGCTCTCTAAACATCCCTGAAGGATCAAATTGTCTGCACTTCAAACATCCCTGAACGATCAAATTGTCTGCTCTTCAAATATCCCTGCAGGATCAAATTGTCTGCTCTTCAAACATCCATGGAGGATCAAATTGTCTGCTCTTCAAACATCCCTGGAGGATCAAATTGTCTGCTCTTCAAACATCCATGGAGGATCAAATTGTCTGCTCTTCAAACATCCCTGGAGGATCAAATTGTCTGCACTTCAAACATCCCTGGAGGATCAAATTGTCTGCACTTCAAACATCCCTGAACGATCAAATTGTCTGCTCTTCAAATATCCCTGCAGGATCAAATTGTCTGCTCTTCAAACATCCATGGAGGATCAAATTGTCTGCTCTTCAAACATCCCTGGAGGATCAAATTGTCTGCACTTCAAACATCCCTGGAGGATCAAATTGTCTGCTTTTCAAAAATACATGGAGGATCAAATTGTCAGCTCTTCAAACATCCCTGGAGGATCAAATTGTCTGCTCTTCAAACATCCCTGGAGGATCAAATTGTCTGCTCTTCAAATATCCCTGAAGGATCAAATTGTCTGCTCTTCAAAAATCCATGGAGGGTCAAATTGTCTGCTCTTCAAACATCCCTGGAGGATCAAATTGTCTGCTCTTCGAAAATCCATGAAGGATCAAATTGTCTGCTCTTCAAATGTCCCTGAAGGATCAAATTGTCTGAGTAGTGTATATATGTTGCTTCTGGGACACTCTCATTTTCCCATTGACTTACATGTTAATTTTTCCCCTCCCTCATTGCCCCTAAACACCTCTATTTCTCTCACCCTGTTCTTTACGAACCTTCTCACCTTTTGACATGTTATCCTTATTCATTAGACCACTTAAACAATGGTCCTTCTGTGTGAACCTGTGATCCTTCTGACCTTATGGACCTTTTAACCTTTTACTCTTAATATCATCTGGTGAATATAACCCACTCAAACATCGACCCTACAAATATTTGTTTATGTGTGGGAAATAATTTAATTCTCCTACAACTCTCCTCACCGTCTAATACATTAACAAAAAATATGTTTGAGTTTGGTTCTTTCTCAAGATATTTTAACTGAGCTAAGATAAAATGGTAAACCTCCCTCAATGTTCTTGTTTGAGCGCCTCCAGTGCCACATACCATTTTTAAATTAAAGTATATATTTTCCTGGCAACCATCAAAGTTTTCCGTCCACTCAAAAATATTTCCATCTTTTTTACCCAATTCACCGGTATTTAAATTAATTCTCTTATTTGTTTTGTAAATTTTTTTACCAGTTGTCTTTTCAATTACTAGGGCATTGCCCGTACGTGGGTGCCCGTTCCTTGCCAAAAAAAAAAAAAAACGCTACCCGTACGCTCTACCCCGCCCGTACGCCCGTAAACAAAAAATAACAACGCTCTTCGCTTCCGCCCTTCGCTCTGACTGAATTGGGAGAAATAATGCGCATAAGAAATCGAATTACGTACCGTAATGGCGGTCAGCTCGTAACGCGCACACTGTCCGGAAGTTCGCATATCGCATATCTATCTATCTATCTATTAATGCCCAATTATTCAATTATCGCCAACGTATTTTGGCTTTTTGCAATTTAATCGCAAGGAAAAGTAGAAAGAGAAGAGGGAAAAAAAGAAAAGCCTTGCCTTGCTGCAAACAGCTGCTGCAAACAACAACAACATGGAAGGCTGCACTGTCCGGAAGTTGGCATATCGCAGTTACGATTATTTTAGTGTTAATGGCCAATTATTCAATTAGCGCCAACGTATTTTGGCTGTTTGCAATTTAATCGCAAGGAAAAGTAGAAAGAGAAGAGGGAAAAAAAGAAAAGCCTTGCATTAACGCATTAACGCTTGCATTGCATTAACGGTTCGGCACACGTGATAGCTCGCTGCTCTCTGATTGGTTGAAGCGTTTTTTGGACATAGCTCGGTAGGTACTTGTCCGATTAATTACAAACCTTGAAAAGGCACATCCTCGGGTCCCCAGCAATATACCTGGCAAGTTTCAAGTATATCGGACCCGTGGTTGTCGAGAAACAGCGGTCACAGACACACAGACACACAGACAGACACACAGAGATTGCTGGAATTATAGATAGATACCTATTTGATATTTTTCACATTCGTTATGTTTACCATTTATATACCAAGGTTGATTACACCTCCACTCTTTAGTCTGGTTGGTACTTGGTTCTATCATTTATATAATAGTAAAAAGGCGGCGGTAGCCCGTTAAAATCCCTAACCCCCCTTTTTAACTTATCACTTATATACTTATATAACCATAAGGGAGACTATCAATTCCATTTTCTAAAATAAACCTCTTATCATCAAAAGCCCCCAATGCTTTCTTATTCACCTCTTCTGAATATAATTTATGTTTATAACTTCTTATTCCATTAATCTTTCTAAACTCTTCTTTCTTTGTTGTTAAACAGTTATAATAATCCTTAAAGTTTATTGTTTCTTTAATGACATTTTTCTTTATGCCTTTTAACTTCTTATCAGTTTTTTCAACGTTATTCACAATGTATTTATAAGCATAAGCCTTAGACCTCAATCCCACAAATTCACTCATGACATTTCCTCCTAATTCATCTTTAAACTTTCCAATCACCTTTTTATTTTTAGAAGAGAACAACTCACTCTCTGGACTGTAATTACTAGTGTCATAGATATTAATGTCCTTTTTCATGTCTGAATAAACATCATCAGTATTAATTTGCAAAATAAAACTATCTGTATCCATATAAAGTAGATTAACATCATTTTGATATTTCTTCCTCAAGTTATTATAAAAGTAATCATACATTAATGACTTTGATAAATCAAGAATTGATGTTCCAATATAAATAGGTTTGTTCATTTCAATACTCTCTTTAATCAAATGGATCGCACAAAAGTTCTCAGTAAAGACCTCAGCTCTAGTAAAACTCGGTCTATTAATTAATTTTGATGCTTGTTCCCAAGATGTTGATAGTCTGATATTTTGTCTTTTCCTCACATTCTCCATGGTCTTACCAAAGACCGCATTATTCATCAATTTATAAAAGTCTTTCTCAAAATCTGTTTTTGACTCTGTTCTTCTTTGTGTATTAAAATCAATGTACCCCTTCAACCAATGACTTTGATTGAACTTTAGAACCCTATGGATCTTCTCTACTCTTAGACCTTTTGATAAATATTGTCGCAAATTTCTTTGGTGTAGAACATAATTTTTCTTGTTATATAATGTAGTAAGTAATTTTTCTGTTGATTCACTTATATTAAATGATTGTTGATAATCACTTAACCACTCCTTCTTTGGACTTTCCTTTTCACAAGCAAATGGGAGATCTTTGTGTAGGTTATGAAGTTCCTCTGGATATTTCAAATCGACCTCAAAATAATAACCAACCTTTGAATCATCCAATTCTTTTTGTGTAGAGATACATACATCTTGTAAAACCTTTTTGTAATCTTTTTCCTTTACCCATCTAAGTTTTCCATAAGGAAGAGCCTGAGACATTGCCCAGCCATACAGGTTGTTTGCATCATAATACATCAAGTAGGAGCTCTCTACCGATGGATCATAATTTGGAATGTACTTGTTATTTGCTTTAGCATATCTCTTTGAACAGACTTGTGAAATTCCTCCTCTCTTTGCCTTTTCAATCATCAAAAGCATATCAACATCGGTTATCAAATCCAAATCTTGTTTTGTCATTTTTAACATCGCGCTCCAAGCCAATCCAGGAGCAGTGTAATAGTGAGCAGGATCCAATCCATATCCAGAATGACAGATTGTTCTGAAAGCCTCAAACACATCAGCCAACAAAAGCACATCAGTTTTGAGGTACAAATCGTGATACTCACCAAGATTCTTAATGTTATATTTTTTCCAAACATTTTGTGCGTGTACATAATCTTTATCAGATATATGACTATTATTTAATTTGTTATAGAAATTTTCTTTTAAAGGAAGTTGTGTTTCATTGAATCTCTCAAATGAGTCCATATAGTCATAGGGGTAAATTCCCTTTTGTGTTAGAAAATCTTTATCTAAAAAATACTCTGAAAGACATGGAAACTCTTTTAGATTTTGAACCAAGTTAGCCAATGGACTTGCCATGAATTTAAATGTATCAAGAAATCTGATATGAGTAATAGGAGATGTGTGAATTGTTTTTGTGAATGAAATGTATTTCTGATCCGTGTTTGGAATTGCTGAGATACTTCCAGAAGTCTTTGAGAGTTCCTTGATAAATAGATGTGTATCATAATGAGCGTTGTTATGAAGAAAGACAGGAATGAAAGAGGGGAGTTGATAATTAATATTACAACTTTGATGAGCCGGACCTCTATATTTACCAGTGAGATGACAATGGTCTCTAACCTTTAGACCTTTACCAATTTTCTCCTCACAAATATGACAGACATTGTTTTTTATAAATTCCCTTTTTTCTTTACTTGTTAAGGACATTGGTTTATTGGTTTCTCTCATTATCTTGGTTAATCGAACACAGTCTTTTTCTAGTCGTTTCACAAACTCCTCTGGGGCATTTGAGCCTCTATACATCTCTAACTTGTTATATTTATCACCAACGGATGATTTGATATAATAACAAAAACCACAAGGAGTATGTTTTTGATATTTATTTGTGTATGATTCTTTTGGATCTGGAGAAGCAGTATCAATTTTTTCTAAAATACTTTCAAAATCAGCATATATAACAAATGGATGTTTTATTGTTTTCTTTTCATCTTTGAATGTGATCTTTGAGCCTTTTTTAGGCATGTTGATTACCGTTGATTTATGTTCACCACAATAATTTGAATGTTTATCTAATCTTTCTTGTGTATGGAAGAAGTTAAGACAACGCATACAAATATATATTTTATTTGTTCTTTTACATACTTGTGGTTTTATTAATTTTGTAATATCTTTGATGTATGTATAATGTGAATTTTCGTCTGAATTAAAATATAGAAGATTAATATGAGTTTGTTTACAATTGTCAGAAAGCTTTAAAACCTGAATGTTGTTTGTTTCTGTTAGACCATAAACATTAACTGATAAATTATTCAACTTTTCAAATTTAGGAATATCATTTAAAGTCATCGGAAACTTCAGATCTTTCGTATTTAATGTATTCTCATATTTTTTATAATGAGATACTCTTTCATCATGAAAATGTGGAGGATGTAAGTGTGCTAGAATAGACCAGAGAAAACATTTATTGTCTTTATTTTTGATATTGATAACTGCTTTTCTATTTTTGATAACACTGGGTAAATCAATGTAAGAAGAAGCTTTTAGAGGATCTGATTTAAGAATATGAATGTCTATGTAAATAATTTTTCCTATATTGAATCCACTTCCTACGATTGAATTATCCACATCTTGCTCTTGTTTAATAAGTTCATCATAGACTCCTGATGTTTTAAAATCTTGATATGAAGATATAAAGTGTGGCTCAGTTCTCATGTATGGTGTATCTATAACTCCTTCGTCCTTTGTCATTTCTAATTTTACTCCCATATAAAATTTAAGTGGTTTCATTTCTTTTAGTGTTTTTTCAATCAACGTTTGAACAGCAGGTTTAACTATTTCTACAGCATCAACTATAGACTCTGGTTCAGGAGGTTTGAAGTTAAAGACTTTAATTTTAATATGTCCTTTGAATGCACCATCAGAGTTTTTAATAGTAAACAATTTTGACAAGTGTTTGTTAGTTTTAAGATGGGCTTTAAACCCCTTCTTGAGGATGGTTGTTTTACAGACCTTACAATGTTTTGTTTTAGGTGGAAGAGGGGAAAGTTTGTTAAGAATGTTGTATGTATGTTTTGCGGTGAGAATATGTTGTTTATAATATTTTACTTCCTTCTCGCAAGTATCACAATAAACCATATTTATAGCGTGAGAAAACGTGGTGTTTTATATATATCACTGTGCTTAAAAGAAAACACTTTTGAGCTTTACAGCTCCGTTTTATATATATCGCTGTGCTTAAACTAAAACACTTTTTCACTCAGAATCATCTAAGTCATAACTATCACATGAATACTCAGAATCATACTCAGAGTCATCAATAAAGCTACTCTCATAACTATCATTTGAGCACAAACTATTAGTATCATAACTATCATCTGTGTTCAATGAAATACTATCATCACCATCGTCCGAGTTCAATGAAATACTATCATCACTATCGTCCGAGTTCAATGAAATAGTAAAATCTTCACTGCTGTAATGACTCATATTTAATTAGCAGAAAAAACCTTTCCATCGATACCAATATACTTTCTTTCATTAACGGATTCAATCTCTACATTTTTAATATCAAAAGTTATCTTTAAATAATCTCTAACTATCATAGAACGAAATGACATTTCACCAGAAATATTAACATCATTCATTTTACTTAGATCTACACCCTTTGGATTATTAAAGTAAATACAAATTTCTCCACGAGTATTGTTGATGGTCTTATCATTCTTTTTCAAAGTATCATGGTCAATCACTTTTTCAAGCTTTGAATAAATTGCCAGGAGTAGAGGAGAAACTTTTGTTAGATTTACTTTAATGGATGTCTTTCCAGGTATAGTTAGAGCTCTTCCTTTAAATGAAATAGAGGGGCTCATGTTATTTTCCATAACTGGTTTTACCCAAAAATTTCCATATTTATCTTTGTTCAATTTAACATCTTTGACATATTTTTCTATATCTTCCACCGAAGTAGAGATTGATTGAAATTTGTCTTTTGTGCTTTGAAACATTGTATTTATTAATGAATAAACTTGCGTTTAGTTTAAGTAAAAATTTACTATATAAATATGATAAGTTCTGAAGGATATTTAGAATTTCCAGACTCTCCATATGATAAATTAGAGAATTGTCCGGCTTGTGATAGAATAGGGCTTAATAATGAGGGTTCATATAAACAATGTATTTTCTGTGATTTAATTTTAATTAATGATAATAAAAAATATAAAAAAATATATAACTCTTTTAAATTAGAACCAAAAATGAATTACTTTACAAGATTATTAAGAGAGATGAATGTTAAGTATTGTGATGATAATACACCATTTCTTTTAAGGGAAGAGACTATTTGTATTGAGGAAATGTATAAGGGTTTAATGATATTTATTATTCAAAATAATTTTAATGGAAATGTTAATACAAGATACTATATAAATAAAATAATGAATTATTTTGAAATTAAACCCGAACTCAGGATAAAATATAGAGTTTCTAAAATAGCTCAAAAAAAGTTAGATGACTTGTTTTCCAAATATATAAATGAATGATTTTTTACCCGTTTGGGAAAATAAGATAAAATTTAATAACCATAAAAACATTCCAAATTCATTGAGATGTCTAATAGTTGGTTCAAGCGGATGTGGGAAAACCTGTTTACTTTTAAAGATGCTCCTTGGTCCTAATTTTTTAGATTATGATAATTTAATAATTTTTACAAAGTCAAGTTTTCAACCCGAGTATCAACTACTCTCACAGGGTTTTAATGCGGGTCTTAAAAAGGAAGACATTATCGGTTTATTTAAACTTCAAAACAAACTAAATGATTATAACATTGAGGATATAATACAACTATTTTGTGATACACAGAAACCTAAACCAAAACCCATAACTTGTATTCTCAGTGATAATACGGATGATATACCTTCACCTCAAGATTTAGATAAATCAAAAAAGAACCTCGTCATCTTTGATGATTGTGTTAATGAGAGAAACCAAACAGTAATGGATAGCTACTATACAAGAGGGAGACATTCTTCTTGTAATTGTATATATCTTAGTCAATCATATTTTCAACTCCCTCGACGCTCAATAAGAAACAATGCCAATACTTTTATTTTATTTAAGTTAAATTCAATAGATGTAAATAATTTTTGGAGAGATAATTGCTCTACGTTATGTAGTAAAAAAGAATTTGAAAATTATATGAAACACACGATTGAAAAATATAAATATATTGTTGTGAAACAAGATGAGATATTAAAGGATGTATTTTTATTTTAAACATAATTACATATATAAATGACAACAATTATTATTAACCTTGTGGGTAAATCTGCTTCTGGAAAGAACTTTCATAAATCTAAACTCTTGAATAGTAAAAATGAAAAGATTGTAAGTTTTTTTAAAAAACACCCTATGATTCGTTTTGTGAGTACTACAACCAGAGCAAAGCGACCAGGAGAAGTAGAAGGGAAAGATTATTACTACATTTCAATGGAGGAACATATGCGATTGAGGAACGAAGGTCAAATATTTGAGGAGGTCTCTCTTGGTTCTACAAAATATTCACATTGTAAGAGTGAGTTAAATAAAGTAAAATCTAATGGTCTTGGGATTTTAGAAACTAATCCTGAAGGAATGAGACAAATTATTAAACAATTGTGTGGTGATGGAGTTAAGATTTTATCATTCGGTTTTGATATCGATGAGGAGACTCAACGCAAACGTATGAAAAGCAGAGATACAAGTATTAGTGAAGAAGAAATAACAACTCGTATTAATACCAATAAAGAATTTGATGAAATATTTAAAGAAAAGGATTTATTTCAACACATTTACTATAATGATGAAGAAAAGGAAAATTTTCCCATTGACCTTTACAATTCATTAAATGATATTTTTCAATACTAAATGAATGCCGAAGAAAGCGAAAGAAAGTTTAAGGAACATCAACAATTAGTTTCAAAAGTTGTTAAACAACAGGAAGAGATAAAGAAGAAACGGAGACAGAAACTAACTGGTGAAGAAGCCTTTGAAAGAAAACAAGAGAAATTTTTTAAACCGCTTTTAAAAACTCAACACCCTACAGTTCCCACGGTAGAATTTACTCCGAAAAAACTTCAAATGCTCAAAGATTTTAGTCAGATAACAAAACAAGAACTTGGAAAATTAGAATATAATGATGAAGAATTATTTCAGAAACTTGAGGAGGTAAATCAACCCCCTAATTATGTAGTGGAAGCTCTTCAAAACAATGAATATTTGGCAGATTCAAAAACCAGAGCGGGTCTCATTCCAACAGAAGAACCAGCAGTGTTCCATCTTGTGGAAGAAAAGGTATTGATATTTAATGATGAATTGATGTTCTTGAGTTCTACTCAACCAAATGTTAAATTAACTCCAAGATTAATGTTTCTTCTAACAAACCCCGGATTCAGCGGTTCAAAATATTTTGAGGAACCACTTGATATGGAAAGAGAGGAAGATAGGGTATATATTGAGTTGCTAAATGCACTTGATTATGGAGTTTCTGTTGCTGGTAAAAGTAAGAAGAATGAGAAGGAGAAACATATTATTGATGCTTTAAGTAAACTTGGTTCAGGTGTTAGTTTTCTTCCAAATGACCCATCACAATTAGTTAATAGGCTATTATTGTTGTTAGGTAGTAAGAAGGCTGGAAACAACAATTGTTTTAATGAATCCTCAGCCATTTTAGATCAGTTGATGAATATGAAAATAATTAATAAATGTCAATACAAAGATATTTTATTAGATATTAAATAAGATGAGAAGCACAATTCTTAGTTTTAATTTCACAACGAGCGATTACACAGCTTCATTCCCTTACCCACTACAACTTGACCCCCTTACCTCATATGAGGCATCTTTATTGTCGATGGAAACTTATAATACCTTGTTTAATATCACAGAGAAAAACAACAAGTTTAGTTATAATCCAGGAAGTGGATATAAAACTATAACCGTTTCACCCGGAGCTTACGAGATTTCTCAAATATCTTCAGAAGTCTCTCGCCTTATGAAAGAAAAAGGTGATGAACCAAAAAATATGGTAATAGATATTCAAAAACACACTTCAAAATCAACGATTAAGCTTAAAAATAATTATAAAGTTGATTTCACGATTGAAAATTCGTTTAGAGAGCTATTGGGTTTCTCTTCAAAAAAGATTGAAAATAACGGGACGTTTTACAGTGATAATGTTATCCAAATATCCTCCGGTATAAATTCAGTATTAATTCATTGTGATTTGATTGATGGTGCTTATAACGATGGAATAAGAACAAATACAATATTTTCATTCAGTGCATACTCAACCCCGATTGGTTATAAATTTAATATGGAACCAAAAAATCTTGTCTATTTACCTGTGTCAGGAAAAACCATATACAGAGTAAATTTTAGGATAACCGACCAAGATAATCGTATGATATCCTTTAATGATGAAATTATATCCATCAGAATTCACCTACGTGAAGTTTTTCAATAAATAAATAATGGTTATTGTGAGAAAACATGAGCTGGGAAAATATAAAATAATTACAGGGGAGGGCATGTACCTTTCACCATACTATACAAGGTATGTGGGTAAAGGATACTATAAACCTAAGAGACAACGAGGTGTAGGTCATCAATTTCGAAATAAAGGAGATGGGATAATTGATACTCTAATGGGTATTGGTTCAACCATCCTTAAACATAAAGACCTAATTGGTTCAACTGCTTCTGCCGTGGGCTCCGTTGCGGGTGCTATAAAGAGTATAAAAGATGCTCAAAAGGAGTCTCATAAATTACAAGCAATCAAAGAAATAAAAAAAGGTAAAACTCAACTATCTTCACAAGAACGACAAAAAATCATTAAAATACTTGGGTCAGGGTTTCAACGATTTTAATACTATATAAATACAAGTATGGAAGCGATTGATAGTATCTATGATTTGGATGATACAATTATCATTTCAAACTCCACAAAAAAGGAAGACTATTTTAAGGTAAATGCTATAACAGGAACAGACTGGAATTCAAACGGAACAAAAAGTTTTGAAATAAATAATCAACAAACTTACTTGAATATAGCTGATAGTTTCTTGCTGTGTAAATTTAAATTCACTAAGGCTGCGAATAATACTAATGCTACACTCGTAAATGATTTCTTCTGGAAAATGTTTGACAGTGTCCGCCTGTATATTGGAACACAAGAGGTTGAAGCGGTTGATTATGTCTCTGCTACATCTGAAATGATGAAATTTACACTATATTCGTTTAGTGATAGAATGGGTAAGGGAGCTGTTGAAGGTTTTATTCCTGATATGTCAACGGGAACAAATGCTGACCCCGGTTATAGTCAAAGGAAGGCAATGTATAATGATGACACAAAACCAGAGAATAGTTTTACCGTAGCAGTACCTCTGAAAGGTATATTTGGATTTTGTGATTATGACAAAGTTTTGTATGGTCTTAAAATTAGATTTCAACTACAAAGGAATGATAATGTAAATAGATTGCTTTTTGGGGCTCAAAATGCTTTTGGTGATAATAATAAATTTGTTATTAATGATTTGTGTTGGTATATTAGTGAATATACTCCTAATCTTAAAACGGAAGAGATGTTAAATAGAAGACTTAACTCAAAGAAACCACTAAATGTATCATACCTTAAAAGAAGATGTCAACACGTTAAACTGGAACACACTACCTACACTTGGAATTTAGGTGTTCTTCAAGGAAAGCCACGATACCTATGGCTCATTTTTAAGAAACCAGATGGAGATGAAGGCACTGATAAGAATAATGCGCTGAGTGATAATGCTAAGGTGAAACAACTTCGGGTTTCTCTTGATGGCACATTTTATCCACGAGATAGATTGGAAATTGATTGGGAAAAAAATGATTATGCGGAAGCCTACAAGTCCTACCAAAAGGTGTGTGAAAGTAATGGTAATAATGATCCTATTTTGGATATGGTTGCGTTTCAAAAACTTTATACAATCTACGCAATTGACCTGAGTTCTCAAAAGGAAACTATAAAGTCTAATCGAGTGGATACTTCTCTATACATTGAAAGAGGGGAGAGTGAAGAGGTTAATGCATATTGTTTGCTTTTGGAGGAAACAGAATTACAGATTAATACAGATAATGGTGTTATGATTAATATCACATAGGTTTTTTCTCATAAATAAATGGTTGGGGTATATGTTAATCAAATCAATCTTAATAAATTAACATCTTGTATTCAAAATCAAAAGCCTTGTATTATTAATGTTAATACAATTCAAAGAAAAGGAGCTGTAAGAATTGATGTTTTACTCACACACACACAAGTAAAAACACTAAATGATGTTGGATCACTTAAAATTAAAATGACGAAACCTATGTTAAAGAAATATTCAATAGACGAGTCAAGAGGAGGATTTCTCCCGTTTCTAATTCCTTTATTTGCTGGTTTAAGTGCGGCGGGAGCATTGACTGGTGGTATTTCAGCAGCGGTAAAAACTGCTAACGAAAGGAAGGCACAACTAAAAGCTCAAAAAGAATTGGAAAGACATAACAAGGAGTTGGAGAAACAAATTAGTGGAAGTGGTGTAATTGTAGATTTTGCTCAAAAACTTGAAAGTCTACCTGATAAAGCTAGATTGTTGGTTGGAGATATGCTTTCCTCTATCGCTCAAGCGGGTGTTAAACTAACTAAACGGGGTAATGGATTGTATCTTTCTCATAAATAAATGGATAAATGGTTTAAACAATTTGGAAAGAATACAACGTCAAATATAGAACTAGCTAAGTATTGTAAAACACTAAAAATTGATAATGTGGTTATTTGTATGAGAGATGAATTAATACATATAAATAAGAATACAAAGAATATTATTATGAATTTAGACACACAGAATGGTTCTCATTGGGTTTGTATTCATAATAGTCAGGATAAATATTATTTTGATAGTTATGGTATGCCACCACCTGTTGAAGTAATACAATTCTTACAGAATGGTGTTTATCAAACATTTCAAGTTCAAGAAATTAATTCTAAATGTTGTGGTCAATTATGTTTATATGTATTATTTAAACTCAACAATAATGAAAATTTTTATGATATCATTTTTAATCTAATATAAATGACTTATGTTGGAAAAGATGGTTCTATCTTTGGAAAATCTTCTCAGGATATTGATTTATCAAATTATTATACAAAGGCACAGGCTGAACGACAAAAATATAGTGTAAGTAAAAATATTAATATGAAGAATACTTATAAATTAATCAATTATCCAAACCCTACAGATGCGAATGACTTAATTAGATTTAGTGATTTATCACAATATATATATTTAAAGAAAACAGCACGTTTTGTTAAACAAGTAAAATTTACAACCACAACACCTGGTTATACTGACCATACACCTTTCCTCATTGAATTTAACTACCTGCTTACAATTGAATTTTATAAAGAAGGACATTTAGTTAATATGCGAATTAATAAATGGGGGTATGATATGCCTGATTTAGGGTATAATTGGTCTTTTTCAATAAACATAGAAGACCTACATGATTTAAATCAGTCTCGTAAAGAAGAATATTATCCACTTGGTGAGGATAAGGATTTATGTGGAAGTACAATTAGTAAACAACAAATACGTGATTTTAAGAAAAGAAAAATATATGATAGTATAGCGATGGTTCGCATGACAAAGAAGGAAGGTAATGAGATAAGGATAGAAAGCCGAGGAATACAAACCGATTTGGTAGTGGGAAGATGGGGTGGTATTACCTGTCATAATATTAATCTCACATATATTTCTGATACATAAATGGCAGGAAGAAGACTACAAGAGAATTATAATTTTTGTATTCAAGGATACCTACAAGAAAAGGGTGCTCGGTATTACATACCTTATGATTTGGAGCATATACATGGGAATTTTGTCATAAAAAACTGGCCTTATACTGATATTGTTAAACCCACAAATAGAGACTTGTTTAAAGTATTAAATAAAAATGAACTTCTCAAAGTTATGAAATATAAAACTCTTTTAGAAATCGTCAACAAATCTTATTGGTATCCTATTATGAGAAAAATAATTATAGATACAAGAATATCTCAAAATCCAGATGAGTATATGTATAATATTCTTTGGGGTTTAAACTCAAGGGTAGCAAGGGATGAGGAAGGAGTTGAAGAAGAGAAGGAGAAAAGAGAGAAAAGAGAGAAGGAGGAGAGGGAGCAAAGAGAGAGGGTGGAGAGGGAGATGGAAATCAGAGCGATTCAAAAAAGAGTGGATGTATTACAGCAAGAAGATCAATCTCAACTCACCGAAGAGGAAAATAAAGAAAGAATGAATGCTGTGAAAATATTGATATCAAAAATTGCTAAGATAAATGAGGAAGGAGTTAAAGAAGAGGAGGAAAGAGAGAAAAAGGAGAAGGAGGAAAGGGAGAAAAAGGAGGAGGAGAGGGAGGAAAGGGAGAAAAGAGAGAAAAAGGAGAAGGAGGAAAGGGAGGAAAGGGAGAAAAGAGAGAAGGAGGAAAGGGAGAAAAGAGAGAAGGAGGAGAGGGAGCAAAGAGAGAGGGAGGAAAAATATAAAAAGATGGAAATCAGTGAGATTAATAAAAGATTGAAGGTATTACAGCAAATAAATCAAACTCAACGCACTGAGGAGGAAAATAAAGAAATGAGAAGTCTAATGAAAATATTATTTTCAAGAATAACGACGTCAATGTCTTCAGTTTCAGGGAGGAGATTTAAACGAGAAAGTGGGGATAAAGAAGAAGAAGAAGGAAAAGATTATGTGGTTGATGATGTCGGTGTAATTGACTTTAGTTAGTTTTATTTGTAAATAAATGGAGGAGAGAGTGAAGGCATTCCTTAGGATTCTTTATGTTTTAAAAATCAAGATTGAAATGTATATGTTGAAAACCAAAAAGGTTTTGATACTCTGTCGGAATTTTTCTGATAAATAAATATGAGTTATTGTCTCAAATGTAAAAAGAAAACTAAATCTAAAAATATCTCTTATGTTAAAGCTAAAAATAATAGAGTTTGTCAAAAAGGAATATGTCAAGTGTGTGGCTCTAAAAAGTGCCAATTCATCTCTCCTAAAAGAGGAGGAGACATACAAAAGTTTCTGTCAGGAAGTAAATTTACAACAACTGGAATTCCAGGGGAATTACACCTTCCAGGGTATTCTTTCTGTGGTCCAGGAACAAACTTGGATAAAAGATTAGATGAGGCTGACAATCCTAAACCTTGGTCTAAACCTACAAATAGGGTTGACGAAGTGTGTATGAAGCATGATATTGCTTATGGGAAAACCACTACGTTGACTGAAAAACATAAAGCCGACAGCGAAATGTTGTATAATTTGTCTTTGATACAAAATCCAACGTTGAGAGAGAAAGTTGATAGGTTTATTGTGAGAAATTTGATAAATGCTAAATTGAAACTTGGTCTTGGTTATTCCTCAAAAAACTATTAGGCTCTAATGATGTCATCAAGACTGAGGAGCTTTTGGCTGAAGAATTACACAAACCTATAATCACAAAGTTTAAAAGAAGGAAGGTTTATTCTAAATACACCGACCACATATGGTCCGCTGATTTAATCGAACTAAATAATGATAAGGGATACAGGTATGCTTTAACCGTTATTGATTTGAGGAGTAGATTTGCCTGGGTTGTCCCTTTAAAAAATAAAAGGGGTGATACTTTAATGTTAGCCTTTAAGCTAATATGTGATAGGGATAAAAGAAAACCAAAGAAACTGTGGACCGATGAGGGAACAGAGTTCTACAACAAAATATTCATGAAATTTCTTAAGGGGAAGGGTATTAAATTATACAGCACCTTTAATGAAGGAAAGGCAGTTGTTATTGAGCGTTTTAATCGTACTTTGAAAGAGAAATTATATAAAAAATTCACACAACTCGGTTCTCAAAAATGGGTGTATTTAATTCAGGATATTGTAGATGATTACAACAATACAGTTCATTCATCAACAAAATCAAAACCATCAGAAACATTTACAAAATTAGAATATGAAAAGGAGATTAATTTGAGAAAGCCCAAGTTCAAAGTTGGTGATATTGTAAGAATATACAAATGGAAAAGTCATTTTGAGAAAGGTTATACAAAGAGATGGACTAATGAATTATTTAAAATCGTTGATGTAATGGATACAGTCCCTTGGACCTACAAATTATATGATTTAAATGGAGAAGAAATCTTGGGTTCATTTTACTCACAAGAATTACAAAAAACACAAGTAAGCAGATAATACCCTTGAAAATAATAAATAAATAAATAAAATGTAATGGGGATACGTTTTTAAATCTGTGAACCCCAAACACAGAATCCCTCAACTTTCCAGTTGGGGCTTAACTTTTGTGTGTGTATAATGGGGATACGTTTTTAAATCTGTGAACCCCAAACACAGAATCCCACAACTTTTTAGTTGGGGCTTAACTTTTGTGTGTGTATAATGGGGATACGTTTTTAAATCTGTGAACCCCAAACACAGAATCCCACAACTTTTCAGTTGGGGCTTGACTTTTGTGTGTGTATAATGGGGATACGTTTTTAAATCTGTGAACCCCAAACACAGAATCCCACAACTTTTCAGTTGGGGCTTAACTTTTGAGTGTGTATAATGGGGATACGTTTTTAAATCTGTGAACCCCAAACACAGAATCCCACAACTTTTCAGTTGGGGCTTAACTTTTGTGTATGTGTGAGTGAGTCATAATAATATACAAACCCTAACCCAACCCCATCCCTAACCCAAACCCATCCCTAACCCAAACCCATCCCTAACCCAAACCCATCCCTAACCCAACCCCATCCCTAACCCAACCCATTCCTAACCCAACCCCATCCCTAACCCAACCCAATCCCTAACCCAACCCCATCCCTAACCCAACCCCATCCCTAACCCAACCCCATCCCTAACCCAACCCCATCCCTAACCCTCACATTCAAAATCCCAACCCTAACCCAACCCCATCCCTAACCCAACCCCAACCCATCCCTAACCCTCACATTCAAAATCCCAACCCTAACCCAATCCCATCCCTAACCCAACCCCAACCCTCACATTCAAAATCCCAACCCTAACCCAACCCCATCCCTAACCCAACCCCATCCCTAACCCTCACATTCAAAATCCCACCCAAACCCTAACATAATCTTTTTTTTCTTCTTTTAAAAAAATATGTATTTCATTTTTTTTTTTTCCTCTTCTTCCAATTCTGTCTTTCAAGGCTTTCAAGTTTGAAGAAGTAGAAATGGGAAGAAAGAATTTTCCAGCATTTTCTTCCTCGAACTTTCTTGATATTGCTTAAATCAAGCATCATTAAACAAAGAACATTGTTCATTGCTTTAGAATCCAAAGAGTCTCCAAGATGGACCCCACAGGTAGAGTCTCCAAAATAAAACCAACTTTCCAAGTTCCCAAGGTATAACCACATTCCTGTTGAGTCTCCAAGATAGGTATCACATTCCGAGTTATCAAAACAAAACCCCCATTCAGAGTCTCCAAAACGAAACCAGTTTTCAAAGTCTCCAAGGTAAAACTCTTTTCCTAATTTTATGAAATTTAGTGAGTCTCCAAGGTAGGCTCCACAGTTAGAACCATTTAGGCAGACCTCATAATTTGTTTTTCCCAAATTTAGTGAGTCTCCAAGGTAGGCTCCACAGTTAGAACCATCTAGGCAGACCTCATAATTTGTTTTTCCCAAATTTAGTGAGTCTCCAAGGTAGGCTCCACAGTTAGAACCATCTAGGCAGACCTCATAATTTGTTTTTCCCAAATTTAGTGAGTCTCCAAGGTAGGCTCCACAGTTAGAACCATCTAGGCAGACCTCATAATTTGTTTTTCCCAAATTTAGTGAGTCTCCAAGGTAGGCTCCACAGTTAGAACCATCTAGGCAGACCTCATAATTTGTTTTTCCCAAATTTAGTGAGTCTCCAAGGTAGGCTCCACAGTTAGAACCATCTAGGCAGACCTCATAATTTGTTTTTCCCAAATTTAGTGAGTCTCCAAGGTAGGCTCCACAGTTAGAACCATCTAGGCAGACCTCATAATTTGTTTTTCCCAAATTTAGTGAGTCTCCAAGGTAGGCTCCACAGTTAGAACCATCTAGGCAGACCTCATAATTTGTTTTTCCCAAATTTAGTGAGTCTCCAAGGTAGGCTCCACAGTTAGAACCATCTAGGCAGACCTCATAATTTGTTTTTCCCAAATTTAGTGAGTCTCCAAGGTAGGCTCCACAGTTAGAACCATCTAGGCAGACCTCATAATTTGTTTTTCCCAAATTTAGTGAGTCTCCAAGGTATAACTCTTTGGCTGGGTCATCAAGGTAGAACTCATTCAGTGGGTTTTGTTTTGATAACTCACAATAAGTATCATCATGGTAGAACTCTTTTTCACGATTTTGTGGATCTCCAAGGTATAACTCTTTGGCTGGGTCATCAAGGTAGAACTCGTTCTGTGGGTCTTGGTTGTTCAAAAGATCTTCAAACAAAAAAAGAACTTTATCCCAAGTTGTGTTAAAAGTAGAATTTTCATTTCGTAGCTCAGATACAATTTCCTCCATCGACAAGAGGTTCGAGTCCAGTTCATCAATCTGAAGGTTGAGCGCTACACAGGTAGTAGGACTCCAAGGGATACCAAAATTATCCCATTCAATTTCGGCATAGTAGTCCATTCTCAAGTGAAGCAGAAAGAGTGTTTGAAAAAGCCTGTGTGGTCGGTGCCTTTTATAAGAAGGACTGGGTGTGTCATTTCCTGTGGAAATTCCCTGGGCATGTCTTCACTGGAAATGATGTGATGGAAATTCCCTGAAAATGATGTAATGTCTTAACTAAAAATGATACAATGACAGAGTTTATAAAGTGGGTGGGGCTTAGCAAGAAGTGGGGGCGGGGCTTGCCAAAAGTGGGCGGGACTTACCAAAAAGGGAGTGGACATACCAAAAGTGGGCGTGGCTTAACCAAAAAGTGGGCGAAGCTTAACAAAAAGTGGGCGGGGCGTAACAAAAAGTGGGCGGAGCTTAGTAAAAAGTGGGCATAGCCTACCAAAAAGTGTGTGGCACAGGAGGTGCTCAGACAAGAACATTGAGGGAGGTTTATCATTTTTATTTTATCTCAGTTAAAATATCTTGATAAAGAACCAAACTCAAACATATACTTTGTTAATATATTAGATGGTGAAGAGAGTGGCAAGAGAATTAAATTATTTCCCACGCATAAACAAATATTTGTAGGATCAATGTTTGAGTGGTCTACTCAGGATCATTGAAAGTAAGAGTACCATAAGACCAAGGGGGGATCATTGTTTGAGTGGTCTAATGAACAACATTAAGGATAGGTGTCAAAAGGCTAAAAGGTTCGTAAAGAGGTGAGAGGAAAATTTACATGTAAGTGAATGGGTCGATGTTTGAGTGGGTCAAAGATTAATCTGCCAGATGATATGTAGAAGAAGGATGATAGGTCTATAAGAGAAAACAAATATTTGTAGTGTTTGAGTGGTCTAATGAACAACATTAAGGATAGGTACTACAGACAAAAGGTTCATAAAGATGAGGGTGGGAGAAATAGAGGTGTTTATGATTTTTGAAAAAGACAAGGGGGTAAATGACATTAGATAGGGATTTCCCATGTTAAACGGAGGTGTCCCAGAAGCAACATTATTACACTACTCAAAATCTACTTCAAAAATCCACGGAGGGTCAAATTGTCTGCTCTTCAAACATCCCTGGAGGATCAAATTGTCTGCTCTTCAAACATCCCTGGAGGATCAAATTGTCTGCTCTTCAAACATCCCTGGAGGATCAAATTGTCTGCACTTCAAATATCCCTGAAGGATCAAATTGTCTGCTCTTCAAAAATGCATGGAGGATCAAATTGTCATCTCTTCAAACATCCCTAGAGGATCAAATTGTCTGCTCTTCAAAAATCCATGGAGGATCAAATTGTCTGCTCTTGAAACATTTCTGGAGGATCAAATTGTCTGCTTTTCAAAAATCCATGGAGGATCAAATTGTCAGCTCTTCAAACATCCCTGGAGGATCAAATTGTCTGCTCTTCAAAAATCCATGGAGGATAAAATTGTCTGCTCTTCAAACATCCCTGGAGGATCAAATTGGCAGCTCTTCAAACATCCCTGGAGGATCAAATTGTCAGCTCTTCAAACATCCCTGGAGGATCAAATTGTCTGCTCTTCAAAAATCCATGGAGGATCAAATTGTCTGCTCTTCAAAAATCCATGAAGGATCAAATTGTCTGCTCTTCAAATGTCCTTGAAGGATCAAATTGTCTGCTCTTCAAAAATCCACGGAGGGTCAAATTGTCTGCTCTTCAAACATCCCTGGAGGATCAAATTGTCTGCTCTTCAAACATCCCTGGAGGATCAAATTGTCTGCTCTTCAAACATCCCTGGAGGATCAAATTGTCTGCACTTCAAATATCCCTGAAGGATCAAATTGTCTGCTCTTCAAAAATGCATGGAGGATCAAATTGTCATCTCTTCAAACATCCCTGGAGGATCAAATTGTCTGCTCTTCAAAAATCCATGGAGGATCAAATTGTCTGCTCTTCAAAAATCCATGGAGGATAAAATTGTCTGCTCTTCAAACATCCCTGGAGGATCAAATTGTCAGCTCTTCAAACATCCCTGGAGGATCAAATTGTCAACTCTTCAAACATCCCTGGAGGATCAAATTGTCTGCTCTTCAAAAATCCATGGAGGATCAAATTGTCTGCTCTTCAAACATCCCTGGAGGATCAAATTGTCTGCTTTTCAAAAATCCATGGAGGATCAAATTGTCTGCTCTTCAAAAATCCATTGAGGATCAAATTGTCAGCTCTTCAAACATCCCTGGAGGATCAAATTGTCTGCTCTTCAAACATCCCTGGAGGATCAAATTGTCTGCTCTTCAAACATCCCTGGAGGATCAAATTGTCTGCACTTCAAATGTCCCTGAAGGATCAAATTGTCTGCTCTTCAAAAATGCATGGAGGATCAAATTGTCAGCTCTTCAAAAATCCATGGAGGTTCAAATTGTCTGCTCTTCAAACATCCCTGAAGGATCAAATTGTCTGCTCTTCAAATATCCCTGCAGGATCAAATTGTCTGCTCTTCAAACATCCCTGAAGGATCAAATTGTCTGCTCTTCAAAAATCCATTGAGGATCAAATTGTCTGCTCTTCAAACATCCCTGGAGGATCAAATTGTCTGCACTTCAAATGTCCCTGAAGGATCAAATTGTCTGCTCTTCAAAAATGCATGGAGGATCAAATTGTCAGCTCTTCAAATATCCCTGAAGGATCAAATTGTCTGCTCTTCAAACATCCCTGAAGGATCAAATTGTCTGCTCTTCAAACATCCATGGAGGATCAAATTGTCAGCTCTTCAAATATCCCTGCAGGATCAAATTGTCTGCTCTTCAAATATCCCTGCAGGATCAAATTGTCTGCTCTTCAAACATCCCTGAAGGATCAAATTGTCTGCTCTTCAAACATCCATGGAGGATCAAATTGTCTGCTCCTCAAACATCCCTGGAGGATCAAATTGTCTGCTCTTCAAACATCCATGGAGGATCAAATTGCCAGCTCTTCAAACATCTCTGGAGGATCAAATTCTCAGCTCTTCAAACATCCGTGGAGGATAAAATTGTCAGCTCTTCAAACATCCATGGAGGATCAAATTGTCTGCTCTTCAAACATCCATGGAGGATCAAATTGTCTGCCCTTCAAACATCCATGGTGGATCAAATTCTCAGCTCTTCAAACATCCATGGAGGATCAAATTGTCAGCTCTTTAAATATCCCTAGAGGATCAAATTGTCTGCTCTTCAAACATCCCTGGAGGATCAAATTGTCTGCTGTTCAAACATCCCTGGAGGATCTAATTGTCTACTCTTCAAATATCCCTGAAGGATCAAGTTGTCTGCTCTTCAAACATCACTGGAGGATCAAATTGTCTACTCTTCAAATATCACTGGAGGATCAAATTGTCTACTCTTCAAATATCCCTGAAGGATCAAGTTGTCTGCTCTTCAAATATCCCTAGAGGATCAAATTGTCTGCTCTTCAAATATCCCTGAAGGATCAAATTGTCTGCTCTTCAAACATCCCTGGAGGATCAAATTGTCTGCTCTTCAAATATCCCTGAAGGATCAAATTGTCTGCTCTTCAAACATCCCTAGAGGATCAAATTCTCAGCTCTTCAAATATCCCTGCAGGATCAAATTGTCTGCTCTCTAAACATCCCTGAAGGATCAAATTGTCTGCACTTCAAACATCCCTGAACGATCAAATTGTCTGCTCTTCAAATATCCCTGCAGGATCAAATTGTCTGCTCTTCAAACATCCATGGAGGATCAAATTGTCTGCTCTTCAAACATCCCTGGAGGATCAAATTGTCTGCTCTTCAAACATCCATGGAGGATCAAATTGTCTGCTCTTCAAACATCCCTGGAGGATCAAATTGTCTGCACTTCAAACATCCCTGGAGGATCAAATTGTCTGCACTTCAAACATCCCTGAACGATCAAATTGTCTGCTCTTCAAATATCCCTGCAGGATCAAATTGTCTGCTCTTCAAACATCCATGGAGGATCAAATTGTCTGCTCTTCAAACATCCCTGGAGGATCAAATTGTCTGCACTTCAAACATCCCTGGAGGATCAAATTGTCTGCTTTTCAAAAATACATGGAGGATCAAATTGTCAGCTCTTCAAACATCCCTGGAGGATCAAATTGTCTGCTCTTCAAACATCCCTGGAGGATCAAATTGTCTGCTCTTCAAATATCCCTGAAGGATCAAATTGTCTGCTCTTCAAAAATCCATGGAGGGTCAAATTGTCTGCTCTTCAAACATCCCTGGAGGATCAAATTGTCTGCTCTTCAAAAATCCATGAAGGATCAAATTGTCTGCTCTTCAAATGTCCCTGAAGGATCAAATTGTCTGCTCTTCAAAAATCCACGGAGGGTCAAATTGTCTGCTCTTCAAACATCCCTGGAGGATCAAATTGTCTGCTCTTCAAACATCCCTGGAGGATCAAATTGTCTGCTCTTCAAACATCCCTGGAGGATCAAATTGTCTGCACTTCAAATATCCCTGAAGGATCAAATTGTCTGCTCTTCAAAAATGCATGGAGGATCAAATTGTCATCTCTTCAAACATCCCTAGAGGATCAAATTGTCTGCTCTTCAAAAATCCATGGAGGATCAAATTGTCTGCTCTTGAAACATTTCTGGAGGATCAAATTGTCTGCTTTTCAAAAATCCATGGAGGATCAAATTGTCAGCTCTTCAAACATCCCTGGAGGATCAAATTGTCTGCTCTTCAAAAATCCATGGAGGATAAAATTGTCTGCTCTTCAAACATCCCTGGAGGATCAAATTGGCAGCTCTTCAAACATCCCTGGAGGATCAAATTGTCAGCTCTTCAAACATCCCTGGAGGATCAAATTGTCTGCTCTTCAAAAATCCATGGAGGATCAAATTGTCTGCTCTTCAAACATCCCTGCAGGATCAAATTGTCTGCTTTTCAAAAATCCATGGAGGATCAAATTGTCTGCTCTTCAAACATCCCTGGAGGATCAAATTGTCTGCTCTTCAAAAATCCATTGAGGATCAAATTGTCAGCTCTTCAAACATCCCTGGAGGATCAAATTGTCTGCTCTTCAAACATCCCTGGAGGATCAAATTGTCTGCTCTTCAAACATCCCTGGAGGATCAAATTGTCTGCACTTCAAATGTCCCTGAAGGATCAAATTGTCTGCTCTTCAAAAATGCATGGAGGATCAAATTGTCAGCTCTTCAAAAATCCATGGAGGTTCAAATTGTCTGCTCTTCAAACATCCCTGGAGGATCAAATTGTCTGCTTTTCAAAAATCCATGGAGGATCAAATTGTCAGCTCTTCAAACATCCCTGGAGGATCAAATTGTCTGCTCTTCAAATATCCCTGAAGGATCAAATTGTCTGCTCTTCAAATATCACAGAAGGATCGAATTGTCTGCTCTTCAAAAATCCACGGAGGACCAAATTCTCTGCTCTTCAAAAATCCATGGAGGATCAAATTGTCTGCTCTTCAAATATCCCTGAAGGATCAAATTGTCTGCTCTTCAAATATCCATGAAGGATCGAATTGTCTGCTCTTCAAAAATTCATGGAGGATCAAATTGTCTGCTCTTCAAATATCCCTGAAGGATCAAATTGTCTGCTCTTCAAATATCCCTGAAGGATCAAATTGTCTGCTCTTCAAAAATCCATGGAGGATCAAATTGTCTGCTCTTCAAACATCCCTGGAGGATCAAATTGTCTGCTCTTCAAACATCCCTGGAGGATCAAATTGTCTGCTCTTCAAACATCCCTGGAGGATCAAATTGTAAGTTCTTCAAATATCCCTGGAGGATCAAATTGTCAGCTCTTCAAACATCCATGGAGGATCTAATTGTCTGCTCTTCAAACATCCATGGAGGATCAAATTGTCTGCTCTTCAAACATCCATGGAGGATCAAATTATGTGCTCTTCAAGCATCCATGGAGGATCAAATTGTCTGCTCTTCAAACATCTCTGGAGGATCAAATTGTTTGTTCTTCAAACATCCATGGAGGATCAAATTGTCTGCTCTTCAAACATCCATGGAGGATTAAATTGTCTGCTCTTCAAACATCTCTGGAGGATAAAATTATCTGCTCTTCAAACATCTCTGGAGGATCAAATTCTTTGTTCTTCAAACATCCATGGAGGATAAAATTATCTGCTCTTCAAGCATCCATGGAGGATCAAATTGTCTGCTCTTCAAAAATCCATGGAGGATCAAATTGTCTGCTCTTCAAAAATCCATGGAGGGTCAAATTGTCTGCTCTTCAAACATCCCTGGAGGATCAAATTGTCTGCTCTTCAAAAATCCATTGAGGATCAAATTGTCAGCTCTTCAAACATCCCTGGAGGATCAAATTGTCTGCTCTTCAAACATCCCTGGAGGATCAAATTGTCTGCTCTTCAAACATCCCTGGAGGATCAAATTGTCTGCACTTCAAATATCCCTGAAGGATCAAATTGTCTGCTCTTCAAAAATGCATGGAGGATCAAATTGTCAGCTCTTCAAACATCCCTGGAGGATCAAATTGTCTGCTCTTCAAAAATCCATGGAGGATCAAATTGTCTGCTCTTCAAACATCCCTGGAGGATCAAATTGTCTGCTCTTCAAACATCCCTGGAGGATCAAATTGTCTGCTCTTCAAACATCCCTGGAGGATCAAATTGTCTGCACTTCAAATATCCCTGAAGGATCAAATTGTCTGCTCTTCAAAAATGCATGGAGGATCAAATTGTCAGCTCTTCAAACATCCCTGGAGGATCAAATTGTCTGCTCTTCAAACATCCCTGGAGGATCAAATTGTCTGCTTTTCAAAAATCCATGGAGGATCAAATTGTCAGCTCTTCAAACATCCCTGGAGGATCAAATTGTCTGCTCTTCAAATATCCCTGAAGGAGCAAATTGTCTGCTCTTCAAATATCACAGAAGGATCGAATTGTCTGCTCTTCAAAAATCCATGGAGGATCAAATTGTATGCTCTTCAAAAATCCATGGAGGATCAAATTGTCTGCTCTTCAAACATCCATGGAGGATCAAATTGTATGCTCTTCAAAAATCCATGGAGGATCAAATTGTCTGCTCTTCAAACATCCCTGGAGGATCAAATTGTCTGCTCCTCAAACATCCCTGGAGGATCAAATTGTCAGCTCTTCAAACATCCATGGAGTATCAAATTGTCAGCTCTTCAAACATCCATGGAGTATCAAATTGTCAGCTCTTCAAACATCCATGGAGGATCAAATTGTCAGCTCTTCAAACATCCATGGAGGATCAAATTTCCAGCTCTTCAAACATCTCTGGAGGATCAAATTCTCAGCTCTTCAAACATCCATGGAGGATAAAATAGTCAGATCTTCAAACATCCATGGAGTATCAAATTCTCAGCTCTTCAAACATCCATGGAGTATCAAATTGCCAGCTCTTCAAACATCTCTGGAGGATCAAATTCTCAGCTCTTCAAACATCCATGGAGGATAAAATTGTCAGCTCTTCAAACATCCATGGAGTATCAAATTCTCAGCTCTTCAAACATCCATGGAGGATCAAATTGTCTGCTCTTCAAATATCCATGAAGGATCAAATTCTCAGCTCTTCAAACATCCATGGAGGATAAAATTGTCAGCTCTTCAAACATCCATGGAGTATCAAATTCTCAGCTCTTCAAACATCCATGGAGGATCAAATTATCTGCTCTTCAAATATCCATGAAGGATCAAATTCTCAGCTCTTCAAACATCCATGGAGGATCAAATTGTCAGCTCTTCAAACATCCATGGAGGATCAAATTTCCAGCTCTTCAAACATCTCTGGAGGATCAAATTCTCAGCTCTTCAAACATCCATGGAGGATAAAATTGTCAGCTCTTCAAACATCCATGGAGTATCAAATTCTCAGCTCTTCAAACATCCATGGAGGATCAAATTGTCTGCTCTTCAAACATCCATGGAGGATCAAATTCTCAGCTCTTCAAACATCCATGGAGGATCAAATTATCTGCTCTTCAAATATCCATGAAGGATCAAATTCTCAGCTCTTCAAACATCCATGGAGGATCAAATTGTCAGCTCTTCAAACATCCATGGAGGATCAAATTGTCAGCTCTTCAAACATCCCTGGAGGATCAAATTGTCTGCTCTTCAAACATCCCTGAAGGATCAAATTGTCTGCTCTTCAAACATCCTTGGAGGATCAAATCGTCTGCTCTTCAAATATCCCTGAAGGATCAAATTGTCTGCTCTTCAAACATCCCTAGAGGATCAAATTCTCAGCTCTTCAAATATCCCTGCAGGATCAAATTGTCTGCTCTCTAAACATCCCTGAAGGATCAAATTGTCTGCACTTCAAACATCCCTGAACGATCAAATTGTCTGCTCTTCAAATATCCCTGCAGGATCAAATTGTCTGCTCTTCAAACATCCATGGAGGATCAAATTGTCTGCTCTTCAAACATCCCTGGAGGATCAAATTGTCTGCTCTTCAAACATCCATGGAGGATCAAATTGTCTGCTCTTCAAACATCCCTGGAGGATCAAATTGTCTGCACTTCAAACATCCCTGGAGGATCAAATTGTCTGCACTTCAAACATCCCTGAACGATCAAATTGTCTGCTCTTCAAATATCCCTGCAGGATCAAATTGTCTGCTCTTCAAACATCCATGGAGGATCAAATTGTCTGCTCTTCAAACATCCCTGGAGGATCAAATTGTCTGCACTTCAAACATCCCTGGAGGATCAAATTGTCTGCTTTTCAAAAATACATGGAGGATCAAATTGTCAGCTCTTCAAACATCCCTGGAGGATCAAATTGTCTGCTCTTCAAACATCCCTGGAGGATCAAATTGTCTGCTCTTCAAATATCCCTGAAGGATCAAATTGTCTGCTCTTCAAAAATCCATGGAGGGTCAAATTGTCTGCTCTTCAAACATCCCTGGAGGATCAAATTGTCTGCTCTTCAAAAATCCATGAAGGATCAAATTGTCTGCTCTTCAAATGTCCCTGAAGGATCAAATTGTCTGCTCTTCAAAAATCCACGGAGGGTCAAATTGTCTGCTCTTCAAACATCCCTGGAGGATCAAATTGTCTGCTCTTCAAACATCCCTGGAGGATCAAATTGTCTGCTCTTCAAACATCCCTGGAGGATCAAATTGTCTGCACTTCAAATATCCCTGAAGGATCAAATTGTCTGCTCTTCAAAAATGCATGGAGGATCAAATTGTCATCTCTTCAAACATCCCTAGAGGATCAAATTGTCTGCTCTTCAAAAATCCATGGAGGATCAAATTGTCTGCTCTTGAAACATTTCTGGAGGATCAAATTGTCTGCTTTTCAAAAATCCATGGAGGATCAAATTGTCAGCTCTTCAAACATCCCTGGAGGATCAAATTGTCTGCTCTTCAAAAATCCATGGAGGATAAAATTGTCTGCTCTTCAAACATCCCTGGAGGATCAAATTGGCAGCTCTTCAAACATCCCTGGAGGATCAAATTGTCAGCTCTTCAAACATCCCTGGAGGATCAAATTGTCTGCTCTTCAAAAATCCATGGAGGATCAAATTGTCTGCTCTTCAAACATCCCTGCAGGATCAAATTGTCTGCTTTTCAAAAATCCATGGAGGATCAAATTGTCTGCTCTTCAAACATCCCTGGAGGATCAAATTGTCTGCTCTTCAAAAATCCATTGAGGATCAAATTGTCAGCTCTTCAAACATCCCTGGAGGATCAAATTGTCTGCTCTTCAAACATCCCTGGAGGATCAAATTGTCTGCTCTTCAAACATCCCTGGAGGATCAAATTGTCTGCACTTCAAATGTCCCTGAAGGATCAAATTGTCTGCTCTTCAAAAATGCATGGAGGATCAAATTGTCAGCTCTTCAAAAATCCATGGAGGTTCAAATTGTCTGCTCTTCAAACATCCCTGGAGGATCAAATTGTCTGCTTTTCAAAAATCCATGGAGGATCAAATTGTCAGCTCTTCAAACATCCCTGGAGGATCAAATTGTCTGCTCTTCAAATATCCCTGAAGGATCAAATTGTCTGCTCTTCAAATATCACAGAAGGATCGAATTGTCTGCTCTTCAAAAATCCACGGAGGACCAAATTCTCTGCTCTTCAAAAATCCATGGAGGATCAAATTGTCTGCTCTTCAAATATCCCTGAAGGATCAAATTGTCTGCTCTTCAAATATCCATGAAGGATCGAATTGTCTGCTCTTCAAAAATTCATGGAGGATCAAATTGTCTGCTCTTCAAATATCCCTGAAGGATCAAATTGTCTGCTCTTCAAATATCCCTGAAGGATCAAATTGTCTGCTCTTCAAAAATCCATGGAGGATCAAATTGTCTGCTCTTCAAACATCCCTGGAGGATCAAATTGTCTGCTCTTCAAACATCCCTGGAGGATCAAATTGTCTGCTCTTCAAACATCCCTGGAGGATCAAATTGTAAGTTCTTCAAATATCCCTGGAGGATCAAATTGTCAGCTCTTCAAACATCCATGGAGGATCTAATTGTCTGCTCTTCAAACATCCATGGAGGATCAAATTGTCTGCTCTTCAAACATCCATGGAGGATCAAATTATGTGCTCTTCAAGCATCCATGGAGGATCAAATTGTCTGCTCTTCAAACATCTCTGGAGGATCAAATTGTTTGTTCTTCAAACATCCATGGAGGATCAAATTGTCTGCTCTTCAAACATCCATGGAGGATTAAATTGTCTGCTCTTCAAACATCTCTGGAGGATAAAATTATCTGCTCTTCAAACATCTCTGGAGGATCAAATTCTTTGTTCTTCAAACATCCATGGAGGATAAAATTATCTGCTCTTCAAGCATCCATGGAGGATCAAATTGTCTGCTCTTCAAAAATCCATGGAGGATCAAATTGTCTGCTCTTCAAAAATCCATGGAGGGTCAAATTGTCTGCTCTTCAAACATCCCTGGAGGATCAAATTGTCTGCTCTTCAAAAATCCATTGAGGATCAAATTGTCAGCTCTTCAAACATCCCTGGAGGATCAAATTGTCTGCTCTTCAAACATCCCTGGAGGATCAAATTGTCTGCTCTTCAAACATCCCTGGAGGATCAAATTGTCTGCACTTCAAATATCCCTGAAGGATCAAATTGTCTGCTCTTCAAAAATCCATGGAGGATCAAATTGTCTGCTCTTCAAACATCCCTGGAGGATCAAATTGTCTGCTTTTCAAAAATCCATGGAGGATCAAATTGTCAGCTCTTCAAACATCCCTGGAGGATCAAATTGTCTGCTCTTCAAATATCCCTGAAGGAGCAAATTGTCTGCTCTTCAAATATCACAGAAGGATCGAATTGTCTGCTCTTCAAAAATCCATGGAGGATCAAATTGTATGCTCTTCAAAAATCCATGGAGGATCAAATTGTCTGCTCTTCAAACATCCATGGAGGATCAAATTGTATGCTCTTCAAAAATCCATGGAGGATCAAATTGTCTGCTCTTCAAACATCCCTGGAGGATCAAATTGTCTGCTCCTCAAACATCCCTGGAGGATCAAATTGTCAGCTCTTCAAACATCCATGGAGTATCAAATTGTCAGCTCTTCAAACATCCATGGAGTATCAAATTGTCAGCTCTTCAAACATCCATGGAGGATCAAATTGTCAGCTCTTCAAACATCCATGGAGGATCAAATTTCCAGCTCTTCAAACATCTCTGGAGGATCAAATTCTCAGCTCTTCAAACATCCATGGAGGATAAAATAGTCAGATCTTCAAACATCCATGGAGTATCAAATTCTCAGCTCTTCAAACATCCATGGAGTATCAAATTGCCAGCTCTTCAAACATCTCTGGAGGATCAAATTCTCAGCTCTTCAAACATCCATGGAGGATAAAATTGTCAGCTCTTCAAACATCCATGGAGTATCAAATTCTCAGCTCTTCAAACATCCATGGAGGATCAAATTGTCTGCTCTTCAAATATCCATGAAGGATCAAATTCTCAGCTCTTCAAACATCCATGGAGGATAAAATTGTCAGCTCTTCAAACATCCATGGAGTATCAAATTCTCAGCTCTTCAAACATCCATGGAGGATCAAATTATCTGCTCTTCAAATATCCATGAAGGATCAAATTCTCAGCTCTTCAAACATCCATGGAGGATCAAATTGTCAGCTCTTCAAACATCCATGGAGGATCAAATTTCCAGCTCTTCAAACATCTCTGGAGGATCAAATTCTCAGCTCTTCAAACATCCATGGAGGATAAAATTGTCAGCTCTTCAAACATCCATGGAGTATCAAATTCTCAGCTCTTCAAACATCCATGGAGGATCAAATTGTCTGCTCTTCAAACATCCATGGAGGATCAAATTCTCAGCTCTTCAAACATCCATGGAGGATCAAATTATCTGCTCTTCAAATATCCATGAAGGATCAAATTCTCAGCTCTTCAAACATCCATGGAGGATCAAATTGTCAGCTCTTCAAACATCCATGGAGGATCAAATTGTCAGCTCTTCAAACATCCCTGGAGGATCAAATTGTCTGCTCTTCAAACATCCCTGAAGGATCAAATTGTCTGCTCTTCAAACATCCTTGGAGGATCAAATCGTCTGCTCTTCAAACATCCCTGGAGGATCAAATTGTCTGCTCTTCAAACATCCCTGGAGGATCAAATTGTCTGCTCTTCAAACATCCCTGGAGGATCAAATTGTCTGCTCTTCAAACATCCCTGGAGGATCAAATTGTCTGCTCTTCAAACATCCCTGGAGGATCAAATTGTCTGCTCTTCAAACATCCTTGGAGGATCAAATTGTCTGCTCTTCAAACATCACTGGAGGATCAAATTGTCTACTCTTCAAATATCCCTGAAGGATCAAATTGTCTGCTCTTCAAACATCCCTGGAGGATCAAATTCTCAGCTCTTCAAATATCCCTGAAGGATCAAATTGTCAGCTCTTCAAACATCCATGAAGGATCAGTCTTGTGCACTCTTTACAGTTTCCTCAAAAACACCCCAGTCGCCACATCAGCCAAGGAACGTTGCGTGTGAGCTCCCAAAACGTGGCGAGTCTTTCCGCAAGGGTCATCGGTTTCTCTTGATGGACAGCAGATGAAACACTATATTAACACATAATGTTTTGGCATCAACTTGGAGAACTTCGAAGTTCCTATTTGGAGTTTAGAAGTTGCTGTTTCAACTGTTCATACAGTTCCTTTAAGTTTCCTCAGGAATCAAGAAACTTGAAAACGTGCATCCGCTTTCATCGAGCTTTAAAGGTGAGATTGTCAGAATTTTGATACCTTGAAATTCAGTATCCTTTGGCTTTTGGCTCGTATTGTGGCCGGCATTGTGCTTGTTTGAGAAATTGCTCATCAGCTCTCCAGCAATGCCATGGCGGTGTTTTGACAACTGCATTTGGCTGTTACAGACATCGCAACCTTGCAGCCATCCTCAAGTTACCGAATGCCATCTACTCACAGTTTACGATCAGCACTTGAGTCACCTTGCAGAGACATGGTGATGGGATTCTGGTCTAAACGAACATCTTGCGGAGGTCTTTTCTTTTCTCCTGCCTTTCTCCTTTCTCTTTTCTCCCGCCTCTGGAACAAACTCCCCCACTCTCTTCAATCCCACTCCTCCCTCCATGTCTTTAAAACAGCTGTTCACCCCCATCTCTTATCTTCCCCCATCCAAAACCCTGATCTTTTCTACCCCCGTTAATTCACCCCAGATCCATTCTTTTGAAATACCGTCTTCATTCCTGGAAGTCCTAGCAATGTCCATGTGTTTTTTTTACCTCTCCCACCACCCCCCCCCTCTTCCCACGCCTCCCCCCAGCCCCATCCCTCCCACAGATCTCCCGATGTCCCTGCTCCCGAATGTTGTACTTGTGTGCTTCCCCCTCTCTCCCCATCTTGTCTCCCGCTTCCTTTATTTCGTCTTATGTGTTTGTTTGTTTGTTTTTGTCATTAATCTTAGCTCTTACAGAGCCTCGATCTTGTATACAAAAAAAAAATAAAAAAAATAAAAAAAGAGCTCATTGACATGCTTGTGTCATGTACAATTAGCAACAGGTGCTCAACCACAGGGAATGCAGGAAAAGAGAATTCTGTCCAATCAGCCTGATCCATGTCTCCAACTCAACACGAAATTCCACCAGATTGCATCACCACGCCGACTGGAAGGAAACACCCATTTTCAAAGAAACAAAATTGGGCATTTTAAATATAGGATATTGAAAGGCCTTGGGGGACGGATGGGTTGAACATCTGAACAATGTCTTGTTGAAAAGCATATTGAGGTAGACTGGTTATTTTTTGTGAAATTCTCTTTATAATGTTCCGATGAAGTTACAGGAAGATGAGGGTGCAGCTGCTTTGAAGTAACTAGCTGAAGAACCTGTCAATGGCAGGCACTCAGGTACTCATATAACTATGTTCTGTGATAGTTGCATTCTTTAGTTTCGAATTAGATTATTTTGTGTGCACATGTATCTTTACAATAATTTAATTATACCTTCAGTTTCCCAGCCACTTCTGAGCTGGCACACACACCACCAGGGGGCGCCATTTCAGCTACATAGACACAAACATACACGACAGCTGCATTATTATATACCAGCAAAGTACGCATGCTGTGTACGATAGGGAGGCCAAAATCGAAAAAAAATTTTTTTTGGAGAAATCCTATGAAAACTCCCACCCACTTTAGGAGACGTACAGGGATCTCAAAAGTTGCACAGGAAATTTGATGGGACTGACCCCAAAACTGTGGGAGTATTACTGTTTAAAATCAATGTATCATTAACCCAAATCCAACTGTACTTTACGACGAATGCCAAACCATGAACCAATAAATTCCAAATTCCCGTAACATCTTCAGTCGAACGTCAGGCATGGACAGCCGGGTCGTGAAGGGCTTGGGGAAAAAAACTTACTGCAGCTGACCCCAACAGAAGTAAAACGGGTCATACTTCTATGATGTCAATAGCGAAACGACAAATGCCAAATCCACAAACGTCATGGGTGGAAACCCTCACATCATTTCCTCATTCTTCCTTAAACTCAATCTCTCTATATTTTCATTCCAAAACAGCATCATTCCAATCACAAATGAAAACTATAGGCCTACCATTAATATAACAAAATACAATGTTACAAACACTCGTGAGGTAAACGAAAATAAACGTCACTATGACGTTACATCCGGATAGGGAGCAGCTTCGTACAGATCGAAACTCAAAATCATATTTCTATTTAGAAATTGATGAAACCTCCCACCCACTTTAGGACACCCGTTGGGACCCCAAAGAGTTTCACAGAAGGTTTGGCTCAAAACTAGACCTCAAAACTAGAAGGCTAGACCTCAAAACTGAGGGAGTAGTTTGGGGACAGACAGATGGACACTCCTGCTTTGTAATATAGAAGATACAAGGCCTTCAGAAAGTATTCACACACCTTGATTTTTTTTCCACATTTTGTTGTTGTTACAGCCTGAATTTAAAATGGACTAAATTGAGATTTTTTTAATTGTCACTGATCCACACAAAATATCCCATAATGGCAAAGTGTAATTTTTTTGTTTTAGAACTTTTAATAAAATTATTTAAAATGAAATGCAGACATACAGTATCTAATTTACATATGTATTCAACATCCCGAGTCATTACTTTGTAGAAGCGCCTTTGGCAGCGATTACAGCTTTGAGTCTTCTTGGGTATGTCTGCATCAGCTTTGCACATCTGGATTTGGGGTGTTCCTCCCATTCTTCCTGCAGATTTGCTCAAGCTCTGTCAAGTTCGATGGGGAGCGTCGGTGAACAGCAATCTTGAAGTCTTTCCACAGATTCTCAATGCGATTCAAGCCTGGGCTTTGGCTGGGCCACTCAAGGACTTTCAAGTTTTTGGTCTGAAGCCATTCCAGTGTTTCTTTGGCTGTATGTTTGGGGTCATTGTCCTGTTGGAATGTAAATCTTTGCCGCAGTCCAAGGTCTTTTGCACTCTGAAGCAGGTTCTCCTCAAGGATTTACCTGTATTTGGCTCCATTCATTGTTCCTCTATCCTTACAAGTCTCACAGTCACTGCCACTGAAAAGCATCCCCATAGCATGATGCTGCCACCACAATGATTCACGGTAGGGATGGTGTTAGATGGGTGATGAGCTGTGTTCGGTTTCCACCAGATGTAGCAATTTGCATTCAGGCCAAAGATTTCAGTTTTGGTGTCATCAGACCACAAAATATTTAGCCTCATGCTCTCAGTCTTCCACGTGCCTTTTTGCAAAACTCCAGGTGTGCTGTCATGTGACTTTTTCTCAGGAGTGGATTCCATCTGGCCATTCTCCCATAAAGCCTAGATTTGTGCTGCAGAGACTATTTTCCTTCCGACAGGTTCTCCCATCTCCGGCAAGGAACTCTATAGTTCTGTCAGAGTGGTCATTGGGTTTTTGGACACCTCCCTGACCAAGGTCCTTCTTGCCCAGTTGCTCAGTTTGGTCGGACGGCCAGCTCTAGAAAGATTCTGGGTAACTCAATATTCTTTCCATTTCCTAATGATGGAGTTTACTGTGCTCTTGGGAACTTTCAACACTCTAGAAATTGCTTTATTCCCTTCCCCAGATCTATGCCTCCTCACCATTCTATCTCGGAGTTCTACCGACAGTTCCTTGGACTCCATGGTGGAGTTTCAGCTCTGACATGCTCTGTCAACTATCGGACCTTATATAGAAAGGTGTGTTTCATTCTAAATCATGTCCAAACAATTGATTTGGCCACAGGTGGACTCCAATCAAGTTGTGGAGACATCTCAAGGATGATCAAAGGAAATTGGATGCACCTGAGCTCAATTTGAAGTGTCATAGCAAAGGGGGTTAAATACTAATTGATTGAAGACATTTCAGCTTTTCAATTTTAATTATTTTGTAAACCTTTCTATAAAATAATCAGTGTGTAGACCAGTGATAAAAAAATCCTCAATTTAATCCCTTTTAAATTCAGGCTGAAACACAACAAAATGTGAAAAAAATCAAGGGTGTGAATACTTTTTGAAGGCACTGTATACTATAGTTGGGCGGATATGTGCCAAAATATCAGAAAGATGTTCACCTCTGGCAGGAAGCATAAAAATTGGTATATAAGGGTTTTAAGGTATACTGAATTGAAATAGATGTGGAGACATTTGATAGGATCATTTGATTGACATTCGCAAACGCATGTACACCATCTCCAGCAGACTGGGGCTGGGAGAGACATGAGAATACCTGGTCCCCGCTATGGAACGCTTTGACAGAAGCATCCAAATCCTGTCGCGAACTTGTAAAATGTGCCTGCAAGAGTAACTGCACATGCATAGTGTATGCGGTTATGTTGCAATTAACAGGGGAGTGAAACTTTCATATAGAATCTTGAAACTCGTACTTATTGACTTCTTTAGATCACATAGGACTCAAAACCACCTGTTTCCAATTTTTTCCAGCATGGATACGCACTAAATCCAAGATGGCGGCCATTTAACACGATAATCGCTTAATCGCCAACTATTTTGGACATTTGTAATGGATATAGTTGTCCAGTATATCGTTTTATAGGTTTTTTTGGTCACTGAATTCATTGAAGTACTTATATCATCAATAACACAAAGCATAAAGTGAATAATCATCCAATATGAGGTATAATTGGCGCCATATGGCATGGCACACCCATATAAATACCCAATGAACGGTACACAAATATTTGGGTTATAATAATGATTATGTATATTTGTTTTTCAGCAAAATAAATCTGTCCTGATCGTTCTATGGAAGACTGCATGGCATGAGCCATAATAATGTAACCACAGGAATGGATGCATGGGTGCAATCTGCCATGAAATCAGAGTTGACCAGCTTATGAAGTGTCCATTTCTAAACATGTATTTTCTTTTCTACTTGCAGGTAAATAATGGCATCCGAAGCGGAACCTCTGGAGAAAAGGGCACGTGTACCGAACTAAATTTCAAGCTGTGCATCAAATGTCAAACTTCAAAAGAAGAACAATTAAAGGAACCCCCACAGTCCCAAAAGCAATCAACGTATGACAAATTTCTAACAGCGGTTCGTTTGAGAGCGCAGTTTGGAAACACTGACTTTATTGCACTCAACGAAAAAATTGGACAATTGACAGCACAAGATTTATGTGACAAACATGTTGTGTGGTACAGAACGTGCTATGCTATGAGCACAAATAAAGAACATATAATACGTGATGAAAAGCGCTACAACCGAGCGTGTGCAACATCCGATGTTACTCTCCTTAGTCGCCGAACCGTGGGGAGACCAACTGCTTCATCAACACTTAGTGCTACGGACGAAGAGCCAGTGTCAAAAAAGTACACCCGATCACAGTTAACTGCATATGACAAAACAGAATGTTTCTTCTGTCAAGGTAAAATACAAGGTCCCTTGCACGAATGTCAATCAGCAAATATTGGAAAGCAGATAAAGGACATAGTACACCACTCCAACAACCAAGAATGGAAGGTTAACTATGCCACTGTCCTATCTGACAATGATGCGCTGTCACGTGATATTGTCTACCACAAGAAGTGCATCACCGAACAGTGGCAGTTTCTAAAGCAGGGAAATGCTGCAGACAGTGGATCATGCCCTAAGACAGCTGACCGCTGCAACACAGATGCCAGTGGGCCGACAGTACACCACATCACGGCTGAAATTGAATTATTTGCCGAAATACAAGATCGCATCAACGAGGGAGAATTTATTCCAATGGACGAAGCAGAAAAGCTATACTTATCGAAGATGGAACAATACAACATCCAGTATGTCTCGAAGTTTTCTAACGCCAAGTCCGAGCGGAGGTGGCTACGACAAAATATCGAGGAAAATGTTAATCTCGTTCAGTTCACACCATTACCGAAGAAGCCTACACTGATACATTCCAAAGCTGCACAAAATGCTGCAGTTGATGAAGCTGTCAAGAACAACACATACGATGACATGAAGAAGTTATTTGAAGCAAGCAGAGTCCTACGTAAATTGATCCAGGAAACAAAGAAAGACCCGTGGGTTTTCACCGGAACACTCGAAAATAGTGAGCATTGCGTAGTGCCACAGGAGCTCCACAGCATGGTGCTTTGGATCATGAAAGGTACAACTACAGTTAAAACTGAAGCTCGTGCACAAGAGTTTAATAGATCTGCGTCAATCGTCTCTCAGCAAATAGTACAAGCCCACAAATCTAATCGGCAACTCCTGTATGACCCAAAATCACCAGTGGCTGCGTTTCGATCGACAAGTGAAACTCCTATCACACTCGGCATCTCACTGTATTGTGACCACAAATGGCGAAGCCAGAAACTGTCAAATCTAGTTTCACAAGCCGGTTTGGGAGTTCCATACCGACGCGTAAAGCAGTGTGTCGCTCAAATTTCGGAAGGGGTACAGATGAACATGGAGAAGAACGATGGAAACTATTTACCACCAGGGCTTCACAAAAAACAAAGATTGCGATTCTCAATTGACAACGTTGATGCCAAGGTTGATACCTCTGATGGCAGGAATTCTTTCCATGCAACGGCAATGGCTGTGTATCAACGGGAACCCAGCATGGATGAAACCGTGGAGGTGGTCACATAGTATGCAACCCCCACACACAACAAATCGGCAAGATCGTTGAAGGATGTCCCCATGACTGTCGTCCCACTGATTCCGAGCAACATAACAGGTACTCCTAAACCTCCCACGAGTCCTTCTTATCCGAACTTCAAACTGGGGATGAATGAGGAACAGCTCAGAGGACCTGCATTTGATGACCTATCATGGCTGTTGGTACGCCATTACCATCGCAATCATGCCAATCCAGTTATTGAGCTAGCTGAACCACACGACAGCTCTCGAGATGGTGAAGTGATTCATGTGCGACACCAACCTGTCCCTGTCTGGACAGCATATAATTCACTTCTGCGTACGTCAGCATCCAACACTGAATCTATCAAACTGGACAAAGTGCATGCACTGCCCCTCATAAATGCACCAGCCCATGAGTGGACGACCCTTACCACAGCCCTGACTCAGCTCTCTAATCTCAACAAACTGATGGCCCGAGACAATGAGGACAATGAGCCAATACTTGTGTGGCTAGATATGGACTTGTATAAAAGAGTTAGAAAACTGAGCTTCCTGGATCTACAGTTCCAAGCCAACATAATCCCAAGTCCCGGTCCTTTCCATGTAGTTCTCTGTGCCTTACGGTGTCTTGGAGCGACTCTTGAGAGCAGCGGTCTAGATGAAGCATGGATTGAAGCCGGCCTGTACAGTAGCGTAACTGTAGTACAGATACTGAATGGAAAGCACCACAACAGAGCCTTGGATGCTCACCAGATCACTCTACAAGTTCTATTTGATTTGTGGATCGAGGCATTCTGCGAGCAACATCCAGTGCTACTCAACAAACTGACGTCTGCAATAGAAGATGTGAGAACAGCATGTCAAAATGGTCTGGATATAGCTCAAGCTCATCGTGAATTGGTGAACTTGGCATCCGATCTGAAGTTGGTGGAAACGCTAGAAGCATTCGACCACGAGAACGAGAAGTACCCGATGTACAAGTGGGCTCGTATGTATATGAGACAGGTCAACAACCTACTCCACTTCATGCGAGGTACCCGCGACCATAACTGGCTCTTGTACCTTACCTCATTGGAAAAGATGTGCATCTACTTTTTCGCATATAACAGGCATGACTATGCACAGAACATTCCCGACTACATCGCACACATGTATCACCTGGAAAGCAGCCATCCCTCGATATGGCAAGAGCTCAAGAGTGGTGACTTTGTCGTCAGTACGAACCCTGTTGCATTCACATCCATTGGACCTGATCACGCACAGGAACATGTGAACAAGATCCACAAAGGTGAAGGTGCCATTTCTGGCTTAACCACCGATCCCCAGGGTCTGCTCAAATACTGCCTCGGCTCCCCAGAACTGGCAAGGCTGGCTGGAGAAACCGAGCGTATGCTAAACATATCAGATTCTATCCCAAAGAAGCACCACCAACACTCAGCATCTAAAACTGCACGACAGGAAAAGGCTGTGAGACAACTCAAGGATGTCATAGGCAGTGCAAACCCCTTCAATGCACCAGAACATGATGATGGATCTGAAATGAAGTTGGTCAACTTCGTCACCAAGCGGATAATGCCAACGGCAGTGCAGCGTGGCGTTTTGGACATAGAGGTACGCGGACACACGGCACTTGCAACATATGTTGATGAGAGGGTCAATGGAGACAAGAACATGTGGGACAAAATGTCGAAGCTCAAGTATCTGACTTGGAAAGATGGATGCAAAAGTATCAGTCTGAAGGCATCCTCCGAAGTAGTCAGCTTGAAAGCAACTAACTCCCTGTTCGTTCGCTTGCTGCTCGTTGCAAAGTCCTCAAGAGAACTGGACCTGCAGGACATTGTGGGAACACATGAATTTGCCCATTACAATGCAAGCCTAATGAGGCCCGATGGTTCTCTGCTACCTACTACAAGCAAGTCCACCCTCATCCATGAACTGGAAGGAGTGGTTTCGGGGACAGATACTTCTGAAGAATCCATAGAAGAGCCGATCATCCCACGTCAATCAGCACATGTCTTGACCAGCATCGTAATAGATGGCATGGCTCTCGTGCAGGAGATGGTTGTTCGGAAGGATGGTATAAAGTGTTGCCGAGACCTGTCAGGCTGTTTCATTCGAAGTGTTGACAACAAGTCGTGAGGCTACAGTGACATATACTTATTATTCGATAACTACACTGTTACAAACTCCATGAAGGACAGAACGAGACAGCTCCGAACAGCAGGAAGAGCACAAGACAAGGGATACAAAATAGAAGATTCCACACCTATCAAAGACTTTAAGGTATTCCTAGGAACCAAGGAAACCAAAGCCAACCTCGTGCTATACCTTGCACAAAATCTGTCCAGCTGTGCAAACTGCCGATCACTACCCACACACACAAAGGTGTTATGTCTTCCCAATCAAACATGGTGAACATCACAAGTACACAGGAGGAAGCCGACACGTTACTGGTCATGTATGCAGTAGCAGTGAGTAGTTTGGGTAATACACCACATATATATACTCCTCTGACACAGATGTGTTGGTGCTCGCTCTGCGCAGAGTCCCAGACCTCAACACAGAGAGTCTCATCATCATGGGCTCTGGTGATCGACGACGGAAGATTAAACTCAAACCTATCTACATGGCCATTGGCGCAGAACGTGCAGCAGCTTTGCCAGGATTCCACGCGCTCACTGGATGTGATACCACTGGCCACATCCAGGGAAAGGGAAAGCCTACTTGCTTCAAATCCTTCATGAAGGCTAGTGATGACGTAATCCATGCACTAGCTGGGCTTGGTGTTGGTGTGTATCCATCTCCGGAGGTGTTGGCTGGTTGTGAAAAGTTCGTGTGTCAGCTCTTCAAACCTGGTTATGAATCAGCTAAAGCACTCCGGTGGCATATGTTCAAGCAACTCAAGGGCAACCAGGGTGTAGAGAAACTACCTCCAACTCAAGGATCCATAACTGAACACATTCTGCGATCACACTTCCAAGCTAACATTTGGGTGCAGGACACAGTAGCTGTCCCAAGTCTTCTAGATCCAGTATCGTTGGGATGGAAACAACTAGATGACGGACGTTGTGTTCCTGTGACGTCGAAAGTTCCACCGGTACCAGAGGCTGTCGTCGGCCTCGTGAAGTGTTCATGTATTGCCAGCAAATGCAGTGGACGGTGTTCTTGCAAGACCAATAATCTGTCATGCACAGAGCTTTGCAAGTGTGAAGGTGCTGAAGGATCATGCACTAATGTTGTAAATGAGGAGACAGAGAGTGATGATGATGATGCCAGCGACAGTGATGACTAATAACGTGGCAGATAACTAGCATCCGGATACATGTATAATTGAGCATCCAATTTGATATGTGTATGAACACCATTTTGTTTTCCCCATGATTGTTAGATACATAACATGCCTAGGTAAATTTCCATAACACAAGTATGTTGATAAATGGTTTGATTTTTCTGTATATGGTGGCCACCATCTTGGACTTATTCTACGACATTAATGAAAACATTGAAAACTTCTTAAAGAAGTAACATACTTGGTAGAAAAGAATATATTGTAATCACAAAAATGTCCTTAGCTTATCATTATACATGTACGTAAATAAATGGTTCAGATATAAAAATATCGTATTTTTTCGAAATTTGGTGGACGCCATCTTGGATGTTGTCAATGGATATGAATGAAAACATTGAAGACAGTCTATTTCATACAACCATATGTAGATACAAATATATTGTAATCAAAAGCATGTCCATAATAAGCTTATCATTGTGCATATATTGAATACGTTGGTTCAAATATAACGATTTATTGCTTTTGTCGGTATATGCTGGCGGCCATCTTGAATTTTGCCACTGGACATAAATTAAAAAATTGGAAACAGGTTGTTTTGTGTTCAGTGTGATCATAGAAAGTAAAAAAATCACAAGTTTCCAGATTCTATATGAACCGTTCACTAAATAACACAACGACCTACACTATGCAGGTGCAAATGTTACAAAGCTAACTTGCCTTGCACACAGCTGTGTGCATGTGGAGGACAGTGTGTGTGAAACAGTGAATGGACATTACAATCGCCAGGTTAGAACACATCTGCAGTGACAGTTATGATGGATACATCATAACATAACATCACTTTAGCTGATTGGACATAGCCTTTGAATAGCCATTCAACGTGGTACTAATTTTTGATGATGTCAGAGAATTGGTCGAGAATGTTCTTGTTAGAGGTTTACATCTTATTTACATGTCCATTGTGTTATATATATAATTATAGATATGTCCGTCTATTATAGAACACACAATCATAACATAGCACAACATGTACATTTGTTATGTACAAATAATGTAATTTTTTATTTATTAATTAACATTGTCCTTGACATATAACTTATCGAGGTGCACTTGTGGACTGTTTAACCATAGACTTTATTTTGTCTGGTTCTATGAAATTCAGCTGGTTGGCTTTATTTCTGGTGTATTTCTAAATATCGATGACTTGCGTAACAGAGTAATTGGTATCTTAAAATTCCCCTGTCATACATTGTTGCCTATTGAGCATATTGCCTCTATGCCTATATTGCCTATATTGCCATTGCCTATTGAGCATTGAGCAGCCATGGGGTATATTCAGCATTTAGAAAATTAACAAGAAACTGACATTGTGGGTAAATGTAGGCGATCAAGGACTCTGTATGTTTGTTACCAAATTTCATGCTTATACTATGTTGCATATTACATCTTTTTGTGAATTAAAGAAGTCTTTCCATATCTGTCTGTTGTCAACTTTCTGAACAGAATACATACGTATATTACTGCCCACACATCTAACTTCCAAAAAGAGAAAAAAAGTATTTGTCTTTTTGCAATTTTCGACTACCAGTAGCTTAGCACATAACACTACATGTTCCCAGAGAAACACTGTCTATATTACTTATTTGGGACTGTTATTCCATTTAGCATGAATTGGAAGAAATATACATGCAGGTGTATTTTGAAATTTATTAAATTGTGGCACATTTAAAGAAATCGAAATTTTTCTCATTTCGCAGTGCAGGTGATGCCAGCAGTTATGGTTGAGAGTCCATGTAGAGTGAGATAACGAACATAATGTGATAAGTAATACACCCTATTAGAGGTATTTATATACCCATTCCAGTAATGTATGCTGCTAAATGATCATTTAAGCCACAATAAGATGGCAGGCCAAGAACCAACTGGACCCTCCTACCGCGAATAGCGCGAAATTGGCAAAAATGCAGAAACACCGCATCCCCCAAAACCTCATTTTTGAGAACGTTACGTTGATCCTATCAAATGTCTCCTCATCTATTTCAATTCAGCATACCTTAAAACCCTTATATACCAATTTTTATGCTTCCTGCCAGAGGTGAACATCTTGTTCACGTATCCGCCCAACTACTAGATCCACCTCCGGTGGGAAATGTACTGCGGCGCATTCTTGGAAATGCACTTTATAATTTTTGAAATAAATTTTATTGATCACAACATGTCATACTGCAGATGATAATTTTGACAAGATTCCAGTATATTAAGGAGAAGATAAAGGAAGATGATTTGTAATACCAGCTGCCACCAAAGGTGGTGCTAAATACACCCAGAATGGGTACCTTCAGTGGTTGGGAATGTGATGAGGATTAACTGCGCTGATGCCCTGATGAGGATGAACAAGGCCGAAACCGGTCGGTAGTTTCACCTTTCAGCACCTGCACTGTATGGTGTGTAGAGTGAAAGAGTAGTTCAGGGACACAGGGCTGCCAAAGAGTAATGGGAAAGGTAACAATTATGGGTAAAAGGAACACAGAAGAAACTAGAACAGCACTCGGTAGAGCATATAGGCCTACCTCTGCCAGGAAGAAGTGTTTACGTTTTGTATCCAATGATCTGGATCCGACATGAACCAAAATCGAATCCGCTTGTCCTTGGCACCGACACAACTCATCCACCACATTTTGTCATGTCGTCCACAACTTTTTGAGATATCATGCTACATGTCATCTGTATCGTATTTGGCCCTGTCTCTCAATGGCGAAGAATGACTTATCATTGTTTAAAAATTCTCGTATCGAATCTTCCCCAAAATTGAACCAAGTCGTCCTTGATGACCACCGAGATTCATACGAATCTGGAAATGTAGTTTTGATATCCTTTTCACAAACAGAAAGACAGCCAGACAAACAAACAGAAACACAGACAGAGCGACAGACAAACAAACAGACAAACAGAAGGACACAGACAGATAAACAAACAGACAAACAAACAGACAAACACAGACAAGCAGACAGACACACAGACAGACCGACAGACACGCAGACAAACAAACAAACAGACATACCGACAGACAGACAAACACAGACAGACAAACAGACAGACAAACAAACAGACAAACAAACAGACAGACAGACAAGCAGACAGACACACAATCAGACAGACACACAGACAAACAAACAGACAGACATACCGACAGACAGACAAATACAGACAGACAAACAGAAAGACAAACAAACAGACAAACACAGACAGACAGACAAACAGACAGACAAACAGACAGGGGTGAATGTAAAACCATAACCTCCGTCGACCTTCGGTGGTGAAAGCTTCAAATAGAAACACGAAGTACTTTCTATGAGAGAGTTATTTCTATTGTCTATAATCTATATCCTTCCTTAATAACATGATCCTGGACTGACGTGATGACTTGGAGGTGTGCACACTCTCTGTAGGCCATAGCTTTGGCCCAAAAACGCTCACAAAATCCACCCATAACTTTGCCCTCAACATCGACGGTATCCCAGTATCCACCTCCCCTCACATCCGGAATCTTGGCGTCATCTTTGACCAAACCCTTTCCTTCGACAAATACACTAAACAGATCACAAAGTCAGCCTTCTTTCACCTGAAAAACATTGCCCGTCTCCGCTCATCCCTCTCCTCCACGGCTGCAGAAACCCTCATCCACGCCTTCATCACCTCCCGTCTGGACTACTGCAATAGCCTCCTCTATGGTTCACCCTCAAAAATCACCAATAAACTCCAATACATTCAGAACTCCGCTGCCCGTCTACTCACTCATTCCCGGACCCGTGACCACATCACCCCCGTCCTTTACAAGCTTCACTGGCTCCCCATCCCCCAGAGAATCCAGTACAAAATCCTCCTCTTGACATACAAAGCCCTCCATAACCTGGCCCCATCCTACCTGGCTGACCTCCTCTCCAGACACACTCCCACCCGCAACCTCCGCTCTGCTGGTACCAACCTCCTGACCCCCTCCATCCGGACCAAATTCAGATCCTGGGGGGACAGGGCCTTCTCCATCGCTGCTCCCACCTCTGGAACTCACTACCTCACACCATCAGAGACTCCTCCTCACTCACCACATTCAAAACATCACTAAAGACCCACCTGTTCAACGCTGCATTCAACATTCAACCCACAGCATTTAACCCCTGACTATCTCTTCTCCTTCTCCCTCCTTTTGCTTTAAATATTTCCCTATTGATTCTTGTCTTGTCTTTTTGATTCTTGTCTTATATATATGCCGTATATCGCTGCTGTTTGTTTTCTTGATTCTTGTCTTTTTGCAATTGTTGTTTTCATGTATTGTTATGCATTATGTTTTCCACTCTGTCAAAGCGCCTTTGGGCTTCTGGAAAAGCGCTATACAAAATAAATGAATTATTATTATTATTATTATAGCTGTCTAGCCCAGGACTTGGAGGTGTGCACACTCTCTGTAGGCCATAGCTGTCTAGCCCAGGACTTGGAGGTGTGCACACTCTCTGTAGGCCATAGCTGTCTAGCCCAGGACTTGGAGGTGTGCACACTCTCTGTAGGCCATAGCTGTCTGGCCTAGGACTTGGAGGTGTGCACACTCTCTGTAGGCCATAGCTGTCTAGCCCAGGACTTGGAGGTGTGCACACTCTCTCTAAGCCATAGCTGTCTAGCCCAGGACCTGGAGGTGTGCACACTCTCTCTAGGCCATAGCTGTCTAGCCCAGGACCTGGAGGTGTGCACACTCTCTCTAGGCCATAGCTGTCTGGCCCAGGACTTGGAGGTGTGCACACTCTCTCTAGAGTCTAGGCCATAGCTGTCTGGCTCAGGACTTGGAGGTATGCACACTCTCTCTAGGCCATAGCTGTCTGGCCCAGGACTTGGAGGTGTGCACACTCTCTCTAGGCCATAGCTGTCTGGCCCAGGACTTGGAGGTGTGCACTCTCTCTCTAGGCCATAGCTGTCTGGCCCAGGACTTGGAGGTGTGCACTCTCTCTCTAGGCCATAGCTGTCTAGCCCAGGACTTGGAGGTGTGCACACTCTCTCTAGGCCATAGCTGTCTAGCCCAGGACTTGGAGGTGTGCACACTCTCTCTAGGCCATAGCTGTCCAGCCCAGGACTTGGAGGTGTGCACACTCTCTCTAGGCCATAGCTGCGTGGCCCAGGAATCAATGTGTGCTGTCCCTCGGATGGACGTTAAACTGGCGTCCTGTCTGACGGCATTCGTTGGTGGACGTTAAGCATCCCACGGTGTGTCCTTCATGAAGAGTCGGAGAGCTATCTCTGGCACCCTGAAAATAATTATAAATTGCTGCCCGAACCAGCAAAGGGCACTGCATCAGCGACACAGCTGCACCCCCAGCCAATAATGGCACCGTGGTGCCTTGTGCTGCAATTGGGACGAAGATGAAGAGGACATCATCCAATAGATGCACTTAGACTCATTCATGACGACAAACCTCATGTCAATCCAAGCGATGGCAATCCTGTGTGTGCCTCATCCTTACACAATCTAAGGGATGGTCTGTGGTCATCCTTACATAATCCAAGGGATGGCAATCCTGTGTGTGCCTCATCCTTACACAATCTAAGGGATGGTCTTCCTTACATAATCCAAGGGATGGCAATCCTGTGTGTGCCTCATCCTTACACAATTTAAGGGATGGTCTTCCTTACATAATCCAAGGGATGGCAATCCTGTGTGTGCCTCATCCTTACACAATCCAAGGGATGGCAATCCTGTGTGTGCCTCATCCTTACACAATCCAAGGCATGGCGATCCTGGGTGTGCCTCATGTTACGGATTCGTCACTTCCGTTGTTGTGGTTCTCATCCACTGTAAACATTTTTGGTTCCATGTACTATTATTGTTATCGTGTAAGTGAAATAGAGATAACTGTTTTCAAAAGGTAAAAAAAAGTTAGTGTTTTTAAAAGAAACTGGAAACTGGATCGGGACCCGGAAGAAGAAGAGGAAGACAAGGAAGAAGAGGCGGAGCGAGGGAACTCGAGAAGGAGCCGAGCTGCATTGAGGTTTTGAGCAAACGCTGGCCAACGAGGGTCACGAGTGAACTTTGGGTTTCCTGGGAAAGGGATTCCTGCGACAGAGTTGTTATCGCTGTGACAGATAAACCTGCGTGACAGGTTTTGCGGTTGATTCCGAAGAGAATCGTTGGAGTGCCGTTACGTCTCGAGTACGGGCCGGTTGGCCGTTTTGCCTCGCGCCGGATTTCACATCACTCTCGGCTCTACACCTCGCTTCAACCATTTCACCGCATCCAGACGTTAACCTGGTGTGTGTGTGTAACGTGGATTTCGAGTGGGAATTTGCGGTTCACCGTGTGGGGAGCCGTTGAACATCCATACCCGAAGGTGTGATTTCCCAGTCGCCTCTTGAGGACACCTTTGCCCATCTTTGGCAGTGTGACTGTCAACCGAACGGGATTCTGGTCTCGATACGACATCGTTCTGACGATGACTGGAACGTGGATCGACTTTGGCTTGATGCCGGGATAGAGACATTGGGAATGTTATTTTCGCTCACTTGGAGCACAGTGAGTTACATTGTACGAAACTTATGGTACCATCATAGGAATGATATATTGGTTGTACAATTGATTAATATTGTTATTGTACTGTTATTCTTGTTTGACCTTAATACAATACTTGTTTGTTGGTAAAAATTGGTGTGGTTTCACCATTGATCTTTGACACACAGAATAACACATCTTTCTGCCGTGACTCCTCTCGAGGCTCGGAGGTACACCGTGACCGGGGTTTGGGGAGGAGCACGTAACAGAAATTGGGGGCCGTCCGGGATAGAATTCCCGAATATTCCCAAAATTCCCAAATTTGGAATTTTCTAACATTCCCAAATTTTTCAAAAAAATTGGATTTTTTTTGTGTGAAGGTTAACAGGTGCTAACTGATAGTCACCATGGTGTTTGACGCAGAAAGGTTTGCGGCGTCCCCTAATGAGGCACAGTTCCAGGCGTAAAAAAGATCGGAACTCATGATATTGGCCAAATATTTTGGTGGTGGAATCTCTAGTGGGACAAGGAACATGGGAAGAGGTAGCCTTGGATTGGTTACCAGAGGAAAAAGGAAATGTGGAGCTCCGGAAAATGGAGCTGCAACTGCAGAGCCAGGAAAGGTTAAAAGAGTTGGAATGGAAAGCGGAAAAGGAAAGAGCAGAACGGGAACGAGAACTCGAGGAGAGAAGAGCCGAGGAAAGGAGAGCTGAAGAAGAAAGAAGAGCAGAGGAAAGAGCAGAGGAAAGGAGAGCTGAAAAGAAACTCGAGGAGAGAAGAGCAGAGGAAAGGAGAGCTGAAGAAGAAAGAAGAGCAGAGGAAAGAGCAGAGGAAAGGAGAGCCGAAAGGGAGTTAAAGGAACGTGACATGGAGTATCAGAAGGAACTTAAACTCAAGGAGCTGGAATTACTGGGAGAAAGGAGAGAAGTAGTATCCATGCTGGCTAGTTCGACAACTAGTGAGAACTCTTGGGATGTTGGTAGGCATGTGAGGCTGGTTCCACCCTTCAATGAAAAGGAGGTAGCCAAGTTTTTTTTACACTTTGAGAAGGTGGCTCAAATGCTGAAATGGCCTGTGGGGTCCTGGACTATGTTAGTGCAAAGTGTTCTGGTGGGTAAAGCTCAAGATATCTATTCGGCTTTACCGATTGACCAATGTGCAGATTATGAGACAGTGAAGAAAGCCATTCTTAAAGCCTATGAATTGGTCCCTGAAGCTTACCGGCAAAAATTCAGGAATGCCAGGAAGAGGGAGAGTGAGACCCATGTGGAGTTTGCCAGAATGAAGGAAACCATGTTTGATAGGTGGTGTGACTCGAAGGAGATTGGGAAAGACTTCAACCTGTTACGACAATTGATCTTGGTGGAGGAATTCAAACAGTGTGTCCACGGGGACATTTAAGTACATCTGGATGAGAAGAAAGTACCAGAGTTGTATGAGGCAGCAACCGTAGCAGATGACTATGCCTTGACACACAGGATGGGGTTCCACAAACCTAACTTCCCGCCTAGAGTTAGCCAGGGGAGTTACGGAAAATCAGGTTCGGAGAACAAATTTTCATGGAGGCGGCCTAGAGAGGACTATGGTTCAAATCTGATACCGCAACTTTTAGGGATCAGAAGACTGCAGTTCCAAGACATACCTATCTTCCGGGGGGCCCGAGGCAGACCACCAGTTTTTCCTCCGGGCCTACTTGCGCTTTTTGCAACAAACCTGGGCATTTGATGTCCCAATGTTATGCCCTGAAAAGGAAAAATCAGGAGCGGAGTCAAACTAGTGCAACTCCGAATGCATTCGCCAATGCGAGAAATCGTCCTTGGAGGACAGTGCCTTGTGAAGGTTCCCATGCCAAAGTTATGGCATCACAGAACGACCTTGTCCAAGAGGGTTACAAACCTTTTATTTCAGAGGGGTTTGTGTCACTGGATGGAGACTTAACGAACCAGAGACCTGTTAGGGTATTGAGGGACACAGGAGCACATCAATCTTCTTGATGCTTGAAGGCATTTTGCCATTGTCAGAGAAGACGGCAACTGGTGTTAGTGTTCTTAGACAGGGGGTTGGTGGCTATGTTAAAGCTCCTCTTCATGTCATCCATTTAGAGTCTGAGTTGGTGTCAGGACCGGTCACTGTGGGGTTACAAGCCACTCTTCCTGTAGAGGGAATCTCTTTTATTATCGGGAATGATTTGGCCGGTGGTCGAGTTTCTGGTAATCCAATGTTGGTTGAAAAGCCGAGTATGGAAAATAACAGTGACTACTTCCAGGCCTCCCCACCCAACCACCATGAAACCTGGCTCTCAGCTCGGCCTCCTTAAAAAAGTGCTATAGATTTGCTTTGCTTTGGATTTTTGATCACAAATATATATTTTTAGCCGCGTCGCAAGACGCTGGTCATAGAGTGCCCTCTGCTGTTGTTCTTCTTCTTCTTCTTCTTCTTCTTCTTCTTGTTCTTCTTGTTGTTCTTGCAGAGAAGACAAAACCTCAAAGCTCCACCCATTCTGGGAACCATAGCTCCACCCATTGTGGGAGAGGCTTCATATAAACAAATATCCACCATTTTATTAACTCGCATAGCTTTGAGGCCTGTTTTGTAGGCCCGTGGTGTCTTCCTCTCTCACACAGTTTTATTTCAAATCAAATTCGATATATCATTTCATTTTTCACAGTCGCTAACATAGTTTTAGACTCGGTTGAAATAAAACGGGAATAAAATCCGATGAAAGTTGCCCTTTATAGAACGAAATGAATTCTCAAAGGCCTGTAACTTCAAGTCCATTGAGATATATATATTTTAAATCGCGGCATGGTCAGTCATACACCGCCCGAAATAACAGACGGGAAAATGCCGAGATATATATATTTTGTTTAAATCGCGGCATGGTCAGTCATACACCGCCCGAAATAACAGACGGGAAAATGCTGAGATATATTAAAAATTCGTCCATTTGATGACAATCGTCACGATGAAATATTTAATTTATATGTCGTCACAATAATGTGGAGAGAGGAGCATAGCTTCGTTCACGTGTCGCCACATACGGGAAATTGCCGAGATATATATTTTTAAAATCGCGGCATGGTCAGTCATACACCGCCTGAAATAACAGATGAGAAAATGCCGAGATATATTAAAAATTCGTCCATTTGATGACAATCGTCACGATGAAATATTTAATTTATACGTCGTCACAATAATGTGGAGAGAGGAGCATAGCTTCGTTCACGTGTTGCCACACACGGGAAATTGCCGAGATTTTTTTTTTTTAATCGCGGCATGGTCAGTCATACACCGCCTGAAATAACAGACGGGAAAATGCCGAGATATATTAAAAATTCGTCGCCACACACGGGAAATTGCCGAGATATATTTTCACTTTGCACAAAAATAACATCAAGTAATCAAATCAATAGGAATGTCCTGTGCCTATAACATCGACGTTATAGGCACAGCTGCATCAAGGCATTGTGTAACATCGACGCGGCTTTTGTTTTAATTAAAACTTTTTGTACTTGTTTTCATTGTCATGTTCAGCTTTTGTAATATTGATAATATAGTGCTGATGCTTTATCCAGGGTGAACTAACTTTGGAAATTCCTGTAGGTTGTTTGGAAGTTTTGTTGCTTTATTTTGGGGAATATTAATTATTGTTGCTCACGTGAATTGATCATTTGGGCGTGAGTTTTACTTTTGTTTGTTAAAAGAGTTTTTGCATGCAAAGAAAGTTTTCACTATGGTCCAACTTTCTTTCTTGAGGGGGGGAAGTGTTACGGATTTGTCACTTCCGTTGTTGTGGTTCTCATCCACTGTAAACATTTTTGGTTCCATGTACTATTATTGTTGTCGTGTAAGTGAAATAGAGATAACTGTTTTCAAAAGGTAAAATTTTTTAGTGTTTTTAAAAGAAACCGGAAACCGGATCGGGAACCGGAAGAAGAAGAGGAAGACGAGGAAGAAGAGGCGGAGCGAGGGAACTCGAGCGGGAGCCGAGCTGCGTTGAGGTTTTGAGCAAACGCTGGCGAATGGGGGTCACGAGTGAACTTTGGGTTTCCTGGGAAAGGTTTCCTGGGAGCCGAGCTGCGTTGAGGTTTTGAGCAAACGCTGGCGAATGGGGGTCACGAGTGAACTTTGGGTTTCCTGGGAAAGGGATTCCTGCGACAGAGTTGTTATCGCTGTGACAGATAAACCTGCATGACAGGTTTTGCGGTTGATTCCGAAGAGAATCGTTGGAGTGCCGTTACGTCTCGAGTACGGGCCGGTTGGCCGTTTTGCCTCGCGCCGGATTTCCCATCGCTCTAGCCTCTTCACCTCGCTTCAACAATTTCACCGCATCCAGACGTTAACCTGGTGTTTGTGTGTAACGTGGATTTTGAGTGGGAATTTGCGGTTCGCCATGTGGGGAGCCGTTGAACATCCATACCCGAAGGTGTGATTTCCCAGTCGCCTCTTGAGGACACCTTTGCCCATCTTTGGTAGTGTGACTGTCAACCGAACGGGATTCTGGTCTCGATACGACATCGTTCTGACGATCACTGGAGCGTGGATCGACTTTGGCTTGATGCTGGAATAGAGACATTGGGAATGTTCTTTTCGCTCACTTGGAGCACAGTGAGTTACATTGTACGAAACTGATGGTACCATCATAGGAATTATATATATATTGGTTGTACAATTGATTAATGTTGTTATTGTACTATTATTCTTGTGTGACCTTAATACAATACTTGTTTGTTGGTAACAATTGGTCTGGTTTCACCATTGATCTTTGACACACAGAATAACACATCTTTCTCCCGTGACTCCTCTCGAGGCTCAGAGGTACACCGTGACCGGGGTTTGGGGAGGAGCACGTAACACTCATCCTTACACAATCCAAGGGATGGCAATCCTGTGTGTGCCTCATCCTTATTCAATCCAAGCGATGATCATCCTTATACAATCCAAGCGATGATCATCCTTCCACAATCCAAGCGATGATCATCCTTACACAATCCAAGTGATGGTCACCTTTACACAATCCAAGCGATGGTCATCCTTTTGCACCTTTTTTAATGTAAAGGTGTGATGTTGGCAGCTTTCCAAGCAGATGGAAGATGACTGAGGGCAAATGACGTCAAAAGGTGTGTGTGTGTCCGTCTCCTCCATAACTGTAAAACCATGAAACCTGGTGGTCCCAACCTTTGCATGCATACTAGGGTGACTTAAAAGCGATTTCATGAATTAAAACTGGGTGTATTGATGTGTTTTTGAAGATATTTATGCTAACAGGCTTACCTTTGGTCAGTCTGCATTCAGTTTGCTCAGCTTGGGGTCTTAATTCCACCATTTTGTCCGCTCAACTCAAGTATGCCTTGCCTCAGAACAGTTCGGTTTCTGTACAATAAAGCTTCCTTTCTCCAAATGGTAATATAGCTGATCTTCATACCTATGAATCGCTGTATACCTGTATACATCGCAATGCTTATAAACGCTAGTGTTCGTGCTTTTATTTAATTTCTTCAAAGATCGAGATTCTTTTACCTCAACTGAATTTCAAATTTTTAACTGCCGAATTGACCTCAGCAGTTCCTACTATTAAAAAAGTGTTCAAATGTCTAATTCGGACATTGTGGGACACTCCTGGGATGTCAACAGTATTGTGGGAGTACCTAAGCTGGTTGGCGAGTGCTCTACAAGTAGCTTAGTAATGGAAAACCCCGCTAGGTGGAACACCCTGCTAGGTGGAACACCTCACTAGGTGGAACACCTCACTAGGTGGTACACCTCAATAGGTGGTACACCCCACTAGGTGGAACACCCCACTAGGTGGAACACCTCACTTGGTGGTACACCCCACTAGGTGGAACACCCCGCTAGGTGGAACGCCTCACTAGGTGGAACACCTCACCAGGTGGTACACCCTACTAGGTGGAACACCCCACGAGGTGGAACACCTCACTTGGTGGTACACCCCAATAGGTGGAACACCCCATTAGGTGGAACACCCCGCTAGGTGGAACACCTCACTAGGTGGTACACCCCACTAGGTGGAACACCCCACTAGGTGGAACACCACACTAGGTGGAACACCCCATTAGGTGGAACACCCCGCTAGGTGGAACACCCCATTATGTGGAACACCCCGCTAGGTGGAACACCTCACTAGATGGTACACCCCACTAGGTGGAACACCCCACTAGGTGGAACACCCCACTTGGTGGAACACCCCATTAGGTGGAACACCCCGCTAGGTGGAACACCCTGCTAGGTGGAACACCTCACTAGGTGGAACACCCCACTAGGTGGAACACCCCATTCGGTGGATCACCCCACTAGGTGGAACACCACGCTCGGTGGAACACCTCACTCAGTGGAACATCCCATTAGGTGGAACACCCCATTAGGTGGAACACCCCATTAGGTGGAACACCCCACTAGGTGGAACACCTCACTAGGTGGAACACCTCACTAGGTGGAATACCCCACTAGGTGGAACACCCCACGAGGTGGAACACCCCGCCAGGTGGAACACCCCACTAGGTGGAACACCACGCTCGGTGGAACACCTCACTCAGTGGAACATCCCATTAGGTGGAACACCCCATTAGGTGGAACACCCCATTAGGTGGAACACCCCACTAGGTGGAACACCTCACTAGGTGGAACACCTCACTAGGTGGAATACCCCACTAGGTGGAACACCCCACGAGGTGGAACACCCCGCCAGGTGGAACACCCCACTAGGTGGAACACCCCACGAAGTGGAACACCCCACGAGGTGGAACACCCCACGAGGTGGACACCCCAATAGGTGGAACACCTCTGCTCCTTCCTCAGATTGAGTCTATTTTATTTATTTATTTTGTCCCTTTTTGTGTGATCTGCTTTCATTATATTCCCCGTCACTTCCATTATATTATATGAGGCGTTGGATGAAAATACCCGAAGGCCAATCACCGAGTCGGACTGGGTCTGTGTGCTATATTTGGTGGTTGTCGCCCCAGTGGTCTTTGCAAAAAATGCGAACATACAGACAGACATCCGATGAATTTTATGTATTCGACTAGTGGGGCAACCATGGGAAACCCTCAGGGATAAACATGTATGACATTTGGACATCCTGAGTTAGATGGTGCACCAAGAGTTTTACATAATGGGTAAAAAACCTCACTCTCCTAGCTCTCCCTCCTCACACCTCTCTACTCCTCACTCCTCTCTCTTTATGCCTCACTCTGCTCCCCTTCCCCCCTCACACCTCTCTCTAACCCTCACTGATCTCCCACCCTCACGCCTCTCTCTAGCCCTCACTGATCTCCCACCCTCACGCCTCTCTCTACCCCTCACTGATCTCCCACTCTCACTCCTCTCTCTACCCCTCACTGATCTCCCACCCTCACTCCTCTCTCTACTTCTCACTGATCTCCCACCCTCACTCCTCTCTCTACTTCTCACTGATCTCCCACCCTCACTCCTCTCTCTACCTCTCACTGATCTCCCACCCTCACTCCTCTCTCTACTCCTCACTGATCTCCTATCCTCACCCCTCTCCCCCCTTTACTCCTCTCCACCCTAACTCAGCCTCTCCTTCCCCTCACTCTCCTCGCTCTCCCTCCTCACACCTCGCTACCCGTCGCTCACCTCTCCTTCTCCTCACTCCTCTCTTTCCCTCCTCACTCTCTTCTCTTCCCCCCTCACTCGCCTCTCTTTCCCCCTCACTCTTCTCTTTTCCTTCTCACCCATCTCTTTTCCTTCTCACTCCTCTCTTTCCTCCTCACTCCTTTCTTTCATCCTCACTCCTCTCTTTGCCTCCTCACTCTCCTCTCTTTCCTCCTCACCCCTCTCCCTCCTCCCCACTCCTCATTCCCCTCCTTCCCCTCACTTTTCTCTACCTTACTATTTCCTCCTCACTCCTCTCTCTACCCCTCACTGATCTCCCATCCTCACTCCTCTCCCCCCCTTTACTCCTCTCCACCCTAACTCAGCCTCTCCTTCCCCTCACTCTCCTCGCTCTCCCTCCTCACACATCTCTACCCGTCGCTCTCCTCTCCTTCTCCTCACTCCTCTCTTTCCCTCCTCACTCCTCTCTTTCCCGCCTCACCCTCTTCTCTTCCCCCCTCACTCGCCTCTCTTCCCCCCTCACTCTCCGCCCTTTTCCTCTTCACTCCTCTTTTTCCCTCCTCACTCCTCTCTTTTCCTTCTCACCCCTCTCTTTTCCTTCTCACTCCTCTCTTTCCTCCTCACTCCTCTCTTTCCTCCTCACTCCTTTCTTTCATCCTCACTCCTCTCTTTTCCTCCTCACTCCTCTCTTTCCCTCCTCACGCCTCTCTTTCCCTCCTCACTCTCCTCTCTTTCCTCCTCACTCCTCTCCCCCCCTTTACGCCTCTCCACCCTAACTCAGCCTCTCCTTCCCCTCACTCTCCTCACTCTCCCTCCTCACACCTCTCTACCCGTCGCTCTCCTCTCCTTCTCCTCACTCCTCTCTTTCCCTCCTCACTCCTCTCTTTCCCGCCTCACTCTCTTCTCTTTCCCCTCACTCACCTCTCTTCCCCCCTCACTCGCCTCTCTTCCCCCCTCACTCTCCGCTCTTTTCCTCTTCACTCCTCTTTTTCCCTCCTCACTCCTCTCTTTTCCTTCTCACCCCTCTCTTTTCCTTCTCACTCCTCTCTTTCCTCCTCACTCCTCTCTTTCCTCCTCACTCCTTTCTTTCATCCTCACGCCTCTCTTTCCCTCCTCACCCCTCTCTTTCCCTCCTCACGCCTCTCTTTTCCTCCTCACTCTCCTCTCTTTGCCTCCTCACTCTCCTCTCTTTCCTCCTCACCCCTCTCCCTCCTCTCCACTCCTTATTCCCCTCCTTCCCCTCACTTCTCTCTACCCTCACTATTTCCTCCTCACTCCTCTCTCTACCCCTCACTGATCTCCACTCCTCACTCCCTTCCACCTCTTCACTCCTCTCCTCTGCTTCCCTCATTCTCTCCCCTTGCCTCCAACTCTCCCCCTCCACTCCCCTCCTCACATAGTCACATGTTGAACCCATTTTGCTGGAATCACGTGACTGACGTTCCCAGTGCTTTGTTTCAGCCGGATGAAGCAACAACAACACGACCATCTCTTGTCCGCGCCATGACTCAATGACCACTTTCATGGAAGATTAATTTCCCGCCCAATCTACATTTCCTTCGCTTCCAAGATCTCCTGACCTTTCACCCTTAGGTCTTTTTCTCTGTGGATTTGTTTAGGAAAATGTTTTCACTTTCAGGGAGAAGCCATGGAACATTAGCATTACAGAACCCAAGGATGCTGCATTGACGAGTCTCATTATCACGTGACACACTTCACGTACTTCTTCTTCTTCCTCTTATTTAATGAACACAATAATTGCCCGAACGTGTTCTCGTGGGACTCGCCGGGGGAAGCTTGGCCCAAGTCTTTCACGAACCGGCTGGACAGTCCTGTCGTTCGACTATGGTCAGGGCAGGAATTTGTTCAGGGTGCCGGCGATAGCTCGCCGAATCTTCGCGATGGATATTTTAACATCCACAGGGTCACACATGGACGGCACACGTCACATTGACCACCCTACCCGTGAAACACTGGGATGACCGTTCATACCTGTGTCGGGATTCGAACCGAGGCTATACCATTACCAGTATACACCTTAGACCGAGTGTGCTCACCTCGAGGTTTAACCATTATTATTATTATTACTAATAGTAGTTATCCTTATCTCAAATCTCTCGGTATTATCATTTATTAAATTATCAGAGAGTATTTTGCTTGAACTTGGACTCCGACTTAAGCCCCACCCCTCACCATTTCTCAATACCTAATGAATATTCATAAGGAGGAGGGAGCTAAAAACGCAGCACTCCACACGCGCTCTTGAGGCTCCGCCCACCGAGAGGAATATATATGTGGAACAGCACGTTGAGGTCTGGGAGGGTCTTCTGAACATTCAAACGGCGCAGGCAACAAGGTACGTTTGGGCAGCGATGGCATTTATCATAAAAATTCGTGTGTTTAAAATTGTCCCGATTAAACATGTAATTATTTGGAACTTTAATTCAATAATTGATTCGAGATTGAGGTTGTTTTTGTTTCTTTAGCTTCTCAGCGATGATCATGAACCGTTGGACGGAGTGATTGAAAACAGGTGTTTGTACGCGGGGTGTGCGCGGAATTGAACGTTTTGGGCGGTTTAAAAAATGTATTTTTCCTCACAAAAATGTTTTTCCTCCAATACTCTTGGGGTTCAGAGTGGGGGGACAGTGGCGGTGTGAGGGCTGGAGGCGCCCGGGGAAATTTCCCCCATTCCGTGGGGGAAGCACCCCAATTCTCCCCATGTAAATATAGCGCCGCTCCTGGTGGAGGGGGTATGACAGGTGACACGAAAATCCAGATAATTTCAGAGGAATTGTCCCGTCCGTTGTTCGCTAGTCAACTCAATTGCTAGTTGAGTTGCTAGTTAAGAGGGGTTGTTCGCTAGTCGTTTATTTCCCCATGTTGATGGTTGGTTTACCCCAGGCACACTAGTCCGGCCGGCACGTGATCATGTGTTGCTGTGAGATTCGTGACGGCTTCTTAGGCGGTGTATAGAGTAAATTTTTATAATGATGTCCAAACTGCTTCATCTTTAGTATTCACGATGTGGCCTCTGAAACTTGTTTTTATTATTATTATTATTATTATTATTAATTTATAGTATATTTGTAATTTCAGATCTACTTGAAGCTATTAGCTCCCTTAACTGAGATTTAAAAAAATCTTAACTACAGCTCTTGATGAGAGAAGTTCGATATTAAAGGGTTTTGAATATTTTTTTTCCCATAATTTAAATTATTTAAAACCAAGGGTGTATCACATCGAGCAGCTTGCAATGGCTTGCTAAGTCAGCCGTTCCCTGGAGTGCTTGCTCGGGTGCTTAAGCCACTTGGCGAGCGCTCTACAAGCTGATTGGTAACGGGACACACCCCAGTTTGAATATTTTCCATTGCGATGGTAACTGCGAATGAAATCGACCTTTCACTTACCGAAGTGTGACGTCAAACCCTATGAAACCGTCACTTCAGATTGACCTGGACCATGTAAACGGCATCCGTTTCGGACGTGAATTGTGAAAATGGCGACTTTTCCGTGGTAACTTGATTTGTAGACCGTTCTGTGTTTGCAGTAAACTGATGCGCTCGTAAACCCCCCCCCCCCCCCCAAAAAAAACCGGTTGCGTCACGGCGTATGCCGACGTCACTGCGCACGCGGCACAAACGTTGCCTGCGTCAAATCGTACGCAGAATCGTAAGAATGATGTACACGTCGATCTGTCGTGAACGCCACGCCCCCTTTTGATCCCATTGTACCGTACTCTCCGGTTTCCATGGTAACCAAAGCGCAAATGACGTATATATCCCCTCGCAGGTGCATTAGTCGATCCAGGCCGACACGCTTGGGAATTGCGAGCATTTCCCAAATGGGAACTGAGGCAGTTGGTCAAAGGTTCCGATTCTCGGAAGACCTAAACGTCGTTGGGACGTCACCCTGACCCACTCGTCGAGAGTGACGGTGACGCTGTTGTCTCCAGGACCAATGGAGGGTTTCGGGTTGCACCAGATGGCGAACATAGCCGGAGGAATTAAACGCGGATGATCTTTATAATGGTCTAATTATAACCCGAGGAGTGGATCAGCTCTCCGGGTCTCGATATAGATAGAACTCCTTGCTGTAATTGGGAGGACCGTACAATGGCCGCTATTGTATGACATGTGTAACCACAAGCAGGTACCAACTCGAACCTGACCCCTTCCTGCCCACAACATTCGATCCGAGCATCCCGTGCAGGTGCATCTTTTACACCTGTTCGTTCTGTGAACCAGAGCAGACGCTATTTACCTGTCGGCCGGACCTATGAGGGAACAGGTTGTCGCGCATGACATGGGCATTCTGTCTGTAGAGTACGTACAGACGACTCTTACTATGACCCTTGTGGGATGGTTAACAAACTGCAGGTAGAAAACGGCTCAAATCGTTGATCTACATAACCGTGGACCGTATGGTGTACCCTGAGTACCCCCTGATCATCACGAACTACCTGCCAGGTTCGCACCAAGGGCCGCTCATGGCTTCCGATCAGGGACGGATTTAGACACTGAGGCTGTTCGGAAGGAAATTCGTGCTGATGGAAAAGGAGTCACTTGGATGGCTCCTGATGGATTCAGATTCCACTGGACCATCATTGTTACCCCTGCTAGACGAGAGAGTGTGTTTGAGTGTTTGTCTGTTTCTTTGTCCGCACAGAATAATTTTGATTTTCTCTGCAACCGTTGGTCCAATTGACAGGAAATTTTCACCATTGGTGCAACTCCACCTGTGTATTTTTTTTAATGATAATTATGACGCCATAGGTCACGTGGTTCGGCCGCCATCTTAGAAAAACCGAAAATTTTTGCACCTCCATCGCCGAAAGCGCTGCACAGAAAAAAAATTGAGACATGACTCATTGTAAAGAACTCTCCATGGGGAATAAAATATGTTGATGGTGTCATAGGTGCCTCCATTATGACGTCATAATTCGACAAGTACAAAACTTCATCCGTTGAAGACGAAATGTCTTGAGTGTCATGTCGGCATAGCTTGGTGGGAAAAAAGAATGATGACGTCATTGGTCACGTGATTTGGCCGCCATCTTGGAAAAAACGACAACATTTGCACCTCTATCTCTGAAAGCACTGAATAGAAAAAATTGAGACAGAGCTCATTGCAAAGAACTCTCCATGTGGAATAACATTTGTTGATGATGATGCCATAGGTGCCTCTATTATGACATCGTAATTCGACAAGTACAAAACTTCATCTGATCAAGATGAAATTTCTTGAGTATAATCTAGGGATAAATAGGTGGAGGAAAAAAGAATGTCATCGGTCACGTGGTTCGGCCACCATATTTCTTTTAACACAAAAGCCTTAAAAAAAAACACGGAAAACACGTCCTGGTGAGGGTCTGCAATCTATGATTGCTGTTTCTTGTTCTTCTTGTAATTGACATTCTCAATGTATGTTCCACATCTGTTCAAACAGACTTTCATCCTGACTCCGAAATGCTCCACAACTCGTCTGCAAATGGCTGAAGTGGTAGCCGGACGGTAGTCCTCCACCTCCTGCTGCAGGAAAGCCAGGGTTCGAGGTTTGTTGGTGTACACTTGACATTTGGCAGCACTCCAAAATAAACTAGAAGGGCCCCTCCGCCAGGCTGAACATTTTGTTTTGCATCCCACTGATAGGCCGGATCTGGATTCTGACCTGAACCAAAATCTAATCGGCTTGTTCTTGTCACCAAATCAACTCGTCCATCAAGTTTAGTCATAACTCGTCCATAATTTTTAAATATCATGTTATATATCGCTTTTCACCGGATCTCTCAATGGTGAAGAATCACACACACACACACACACACACACACACACACACACACACACACACACACACACACACACACACACACACACACACACACACACACACACACACACACACACACACACACACACACACCAGGTCCACCAAGTTTCGTCCAAATCCGTCTGCAACTTTTTGAGATATCTTGTTCAGACAAACAGACAGGGGTGACAACATAACCTCCACCCATCTTCGGTGGTGGACGTAAAAAATCCAATGGATTCAAATCAGGGCTGTGGGGTGCCCACTCATGCGCTGTGCCCAGGCTGATGACACGATTTCCAAACAGCTGGTGGAGCAAGCTGATGGTTTTGCGTACAGTGTGCGGTGGTGCACCGGCCTGCATGAAACATGCGTGTCTGAGTTGGTTTGGAGACGGTAGTTGAGCGAGATCATTGTGGAATCGGCACAAGACCTCGTGGTACCGGTCATCGTTGACTGTCTTACCATTAGCGTCCTCTAACCAATACGGCCCCAGCATACCCCCATCTGGCATTCAATGTACAGAAGCAAGTGGACTTTGGGCCCTTGAGAGACATCTCAGACACCTTAGGAGGCTCAGCACCCCAGAAGACGTTGTGATTGTTGATAGCCCCCATTGAAATGGAATTGTGGCTTCATCATGGACCCACAAGGAGTTGATCCAGGTTTGGTACCTTTCCATTCGGTCACTGAACCAATCACACAATTGGTACTGGTCTTGCCATGTCATTCCGAGCTAGTTCATGCCTTACAGACATGATGTAGGGGTGGAGCTTAAGTTCGAAAGTGAGAATGTTTGGCATAGGTGAGGCTGAGATCACCAGTTCTCAGGAACGGTGGGATTTCTTATGATTTCCGATAGCTAAATCTCTCAAGATCAATGTTCCCTTGGTCCCTGGTAACCATTGGTGAGTGGCCACTGTTGCCTTTATTTTGGATTTTCATGCTCCCATGTGCTTGGAAGTGCTCCACAAACTGCAGAATGCTCCCATTGGAAGGTCCATTACAGGTGTGGACATTGTAATACCGACAGTATCGTCGGCGCACCTGCACGTAGGATTTTGTCTCAAACCACAAAGTCACGATTTTCACTATGTTCCACTGTGAACACCATAGTTGAGGTAGAGTCCTACTGACTATTTGTTAGAAATGGCCCACCACCACCACCATAACCTTCAAGAGAAGGGTATAGCATTAGAAACAGAATGAATATCAGGCTGCTCAAATAGGCCAGCGTATCTCTGTGTATTATCTCCATAATTCGGTTTCAGAAGATGGAATGGAGTCCTCCCTGGATTCGAAGTATCCACCTTCATTTCGGTGAAGGATTGTGCTTCATGGGCCAAGTTGTTCAGTTTTGTTCCGCGGTCTCTTTTCAGGATCGTCACCGAGCCCCACACGGTCTTTAACTGTAGTTGGTTTGTGGTGATGTTCCCAGCGGCGGTTTGTACAGGATCTTTAATGTTCTTCTTCATCATTCCCAATGCTCCAATTATCACTGGTACAATTTTGGTGCTCTTCAGCTTCCAGGATCTTTTCACTTCATTTTTGAGGTCTTGGTATTTGGTCATTTTCTTCATTTCTGTGTTTCGGCCAAAACCACTGGGTACTCTCGCCTCGATTAGCAATGCCTTCTTTTCTTTTTTGTACCTCAGTACTATATCCGGTCACAATGCTTTGTTTTCTTTGTTCAGGCTTGATGGGATCGTCAGGTCATACGTGAGCGTTGGTTCCTTGTTTTCAATGATTGATTTTGGTTCATGTTTCCATGAGTTTTCTGGAACTGGGATATTGAGATTTTTGCAGATGTTCCAGTGGATTACTCGACATGCTTTGTTGTGCCTTTGGGTGTACAGCTGCTCTTACATGAGTGTTTTACATCCCAATAGGAGGTGACTTGTGCTTTGTTTCTACCTTGCAGAACCTATGCTTGTCTGATTGACTCAGTCCCACCATTTTCTCAAAGTCATTGGTGTAGTGTCCTTCGTCTTGAGCATTTATAATGATTTGTTTTCCATCCCAGTTGATCTTACTTCTTAGCCATTCCAAAGCTCCTTCATTGTCTCCCCAATATGTCCAACTCCTTTTATTTAAATTTTTTATGGTGTATCTCATAGAGCAAAGCTGTCTGGAATAGAGTTTCTGTCTGTATGTCCCCACAAATGTACACCAATCAGATAGTCCAGTCATTCTAGTGAACTTTTACCCCTAACCCACCACTAATTGCAAGAGAGAAAAAAAAAGATATTTTTCTGAAACATGTCGATCCTCTGAACAAATACATAAAATTATACTCGATTATAATGAGTGGATCATACTTTATTTTCAGATTGAACGAGAGCCGTGACCGAGAGGTGGAGTGACGCTTGCAGTGAGATTTGATCAGTGTGCTGAGGACAGTTAAATGCTGTGGTCATTGTGAATATGTCGTATTATATTTAATTTATGATTGTTTAAGGTTTTATTTTTATTTTTAAAAGCAGTTTTTTTACATTTCATTTTATAATAAACATGTTCAAATTTTGTATTTTTATGAACCTATACATTTATAGTAGGACAACACAGGGAATAAAATGTAATCCTAAGTTCCCTCTCTCTTCAGCAACATGGGTGATATCGACTGTGTCTTCTGTAAGAAACCCCTCTCCAGTGATCCAACCAGTACACTGACGGATAAAGGTTGTACAAGGATCGAAGAAGCTGGACGTGAGCATGGTGAAGAAGTCCAAGTCCATCCAGGACAGGCAGTTCATACAGATTGTCGTAGGGTGTTCTGCAATGTGAGAGACATTGAACTTTCTCTGAAGCGAAAACGTGTTTTGTCTGAGGCAGACAAAGGGAGGTGCCTTCGTTCAATGGATTCAGCGTTTGACTGCAGAACTCAGTGTCTTTTCTGTGGTAATCCTGACAAGTACCAGGGGAGGAAAAAGGACCATATGTTGATCCAGGTTAAGACATTCGACTTCCAAAATCATGTGTCTGCTGACTGTGAAAATCGATCTGACAACCGGTCGGGTACTGTGAGGAGCAGAATGGCATTTGTTGGCGATCTACACGCAGCAGATGCGGTATACCATAAGGTGTGCAGTGTTAACTTTCATACAAAGAAACAGATACCACTCAAATTCCAATCGGAAGAGGCGTCTTCATCAAAAAAGCAGAAGCTTGGTCGACCCAAGGACCAGATCAGACATGAAGCGTTCCTGAAGGTGGCAAAGTACCTTGAGGAAAATGATGAGGAACTAACCACAATTAGTGATTTAATTGGGAAAATGGAGGACTTCCTAGTAGACACTGGCTGTGATGCATATGGTTTTTCATACATGAAGGATAACCTTTTCAATCACTTTGGTGATAAGATTATAATTGCAGACATTAATGGAAAATCAAATGTTGTGACATTTAGGGGTGTGGCATCATCGATTCTTCATGACTTCTATCGTCAGCAAAAGGAAAGGGACCCTGAAACGAAAAAGTTGCGCCTGATCAAGACAGCTGCTGATATCATTAGAAGTGACATAAAAGAGGTATCTCAAAATAAGGACATTTACCCGACTACTTTCGATATGTCCAATGTCAATGCTGCAACCAAGTTCCTACCTGAGTCACTAAAGCTCTTGCTCGAAATGCTGTTTGTGGGGAAAGGAAAAGACTTAAAAATCTGCTCACTGGGACAGGCGATCATGCAAGCCGCGAGGCCTAGGATCCTTCAACCTCCACTGTTGGTGGGTCTTGGAATCCAAATGCACTTCCATTTTGGTTCTCGATTTCTCATAGACACGCTCTTTGCACATGGGTATAGTTCATACACGGAGGTGCAAACGTATGAGCGCAGCGCAGCAGTCACGTGTGGAACAGACATCCCTGGTTTTACCCCTGGACATTTCATCCAATATGTGGCGGACAATGTTGACCATGACATCTGCACATTAAATGGGAGAAACACATTCCATGGTATGGGCATTATTGCGAGTGTGACCCCGAAAACAGTCCGGACACTTCAGATTGCCCGTAGAGCTGTCTCGGCAGAGGACATCGCACAAGTGGGGCGAATCAATATACGACCTTTCACATCGGCATGTGGAGGAATGCAGTCCTTTCTCTACGAGAAGCTTCCAGCCTGTACCGACTTGAGACAAATCAGCTCAAATGTTGACCTCCTCTGGAAGGTTTCGCTTACTGTTCGATCACCTCGGCCCTCTCGGACAGGAATGATGCAGATGGTACACAAGGGAGAACATCCGGGTGAGGCATCAATAATGTTTCTGCCCATGATTGATCTCAGTCCAAGTGACTTGGACTGCATCAACTCCACACTGCATTTCGTTTGTGAACATGCGCAGAGATATGGTGTAACCCCGATACTGACATTTGATCAGCCACTTTGGTGGAAAGCTCTCACCATAGTCAAGAGTGAGCCAGCGGACAGCAAACTTCACTCGATTGTTCTAAGACTAGGAGGATTCCATACACTCATGAGTTTTCTTGGGTGTATTGGCCACCTGATGTCTGGTACTGGACTCAAAGAGCTTCTGGAAGTTGCATATGCCAGCAACACTACAACCCACATGATGAGTGGCAAAGCCGTGTCTAGAGCTATACGTGGACATCTACCCGTTGATGCAGCACTCGATGCAAAACTTGCTTCGAAGGTATTTCAGATGAACCTCCCAAGTGATGGAGACAGCGAGCGTACAGTTCCAGCAGAGCTCAATGATGCAGGCGACTTGTTTGACGGTCTGATGTCGGGTGACCAAGCAGTGTCAGACATCGAGTCATCGAAGGTGATGCAGGTCATTGGAGACAAAATCAATCAGGTGATTGATACAATAAGGCATCAACGGACAGCGAGACTGTGGTTACAATACATGGAAATGGTGGACATTATCCGTTTTTTTCTGAAATCTGAAAGAACAGGGGATTGGATGCTTCACTTGCATATCTTGCAGTTTCCGGACACAGACACTACACAAAGTGCCTGCACATATATCTGCAACTGATGACCGAGTTACCAAAGGACCATCCAGAAGTACATCAGAAATTTCTCCAAGGATTCCAAGTTGTCCGACGGAGCGACAGATACTGGGCTGGTCTGTCTACAGATTTAGTCATCGAACAAGTACTTATGAGAAGTCTGAAGACATCAGGTGGTCTGACCAGGGGACGAGGGATGACAGACACAACGCTCAGTCTGGGTCATGGCTAGTCCTTTCTTTGCAGAGGTGAACAACGCCCTCCAACACCTCACTGATGTGATGTATGTGACAAGTGAACAGCACAAGGATCTATCAAAGTCTAAAAGTCAAAGCAGTGATAAACGTTGTGGTTGTCGGAAACTTGGGCTGCCTTGCACATTTGCATGTAGGGAGTGCAGAGGTATTTGTGCAAATGCAGACGAATCAGTGGACGTTTTCGAGGATGCTGATGATAGTGACCATGGAAGAGACGAAGTGACGTGTTAAATATTGTGAACGGACAGAAGGACATTGGGTACAAATAATTGTGGTAGTGTATTCAAACATGGTTAAATAAATAATTTAGAGTTGATTTGGTGTATTATTAAGAGTGATATTGTCATATAATTAATTTCCAAACATTGCGGTAGTCCGAAAAGTTCCCAAATCGGAAAGGACCTGAAAAACCATGTTCCACTCAATATATTTAAGTATAATTTTGGGCAGATATTTAGTAGACATCAAGGTCTCAGAAAAGTATTACTTCGTTTCTCTTGCAATTAGTGGTGGGTCCATTCACATTTTGACTGGACTAAGAGCTGAGGATGTGGTCACATGACAGGGGGACGTGTTTAGTAACCATTACAGTTGCATATTTTCCCAAAAGGAAATCTAATAACCTTCTGTGGAATGTTTCCTGAATACAGAAATTCCTGAATACAATTATGATTTTGAAATGCGGTCGACACGGATCTTGCTCCCGAATCCGGAAGTGAGCAGATAACGGTTCGCTGGTTTGATAAATATCTCGATACAATCGTGATTTAACATTATATTTTGATATATTGATACTATAATAATAATAATTTGTGATTGGAATGATGAATGATGCTTGTTTGGAATATAAATATAGGGAACGTGCTGTCGATGTCTGCCGTTGGACTGAAGGAGGCACAGGAATGTGGAATTTATTGGTTCATCGTTTGCCATTCGCCGTATTTTGACCCAAGTCATTCACGAACCGGTTGTCCATGCCTGAAGTCAAAAACATTTAATACTTGAATTATTTACTAACTGGTATCCCCATTCAGGTCATACTACCTACCCTCTTCAACTAAAATATCGAACAAGCCCGGCTACCTGTTAGACTATCGGTCTTGTTTGTTTTTATTTTTTTCTTGCTCTTGTCTCTCGGTTGTCACTGTAATATCCATTGTTATTTCATCTTGCATTTTTATTTTGTCTTTTTTGCAATTGTTAGGGCTGTAATTGTTTCTGTTTTGGTTTGGTGTGTGACATCTACAGTCTACAACATTCACATTTTCTAGATTTGTTACGTACCCAGATTCAGGCAATCAGCGTAAAAAAATAATCTTGCTATAATTCACCAAATGTCCGTCTGTCCATTCGAAGGTACCGCAAAAACCGTTCAACCGATCGCAACGATATTTTGGGTGGGTATTCCTGGGACCCCGGGAGTAAAATCGGCTATATTGTTTTTCCAAACATGATGGAATAATATTGCTGCGGTTTTGAGATTGGCACATTGAAGTCATTAAAGGTTAAAGGTTTGCCCCCCATAGTTGGTCACACGGGCAACGTCTAGGCCCATTTGTAGTATAGTTATGTCTTAGTATGTGTAAGAATAGGCCATTTCCCTTAGTACCTGCGTTGTGTAAAGACAGGAGAGTAGGCCCCATTCATTTTGCGTCCACCCTCCAATTCTACCTCTATGGGCGCAATCCATCCCGCGCCCCATTTGGCTGACCACTAGTCAAGCTAACACGAGGTAGGCCTAAAAAGGTGGGGGCAGCATTGAGGTCGGGAGCGGCCGAGATGATGACGGTAAGAGCCACCAGCCAATCAGAGCTCGAGCGGAATGGCGTGAGAGGGCGTGGTGAAGCGCGTCTGGTGAGTTCCAGAAGGTTCGCGGGGTGTGCCTATATAACCCGCTGCGGAAAGGACTTGGAGGACTCGCATGCATACGGCAGTGGCAAAGGACCTGCTCGTAAAGGACTTGTTTGAGAACTCACACACACACACACACACACACACACACACACACACACACACACACACACACACACACACACACACACACACACACACACACACACACACACGAAGAAGAACGTGCATCACTCGCCATTGAACTTTGACCTCACATTAGAACGTGCACGCCAGGAGATAGAAGAGGCATTGAACCGTACAAGTACGCGGGCGCAGCCAGACGCGCCGGTAACGCATATAGCGCTTTTCAGTCACGCGAGTAAGCACGGCCATAGCTGCAAGTGAATAACCGCCAGCCGCGCCAAAGTCCGCTCCCTACCATTCGCCCCGTGATAACCCGCTCTGTTCAGGCGACACGCGGCGAGCTCATGCTTTCACCTACTTCCATCTCCAAGGGACATGCCGGGGACCGGAGGAAGCTGCACAAGAGCCATCCCTGGACGCGCTGGTGAACATCAACCTGCCCATCAGCAATCCCCGTGTGAGTGTGTGTGTGTGACGGGCCCGTTTGTCCAGGGGTATTAAGTAAGACTGTATAAGGCTGCTCTGTGTCCCTTTCCTTCTACCATTGTATAGTGTAAATAAATTCTGTTCTTTCCTTTCCAATTCGATCGCCTTCGTGATTTCTCCATTGGCTAAGTGTGGTACGAATAAGATCGCTCCAATCGGGTCTAGTGAGTAATAACGGCGCGGGTCACGTGTACACAACCGCTCGGCATATCACCAACACACGTGGTTCATGCTGGGCTTATTTCCTCACTTCCAGGGCAGCGCTCGTACTTGGGTAACAGCGAATTTGGTCCTGAAACCCTATTTAGCGCTGTACGGAAGGGACGTAATAGGTCCCGGGTCGCGCCAGGTCAGTCAGACAAGGGGACAAATCCCCCCTTGGTAAGGGGAGAAGGCCGGCGGCAGATCCGCAACAATATTTACCGATATGAACAGTGATGTGGCTTTTGTTGAAATTCTACAAATACTGTTTATTCTACGTACCAGGAGAGAGTAGATCGACTCCTGACGAACTCTTCCTATATAAACGTGCGGCTCCGAAGTAACATGGCAGCGTGTGCAAAGCGACTGAGAAACAGATGTAGCGGCCGCTTCTGTATTACAGATTCGGCACGCACTCTTCACACAGAAACGTGCGACTGAGAAAGACGTGCAGCGGCCGCTTCCGTTTTGCAGAATTCAATCTTTATGGTTTACTAAAGTCTAAACAAGCCGATTCTGACCGGAGGACCCGATTTGTTACATATGACGGAAACACCTTGGACATGCAGAGCCTCACCCTTGTCCTGCACCGCACCTGGCTGATGCTCATGGGGCTCGATCCCTCAACCCCACCCTCCTCCCCTTGGCCATAAACGTGATTTTCACAGTGGAAGGTGTGTTTGTGTTCCAGGACCTAATGTTTTAATCAATTTGAGTCATCAAATTTCAACAAACCTTAATTAAGAGAATATTGAGAACCCTAATCAATAACCGTGCTCACCCCGACACCTTGATTTTTGTACTGTTGTATTTTCTGCACCTCTACTACCTGCCAGGTAACCCGAGCCCCCTCCTAAGGAATATTCTGGTGGCAGTCCTTCCTCACCCCTTCCTCACCCCTTCCTCATCGTTTGGGACCGCACGAAGCGTCTACTGACTCGGTGAGCGCACAGTAAAGTAACCTCGGGGTGTAAAAGGTAAAATGAAGCATCCGCAAAATCCAGCCAGGGGCAGATGTGCCTCTGACGTCACTCAGCTACGACCTATGTCATTTGGGGGATTCCTTGACGTCATACGCACTTTATGGACAGCGGCCCTCCAAGACAGGATTATCAGGTGTGCCGTGTTGGTTTGATTGTCAGTTGTCACGTGATTGTAGACGTAGTAATAATGATGTAGTTTTCAGGTGAGCAAGACCCTCCAACGAGAGCGTGACGTTTAGAGATGTGGAATACGTGACGATGAAACCAACAATAGCATGGAGGGGAATGGCGGAGCTTGAGGAGGGAAAGGGGTTTGAGATAACGGGGAGTGAAGGGCGAGGAATGGTGAAGGTGATTGCAAGGAGAGACGTGGGTGGGACATGCGGATCGAAATGGAGAATGAAAATGCACTTTTTACTGCATTCACCTCTCCATCACCTTGCGGGCTTCCGCTCCCTCCTTCCCGGACTCGGACATGAGGCTCTGGCGGACAAGAGACACAAATATGGGCAGCAACAGGACGGACAATGAAATATTTATTTGTTTAAAGAAGCGCGACGGACGCCCGCAGTCTATGTAGCCAATCTGTTTGCTCGGGCGGGTCTAAACCCCACTTTGTCTGGGGATCATGATGTTGTACATTGTTGTACGTTATTGTACATGGGGTTTGGTTAAAACACCAAGGCTGGCCGTCGTTGTACTCCCCACTCCCCACCAACACCTCTCCCCTCCTCCCTCGAGCTCCCTATAAAAGGGCCGCGCGCTTTCTCTTCCTTTTCCATCAACCGCAGACACAGGTGAGATCGGTACTTGTCCGGCCGTTGTCCGCCCTTCATCAACATGAGGTCGGACGGCAAGACATGCAGTCCGGCGTTTGCCCTTATAACAGCACCGTGTCTTTGTCTTTCCGTCGTGTCGGTGTGTGTGTGTGTGTGTGTGTGTCTGCCATTGTGCGCGGTGTCCGCAAACGTAAGATAATCTCGAAAGGTTAAAGGTAAAGGTGAGTGTTTGACCTACACGGCACTCATTCCTCTGTGACCTTTGTTCACAACTGAGGCTGTGGACCAGCCGTTTGGAGAGGTCCTGGCCTTGGAGTCGACACCTTGGTGATGACCCGAGCTCGGCTGATCCCGATGGTCATTAGGTCGTCCGATGGGTTACCTGGTGTCGATGGAATGTCGGATTATCCATGTATTCCTGTTGGATGATCGATTGCAATGTTCTGTCTGAGCTGAAGGAATTGTTCGGATCCGTCTTAAAATTTCACATTATTTATTCAAAACGGACTGAAGATAAAATGCGAGTACGATTGGATTATTTGTCTGCATTTGTGTCTCACATGGACGAGGACATGGACATGTCCACATGGAATGAAAGGGCGAGGATGGCTTATTGTGTCCCAGCTCGGGTTCTCGTTCTCTGGCCTCGTCCGTTTTACATATAAATGGACGTCTGACCTCAAAGCCTCGTCGGGTGTCTAGACTGCGTACAGATCGTTCTCGCGTGTCCATGTGCACCTGCATTTTTTGTCGGACAGCAAGAATACCGGCTATTTGGATGCATGTCTAGACATCAAAAATGCAACATGTTGGACATAATTTTTTTCTAATTGTCCAAAAAAGAACAATTGAAATGAAAAGGACCTTTTCTGATCAGATGGTAACACATAGGGGGGGATAACACCAGGTAACATTTTGAGATCTGGTTAACATTTTGAGATCTGGGTAACATTTTGAGATCTGGGTAACATTTTGAGATCTGGGTAACATTTTGAGATCTGGGTAACATTTTGAGATCTGGGTAACACTTTGAGATCTGGGTAACATTTTGAGATCTGGGTAACACTTTGAGATCTGGGTAACATTTTGAGATCTGGGTAACACTTTGAGATCTGGGTAACATTTTGAGATCTGGGTAACATTTTGAGATCTGGTTAACATTTTGAGATCTGGGTAACATTTTGAGATCTGGGTAACATTTTGAGATCTGGGTAACACTTTGAGATCTGGGTAACATTTTGAGATCTGGGTAACATTTTGAGATCTGGGTAACATTTTGAGATCTGGGTAACATTTTGAGATCTGGGTAACATTTTGAGATCTGGGTAACATTTTGAGATCGGGGTAACATTTTGAGATCGGGGTAACATTTTGAGATGTCTAGCCGCAGAGAGATGGCAGGACGATGTTTCCGCGTCTGAATTTGTATGCTGCATGGACGGACAAACCACCGATATGGTTATGGGGGATAATATGGCCGACTTTTAACACTACATGTGCCTTCAAGTTGGTGAATGGTTAACCAACCCCCCTTTCCCCTTCTTATCCCCCTTAATGCCATGAAGATTTAAGAAAATATTGCCGTAGTGACGTCCCTATGCATGCCACACTCCCCCCTCTGCCCCTCTGCCCCTCTGCCACCCACCCACCCAGTGACACAAAGCGGATAAACTGGTGTTGATGTAGTACCTCCATGATGGGCCAAATGCCCAAAAATGCCAAAGTTCCTTGTAAACATGAGCAATGCCCTCTAAATCTACATGCTAATTGTCCTCACGAGTATCGAGATCCAAAATTGAATATCCTACAAAAGCGAGGATGTATGCCAACTATGTTTGGCGATAAGGACCGATTCCTTTGGACGTGTATTCTCCAAGGGTGCGGCGTGTTACCCCATCTTCCCTTTAAAGATCACGAGGGTCCACCGGAGAAGGCCATCTTGACCACACCCAAAGAAGTGGTTGTGGCGAGTGAAATTCCCATTTGGTAAGTTAACAAAAGCAAGTGGGATAACCACTTTAGTGCGATGGGATTTATGGTCTACGATGGTCTTCAGATGTACACCACCAGAACGGTAGGTTTTTTTTTTTTTTTGCTTTAAATGAATGAAATTTGCAACTAGAATGATTGGTTTGCAATCGGTCGGGCCCTGCCGGTCGTGCCCCCCACCCTTGCTCTTCACAAAAGACCGTGGGGTCTTTAACATCCGTTGATCCAAGGGATGGCACTTTGTGATGTAATACTGTCGATGGTTTATCATAAAGTTGGGAATCGAACTGGGACGATACGGCTCAAAGGTAGGTGTACTACCTCTGCACCACCTTGTCAGGACTACGTGCAGGTGAATGAAGCAGAAAGATGAGCAAGGTACAACAGCTCCATATGGTCAACAGTATGATCAGTTGTTTCATCCAGTCTTTTCCAAGAAATTCAAATTTAACTGGTGGTCACATTTCCCGTAAACGAGGAGGTATAGTTATTGAAAGGAAGGAAATCTATTTGCTGTTTTCTACCTCCAGGAGTGTTAACCTTTTCCAGGGAGCTTGTTTTATTTATATGTTGGAGTTTCTCAACCGTAACTTTTTACCCTTGAAAGCTGGAATCTTCAATGAGCCCCAACCGATGAACTTTCCCAGAAGGCCCAGGGGCAATCTTGACGTGCAATGATCTCGACATCTTTGCCTCTGCATTATCAACACAAAGTTAACGCTCTGCTTTGATTTTTGTACTTGCAATTCGTTTGGATGACCAATGAGCTTGAACTCAGGTGTTTCTCCTGTATTCACCTTCTTGGTGTGGTCCATGTTTGGCCGGGGTCATGAGGGATGCTTTCCATCTGTGCATTAACCAGCAAATGTCCCACGATTCGATAAGGAGCTCGTGGATGATCCACTTAACCGGATCCATCGAACCGGAACTTTCCTTTATACAGGAGATTGATGCTGTCCGTAGTTGTCCGAGATCCAAGGTTGTTGCTTTTGCTCCCAAATGTGTTGGTGCAGGTTTCACCTTCCAGTCATTGCGGTCCACCTCTACCTTTCTGAATCGATCTTTTGGTGATCCAGATCATACTTGCGTAAAGATGTTGATGGATTCTTTTCCTTGCTTGACAAAAGGGAAGTAACAGCAACACGATGTATGGTAACGAAGTCTGCTCCTCCATTGACCTCACTTCCTGAAGGTCCAACGCTCGGATCCGTAATGTTCCGTTTGTCTAAATCCCGTGTCTGCCTCTTTGAAAATTGTCCACTTTTCATTCCAACTGGAGGACGGACGATTTTGCTGCTGTTTTGTCAAATTGACTGGAGAAAATCAAATTCGGAGACCGCCGCAGAAATGATGACCAACCCAGGTAAGACCAATGACTCCAGGTGCCTCACTTGGATGCAAGGCTGCAATGAAAATCCAACTCTAGATTTCCAATCGGATGGAAAACGGTTTTGACGTTTCCTGGTGGTCTGGTGGATCCTCAACTTCCGAAACCAACTCCGCTCCTCAAAGTGATAGAAAATCCATCGACCCACCTCCTTCAAACTTCCTTTGTTGATTGATCCAGAAACCTGGAGATCATTGAAGTATTTCATCCGGAATCGTATGATCAACATCTGTTGCTTTCGCACTATGGTCAGGTGTATCCGAGTCCTTGGCTGACTCGCGTCCTGCCTTACGTGACCTTCCCTCTTGGGCATCTTTACCTGTCCAATCCTATTCTTCCCTCCAATCACTCGAGGAAGTGTTGCTACCTTTTTACCACCCTACATGTCTATCCACGGTATTTTACCTGATTTGTCAGTTAATGCTCCATCTTCCTGTATTCTAGCATCTTGCTACATTTACCTGCAATCATTTCACTTGTTTAGCTCCATGAGCCTGCAGACAAGGACAAGGGAAAGTTCTAATTTGCAAAATTGCTCCTTGAAATAGTTGTCGGTCACATTGACCCCATGAAAGTTTGTTCTGAAGACTAATTGAATCTTGTAAACATCGCTCTCTTTTGATGTTACATTGGAAGTACAACCACTGGATCCTTAAAGACTTTACTCTCTCTGGGTTGATTACATTACTCTCTAAGCTGGCTAGCCTGGGTTCGAGTACCAACCAAGCTACAAACTGCCATCCTGGTGTCTCGCAGGTCGGGTGAGTCTGTGTGCCGTCACCGAGATGGACAGAAAACGGGCGTCCTGTCTGCCAGTATTCGTTGGTGGGTGTTAAAAATCCCATGGTGTCCTCCGAAGGGTAGGTGAGCTGTGGCCCGCCCCCTAAACAAATCGCAAATCCTTGCCCTGACCTACAGGGGGCAATGCATCGACAGCACAGCACTGATGCTCCCCCGCAGCCTTGTGCTGCATATGAACGAAGTGGTCTTTCAATCGAGGAGTTAAGTAGCCATTTTCTTGCATGCGAGATCGTTCATACATCTTGGGATGAGACTTTGGGGTATTGAAGACTTTGGGCTGAGACAAACAGGGGATTATGGATCTATCTTTAGATTGATTCCACCACAGTTGAAGTGAAAATGGTGACTCATCTACCGTATTTGTCTCACACACCTTGCCAACATATTCGAAAGGAAAGGAACACGACGTTTTTGCAAAATAATTGCAACAATGCACTGCCTATTGTGCCCTATTGTGCCCCATTGTGCCCCATTGTGCCCTATTGTGCCCTAGGTACAAATTAAAATGCACTTTTTCATTTGTATTCCTAAACATCGCACCTCACCATTTTCAATTTGAAACTGAGTAGCTTTGAGAAACTTTTAAAAGCAAGAATGTTTTGCTTCATTTGCAAAATGGAAGTTGCTACTTGGTGCAGCAAGTTTGCACCTAGTAGAACGAACATCCAGCAGCTGGGGCAGAGACCAGGAAGGTATCTGCAGAACATTGTAAGTTCATTGAAAGTCTGTGTTGGGGGGGAAAAGACTACAGCAAGCTCAGTAGATGTCCATGTTTTGAGGGTGAGACCAGGAAGGTATCTGGAGACCATGGTATGCTCAGTATATGTCTGTGTTGGGGGGGGGGGGGGGGGGGGACTACAGCAAGCTCGGTAGATGTCCATGTTTTGAGGGTGAGACCAGGAAGGTATCTGGAGATCATGGCGAGCTCGCTGAATGTCTGTGTTGGGGGGAAAGACTACAGCAAGCTCAGTAGATGTCCATGTTTTGAGGGTGAGACCAGGAAGGTAGCCACAGTCCATGGTGAGCTTGGTGAATGTCTGTGTTGGGGGGAAAAGACTACAGCAAGCTCAGTAGATGTCCATGTTTTGAGGGTGAGACCAGGAAGGTATTTGGAGACCATGGTATGCTCAGTATATGTCTGTGTTGGGGGGGGGGGGGGGGGAGACTACAGCAAGCTCAGTAGATGTCCATGTTTTGAGGGTGAGACCAGGAAGGTATCTGGAGATCATGGCGAGCTCGCTGAATGTCTGTGTTGGGGGGAAAGACTACAGCAAGCTCAGTAGATGTCCATGTTTTGAGGGTGAGACCAGGAAGGTATCTGGAGATCATGGCGAGCTCGCTGAATGTCTGTGTTGGGGGGAAAGACTACAGCAAGCTCAGTAGATGTCCATGTTTTGAGGGTGAGACCAGGAAGGTAGCCACAGTCCATGGTGAGCTTGGTGAATGTCTGTGTTGGGGGGAAGACTACAGCAAGCTCAGTAGATGTCCATGTTTTGAGGGTGAGACCAGGAAGGTATCTGGAAACCACAGTGCACTCGGTGAATGTCTGTTGGGGGAAAAGACTACAGCAAGCTCAGTAGATGTCCATGTTTTGAGGGCGAGACCAGGAAGGTCTGTGGATATCCATGTTGGGTCAGAGACCAGGAAGGTATCTGGAGATCATGGTAAGCTGTGGATGTCCATGTTGGGTCAGACCAGGAAGGTATCTGCAGACAATGGTGAGCTCAGTGGATGTCTGTTTTGGGGCAGAGACCATGGTGGTGGTGGTTCGTATGCAGCCTGTGGCTGCTTGGGCTGCATCATTTTCTGGGGCATTCATGTCGCTGATGCAATTCCCCCATTGCATTACCAGTCAGCTGGTATAGTCATTTTGCCAACCTCGGAAGGACGACTGGCTGAGTCAACCCAGCTGGTGTTGATTTAATGGTCTGACGGGGTTGACTCGGGACCCTAATATCTCAAGCCACCACCAGGTTTGACAGAGACCATGGTAACCTTGGTGGATGTCGGTGTTCCTGAAATCGGACTTGTACCTGTGCAGGCCTGATAGCTGGGGGCTGCAGATCTGACTCATGTTTATCTACCTTGATCATGTAGTTTGAATACAATGTGGTTATTTGATTCAATGTTCAAATTGTAAAAGTTTACAAATAAATGTGGCAGTTTTGGCCAAATGATAATTTGACTGAACTTGATGAACGTTTGTTTCAGTTTGGCTTCCCTGCAGCAAAATGAATTTTTTTAAAGCTCGGATGAGTTACCTGGTATTTTAATTATTTACTGTACTGTACCAGAGACACTGCACTCCCTTTGGAATAATCTTGGGGTGGGGAGGTGGGGTCAATATTTTTGTGCTGTGGCGAATCATCCCCCTGTCTGCAGCAGGGGTCAAAGTAAACCACTTGCACGTGTCCAGATTAAAGCTGCGAGTTGTCTCAACCCACTTCCCCTCTCCCTCTACCAGGGGTGGGGGGGGGGGGCTTTTGTGCCCATGACATGACCCGAGGTACTACCAACATGTTTGCAAAATGTGGTGGAGATCGGGCAAGCTTCTTCTTTTTTTTTTTTTCTTTTTTTTTTAAATTAGAAGTCTGCATGTGCACACACAAGGCAACAGCAACTTGTATATAGACACACACCACACACCACACACCACACCACACACCACACCACACCACCCACACACCACACACACACACCACACACACACACACACACCACACACACACACACACACCACACACACACACACCACACACACCACACACACACACACACCACTCCCATGACCTATCTAATGTAGTAGAATCACCACCACAAGTTTTTGCACAAATTGTGTTTTGTAAAATGCACCCAACGGTTAAAAATGAAATGCTTGTGATAAAATAAACATGGCGGGTGTTGATGGCGTTTCTCTTCCAGTCGTTTTGTTTGATCCACATTTGATTGATCGTTTGTCGTTATTAAATTGTCAGGTACATCGGTTTATAATCCCAGGATATGAACGTCAAATCGAAATGTAACAAGAATTAAACCACCGAGGGAGAAACTTCAACATTTGACCTTTCAAATGACCTTGAGGGCCCCGACTGCACTTGTCTTGCATCGGTTAAAATAAATAAGTGTTTAAATTTTTGTTTTGTTGTCGCTTATTTATTTATTATATATGATGGTGAATTAAAAAAAAAAAACACAAAAAATCCTTTAATCTGAATATAAATAAATAATGTTGCAGATGGAATAGATCAACAAAGGAAGGAAACAAGCGGTGTGGATTTCAGTGTCACGTGTCCTTAGATTGATTTGGAGTAAAAAAAACCCCAAAAACCAGGAAGTGTTGGGAATCTCATGGAAGGAAAGAGGAAGAGGAGGTAGGAAAATGTATTGATATGAATAATGGAGTCGGTCACAGGTGTTTATTCATAAATGCGGATGTGAGCGCAAGTCCCTGAACCGGATTGTGGCCTGGTTTGTAAAGGTGGAAGGTGTCAGGTGTAGATCCTTGTAAGGCCAATCATGGATTTGAGAGTATTGTGTAAATCTGGATGGAAATTCAAAATGGCTGCACAAGGAAGTTTTCTTGGGACACGTTACATGTTTGGAATAAAGATGGTTTCAAATCACTGGGAGGAAGGTTTAAAAATAAAATAAAGACTTTTGATTTGTTGTGGAGATACAAGGACTGTGGTGGTGGTGGGAGAGCATTTCACCACCAACCACCAACCTATGTTTGTGTTGTACGTATGCATAAAAGGGGGCAAAACTGAGGGGTTGGAATATGACTATGTGGGTGGACAAGGAAAGGATGAGGTGAGGGCCAGGTATGAGGAACTTGGCGAAGAAGCCGAAGGATTGCTGGAGTGGAAGAATTATGGAGAAGCGTTTCGGGGAATTGCAAACGTTTTGTGGAAGGATGTCAGGTGGAGAGTGGAGGGTCAGAATAGAAACCAGGTATGATGGATGGAGGAAGAAGCAAAGGAGGGTTGGTGCATCCGTCTGGACAAAATGAGAGCTGTGGATAAGGTGAGGAATGATATGGAAGTGGAAGTGTACAAGTTTGGAGAACAGCACCTATAAATTGGCTTGTGATGAGGATGAGGATATGAAAGGGGTCGGTGGTGGTGATCAAGGAATGGTGACTGGAGGCCATGACAGAGGGGGAATATTGAAGGAATGGGAAGGATACTTCGGAGAGCTGTTGAACCTGGAAGGAAGAAGCAAATGGGGAGCTGGAGCTTCTGAGTCGTGTGGTTGGTGGAGATCAGAGGAGGATGTGTGGACAGCATTGAAGAGGATGAAGGGAAGAGTGCCAGGCATTGATGAGGTGTGTAAAGATGATGATTGCAGCATGAGAGGTCGGAGTCATTTGAATGAAGAGGATGCTGAATGCATGAGGGAGGAATGGAGGACTGGGCTAATTGTGCTAATTGTGCTGATTTGGAAGAGGAAGGCCAATGCTCAAGATCCGGGAGAAGTACAGGAGCATTACGAAGGTGCTCGAGAGGATTCTGGGCAGGAAGACAAGAGTGTGGAGGAGGTCGGAGAAGAACAGCGGGGGTTTAGAAAGGGTCGGGGAATGACGGATGGTGATGCTGAGACAGCTGGTGGAGAAGAGGTTTGGAGGTGCAAAGTATAATGGCATTGGGATTTGTGGACCTGGAGAAGGCCTACAACTGTTCCTGGAGAGATGGTGATGGTGACAGAGATGGATGGGAGTACCGGAAGCAGAAGTTGGGCTGGTGGAAGGGATGTACAAGGGAACGAAGGGAAGAGTTTTGCTTGGTCATGGGGTGTCGGAGGAGTTCAATGTGAACATCGGTTTGAGGCAGCGAATCGCTCTCGGTCCCCCTCATGTTATTAGAGGAGGATTCAGGTGGGATGAGGGTGGATGGATTGATGGCAGACAGAAAAATATCAAGGAAAGAGAAAGTGTCTTGTGTAATGCCAGCCTACCTTTGGTCTGGAGACTATGGTACAGACAGACGGCAACAGGGGTTGAAGATATGCGAGAATTTGGTCAGTCGGATTGTGGGAGAGGTGGATATAGGGAGGAGATTGGTGTGCAGATGAGCTTGATGGGAAGATTGAATTGGGCTGGACACTTAGTGTGGATAGGTTGAAGGAGTGAGGAAAAGAGGTTGAGATGGAAGCATTGTCTGAGGTGGGATATCAAGGTGGTTGGAGGGTGGAGAGAGTTGGCTGGCGACAGGGAGAAGAGTATCGTGGTCAAGATGGGGCAGAAGATTGGTACCACTTGACTTCAATCATAAAGGGAAAAGCAGAAGAAGAAAGTGAACAGAGCGAGTGATTTATTTATTTTGTACTGAGATTGCATTGGATGCCAAGGCTCGTTCGTCGTGATGGCAAATGGATTTTAAAATAGGACTGGATAAGAGTTGTTGGCCGATTTGTATTCCCATGTGAACCTGGGATGTCGGAGTGCTCATGATTCATGGAGCGCAAGTTCAAATCCCGTCTACCACATCGTCATTGTCTACCAATGTCCGTGTAACTTGTGCTAAGGTACGTTGATGTCTGTGCCCAACGTACTTCGTACAGGTGATTGATGTGAAGCTCTTTCATGAGGCTTGGATCCATTAAAAAAAACAACAACTTTAAGATCTCGAATTGAAAGGTTACGATTGGCAGGAAGAGCAGAACGAGCTTATTACTTGTGAAATCGAAGGTTTTTCAAGTATATTGGTCGGTTGCGTTTGTGGTTATCTGTTTGTCTGTCACCGGCCTACAGGTCACAATTCTAAACCGATCATCACGAAACTTCAAGTTGTATAGGTCGTCCCAATTGAGAAGCCTATTGTTTTTGAGGTCAAAGGTTATCTGGAGGTCAAATTTCTAAAATCGCCATTTTAAATCCGATTGACTTAAATTGAATATCGATTGTATATTGAGCGACTACATTGGGAAATGAAGTATTTTTGAGGTCAAAGGTCAACTCGAGGTCAAATTTTAAAAATCAATTTTCATCTAGAAAGCCGTCGACTCTCAACCGATTGACTTGAAAATTGAAAAGCATTTGCATATCGAGGCATTAAATTGGGAAATGAATTATTTTTGAGGTAAAAAGGTCAAAGGTCAAATTTTAAAAATCATAAATTTTCATCTGAAAAATCGTCACTTTTCCATCCTGTTTACCCGAGCTTTGATCAACATCGTAAATTTTAATCTTCATGAAATGGACAATTTGCTGTCAATGGAAAACATTTGGGGGGTGGGGGAGTAGATTTTGCAAGTATCGTGCTCATGACGTCTTCTTTATTTATTTTTGTCCTTCGGGTGTTTGTCTGTAATTAAAATGTCTGCCAAAAAAAAAAACAATGATTTGTCCAATGATCCGCGACAAATGTTTGTTTTGACATGTTTATTTAAATATATATTATTTTATGGATTTTTTTTTTTTTTATCTGCTCACCTTGAGTCTGGATGTTTACCTGTACCGTACATTTGCAGATGAGTTAATAAATTTCATGATTTCATCCGCACCACAGGCCAAGTAAATCAAGCCGGCGGATTTGAAAAGCCAGAAGAGGTTGAATCATATCAACCGCTGAGGCTTTTTGGTGTAAGGAGACTAATTTGAGAAGGTAACCAAAACCTTGGAGCAGAGATGGCTCGACAAGAGGAAGGCGGAGGAGGATGGAAGAAGTTCCTGTGGGATTCGGAGTTGCAGACGTGCATGGGTCGTACAGGCAGCAGCTGGTGTATGTTCTGTCTTTGCTTGTTTGGCACTGATCCTCTAATCGAGAGTGTGCACAACCTCACTCAGTCATTGCTGTAACGGCCGATGTCTCTCCTCTCTCCTCTCCCTCCTCCCTCCAGTTAAGATCCTTGGATTCTATGTCCTGTTCTACATCTTCCTCGGTGGGTTCTTCATGGCGACTATGAAGGTGTTTCTTCTGACCGTGGACATGGCCCTACCAAAGTGGACGGACAGGGTTCTACCACCAGGCATGCTTTCACTATCCCTTCTACAATGTTGCTTGCATTCCTTTACTGCTTCTTCAGATGCGTTATATTTAATTATCAACTTCCATGTTTTTCAACAATGTTACCTTTCCTCCAATTCACCATCACTTCCACCGTTACCCCGTAGCAGTTCCTGGCTGGTCTGGTTAATTCCGTCCAAATCTGTCGAGCATTTCTGGAGATGGTGATTACACGTTGTGTGGAGATAGCTGCCCAGTCACGTGACTGGTCAGTGCGTAACAATACGTAAAACGTCTCCTCGCGGCCCCAAGAGGAGATGGGATGTTTCGTGTCCTCGATTGGGATGACGGATGTATATTTATTTCCGAGGAAGAGACGTATGCAAGTCATCGAGTGCGCGTTTCAATCCAGGTGGCATATAGGTAGCGGCGATTGTAAGTTGTATCTAAATAAATGATTCCAGAAAGCAGGTACAATCCTGCAGCACCCTCACCTGATTTTAACCTTTTTGCCAAAATTCAAAATAAAATGGCGTCGTTATAAAAACACACGAGGTTAACGGAGATCAAACTGGGCTTGGAATATGCAAATGAACACGTTCTGCAGCTTGAACTGTGTTTATGAATCTCACCACAAATGCTCTCAACCACCACCGTAATATAACCACAGCTGCTGCCATCTATATCTTATCTTTGGTTAACTGTCAACATGGAGTAATTGCTTAAATGTTGACCTGGGCACCAATTGAGGACCAGCCACCTGCAATACGAGTTCCAAAAGGTGGAACAGCTGTTCTATGGTCACGTGAGCCATGTAAATGTAAAGGAGAAGGTCATGATGGATTGTTGGTGAGCACTCCATATAAAATACTACACATACCGGTACCTCCGACAGGTGGAATAGTCCGTTTTGTATCCACTGATAGCCCACACCTGGATTCAGACCTGAACCAAAATGGAATCTGCTCGTCCTTGTTACCTAACCAAACTCCTCTACCTAGTTTTGTCATAATCCGTCCAACGTTTTTGAAATAAAATTTTGGCCCCATCTCTCAACCGTGAAGAATCACTTAGAATTAAATAATTATCGTATTCAGATCAATATCAATATCTGTATCGATTAGTCCGTCACGCACCCAACCTGTCCACCACGTTTCATCCGGATCCGTCCATAACTTTGACAAAATGGTGAAAATGCTTCAATGTATGTAGACGAGGAAAGCCTCAACATGTCGGAATCTAAGACGATTGACTGTCTAATTATTCCCACTTCCTGCATATGCATATTTACCTGCAGGACTGTCTGCTCGCCCACGGTTTGGAAAGTCTGATCTGACCTTTAACCCCGAAAAGCTGGCCACGTGGGAAGTATTTACAAAGAGCATGGAAGATTATCTGAAACAGTACGACACCTTTGAGAAACCCATGGAAAAATATGTTGACTGTGGAGGTGAGGAAAACGGACTCTTCTTCCTCTTCTTCTTCTTCTTCTTCTTCCCTTTCACCAACTTAACATCCTGAATTTTCCCTGTTCTGTTGCTACTTCTTTGTCCAAATGACTGCTGCAAATGTAACATTGTCAGTGACCAAGATGGAGATGAGGCCCAAGCTGCAATGACCACCAAAGTAAATATTGCACTCGCTCGTTTAGTCTGTGGTTCCAACATGAGGGCAGCCAAAGGCAGAAATGCAATGGACCCACTCACGTGATCACGCGACGCATCATCCTCGCATCCTGATTGGATGAGCCGATAAATGGCATCGTGTATCGAGCGTATCTTGTGGAAACGTTTGTTGTCTTTGCGCATGGCAACAGGTATTTATTGAATTGGCCTGGTATGTTGCCATGTTTCAAAACGCCATTGTACCAATTTGTGGTCGACAAGGTCCTTGGATTACGGACACACCATGGTGCAGGAAGCATGGGACAACTCTCCATACTGTGTCCTTGACCTTCATGAAACGTTTTGAACATTTATTTTTCTCAAAGGTTTCCAAACCGATACTGATGCGGAACTACCGGGGCCCACTCTTTACCCCGACTTGATTCCACAAGATTGCTTTCTTTTGGGATATTTGAAGAGTCGAGTCTTGATTTGTAAAAGTTAGAACTTTTAAATAGTAATTGTAAATGTGCGAGCATTGTCGACATGGTAAACACCAGCAGTGTTTGTCATGAACCTATATTTTGTATACAGTCTTATAGTAAACACGAAACGTGGTGGGTTACATTTTTTGCACTTTGCCCTTGTGTTCGAGCGTCCCACCTTGGCTCAGGTCGGGCATCCTCTCCATCCAGGAGTTGGCTGCGATTGGTTTTCAAACCGGTTCAAAGCACCTCACACCATAATCACAAGTTATCCGCTTCGTTAATAACAAATGAGATCTCTGAGAAATTAGAGATTAAAATTGATATACTGTATATGTATATAGACATATACATATATATATTGTTGCGGTTTTGCGAAGCCCGTTCCCTTACAAAGGGGAGATTAAGCCCCTTTTTCTCTCTGGGTCTTCGAAACCGCGAGACTGAGTCGCCACTTCCGGGCAGACGTGGAAAAGGGTCTCGGGACAATTTCACACGTACCTTGAGTACCCACGCCGCAGCGGAAGCGGGGATCGAGTCTCGCACGAACCACGCGTGATTGAGTACGCCCGAGCGGATGGCGTACCACGTGACTCGTGCTGTTACCTTTCTTATAGAACCCGATCAGAGCGATCTAATTCGTACCATGCTAAGCCAATGATGGAAAGCGCAAGACGGTCGAATCAAAGGAATATCACGATTTATTATTATTTACACAATGTACAATGATTCGGTAGAAGAAGAGACACGGGGCAGAACTTAAGCAGTCATACTTATTCCCCAGACAATGGCCCCACTTACACACACAGGGAGATGGAGGAAGAATGTTCGCGCGCCGAACGCGCCTGCTTCGGTCGCTCCAGGAACAGCTCACCCGGCGTGGCCCTCTGGCGGTCACAGCACGTATCCCGGCGAAGGCAGGCAGGCGGGAAAATCCTCGCGGCGCGTATAATCGTCAAAGGCAGGTAGAAGGAAATACGCGCGTCCGTGGCCCGGCACGGGTCTTTACAGCGCGATTAATACTGCGCGGGGAGCAGGGCAAAGTTCATATACACGAAGTTATTCAGTTCCTCCGATATGACTCGACACAACGCAATCTCACGCATGTCTTCTCACAACTCCGATTCGTAACTCTTCTCATGGGCTGCGCAACTCATCTCGTTCTCTGACTCGACTGAGAACTCACGTATTCTGACGCGGGGGGGGGGGGGGGGGTGGGGGGGCTCTGGGCACAGGGTTATATCGCCCCGCCCTAGCCCGACTCGAACGTTCCAAACCCGCCTTTTGCCGCAGTGGTAAGTCACTCCCCTCGAGCCCTGATTGGCGGCTCGCGCTTACCGTTGGCTCCTCCTCCGCCTTCCTTCGGCCTTGGTCGACTTGTTCAGGCCTGCCTTTCGCGCCAAAACCAAAAGCATCGAGGCATCGTAAAGGGACCTAATTCTCATTATTCTACTCAACGCAAAACTAACACAGGAAAGGTCTACGCTTACATTTACTAAGAAATAACTGAGCTTAAATGAGGCTATATGTTGTAGTGTAACTAACTATGAGGGGAAATTAACCTTTATTATAAAAACACAAAACCACAACTATATATATATATATATATATATTATTATATATATATATATATTATATATATATATATATATATATATATACCTAAATTGTATTTCACTTTCAGAAAGCACTTTCCATCAAATGCATCCTCACAAGGTGATGTTGTTCTGGTTAATGTCTGACCAACACCCCTCAACTCATTCGATACTTCCATCAGGGAAGCTACCTGGGGTACAAGTCGTTGTTTGAACTGTTTCAATCCACCCCAGTGGTATTCCCCGTGCTTTTCCCTGACCAATCCGAGGGTTTACTTTACAAAATTCAGGTCATTACTGGATTGGATGGTAATCCTCAAGGTAGAAATCTGACTGATAGCAACAATTTCTACAAACATCCAAAATGAGAATTTCACTGAAACAAAACGTGCCTCTACATGTCCAACTGGTACACATTGTCTGTTTGTTCATATGTGGATATTGGGCTTGTATTCCTGGATACATAATGTATCTGCTTGTTCATATGTCATTGCCTTCAGAAAGTATTCACACTCCTTGATTTCTTCACATTTTGTTGTTGCAGTCTGAATTAAAAATGGATTCAATTGAAAAAATATTCTGTGAAAATACGTTTTTCGAAATTTTTACAAATGAATTGAAAATTAAATACAGAAATATCGAATTTACAAAAGTATTCAGCCCCCTGAGTCAATACTTCATAGAAGCGTCTTTGGCAGTAATTACAGCTTTGAGTCTTCCGAGGTATGTCTGTATCAGCTTTGAACATCTGGATTTGGGAAGTTTCTCCCATTCTTCCTTGCAGATTTGCTCAAGCTCTGTCAAGTTGGAAGGGGAGCGCGGTGAACAACGATCTTCAAGTATTTCCACAGATTCTAAATGGGATTCAAGTCTGGGTTTTGGCTGGGCCACTCAAGGACTTTCACATTCTTGTTCTGAAGCCATTCATCCAGTGTTGCTTTGGCTGTATAATTGGGGTCATTGTCCTGTTGGAATGTAAATCTTTGCCACATTGGAAAGGCCTTTTGCACTCTAAAGCAGGTTTTTCTCAAGGATTTGCTTATATTTGGCTCCATTCATTGTTACCTCTATCCTTACGAGTCTCCCAGTCACTGCCCCTGAATAGCATCCCCATAGCATGATGCTGCCACCACCATCCTTCATGGCAGGGATTGTGTTAGATTTGTGGTGAGCTGTGCTCAGTTTCCGCCAGACGTAGCCTTTGCATTCAGGCCAAAGGATTAAATTTTCATCATCAGACCACGGAATATTTTGCCTCATGTTCTCAGTCTTCCACGTGCCTTTTTGCAAACTCTAGGTGTGCTGTCATGTGCCTTTTTCTCAGGAGTGGCTTCCATCTGGCCACTCTCCCATAAAGCCTAGATGTGTGAAGTGCTGCATAGACTGTTGTCCTTCCGGCAGGTTCTCTCCTCTGACAAGAAACTGTGTAGTTCTGTCAAGGTGGTCGGTCATTCGATTATTGGACACCTCTGACCAAGGTCCATCTTTCCCGGTTGCTCAGTTTGGTCGGACGTCCTGCTCTAGAAAGAGTCTGGGTAGTTCCATCTTCTTTCCATTTCCTAATGATGGAGCTCACTGTGCGATTGGGAACTTTCAACACTCTGGAAATTGTTTTATACCCTTCCCCAGATTTATACCACATCACCATTCTATTTTGGAGTTCTACGTACAGTTCCTTGGACTTCCTGGTAGAGTATCAGCTCTGACATGCTCTGTCAACTATAGGACCTTGTATAGAAAGGTGTGTTTCTTTCTAAATCATGTTCAGTCAATTGAATTGGCCACAGGTGGACTCCAATCAAGTTGTGGAGACATCTCAACGATGATCAAGGGACACTGGATGCACCTGAGCTCCATTTGGAGTGTCATCACAAAAGGGTTGAATACTTATTGCCTACTCAAGACATTTCAGCTTTTCATTTTAATTAATATATTTTTAAAAAATTGTTAAAAAAAAAAAACAACAAAAAAAAAACATTCCACTTTCACATTATGGGGTGTTGTGGTAGATCATTGATAAAAAAATCTCAATTTAATAAATTTTAAATTCAGGCTGTAATACAACAAAATGTGAAAATGTCAAGGGGTGTGAATACTTTCTGAGGGCACTTTACCTGTGTACATAGTCTGCTCGTTCATATGTGGATATTGGTGATTATGTTCCTGTATTGCATGTACTAATTGCAACAATCCAAGTCTTCAACTTTTCATCAAACTCGTTGGATAAAGTTTAAACCCACCATTTTGTTTTGTTTAACTATATTGTGCTTTGCATAAAATATATCTGTCTCTCTCCACTGGCCCACACAACCCTTAAAATCCTCCACCAGTGATGCCCAATCCCCCAAGGCTTCCGCAAGGAAAAATATACCCCACTCCATGTCACTTTTACCGTGAATGGTTGGGTCCTTGTTCTGGAACTCGTGACCTCAATTTTGGCTATGACGTGGGACAACCCTGTCTGATCATCAGGTTGAACAGGGCGATGGACTTCGTACCTGAGGTGAGTCGATCAAATATAGCTTGAGCCTAAAATTCACATAGCAAAGGCAGAATGTGTATTGAGAACAAATTGTTGAGTCTAGTGACGAGGTCTTCGAAGAGCGCAAACCAAAGACCACTGCCCAGAAGGTGTTAGTCACATGGTTTGTAATGCCTGTTTCAAACTTAAGACTATTTGATGCATACGCAAGGATAATATTTATGACGTGTTCTTAATCGATGCCCCTTACCACTTTTCCCTTTTGTTCCCATTTTCTCCCAATAGTCCAACAGATGTTGTTTATTTATTTATCTATCTATTTGGCCACAATCATTCAAATGGTGATACAACAAATACTAAATTTTGCAAGTTCTTTTTGCTCACTTTTACAGAAAAACGTTACCGGTAGCCACCAAAATATCCAAGATGTTTTGTCCAAAATATCCATTTTCCAAGATGGCCGTCAATGATAGCCTTGAATTGGACTTTTTTGTATAACAATTGACAGAATTGTCCAATTTAAGTGATATTGGGGTCGATTGGTTTGTTTAATTGTGCAGAAATTTATTTTACAACTTAGGCACCTCCAATTATTTCATTATTTCTGGTTAGTTTGATATTTGTTTTTTATTATGTTTGCATTGTATACAGGGCCTTCAGAAAGTATTCACACCCCTTGAATTTTTTTTCACATTTTGTTGTGACAGCCTGAATTAAAAATGGATAAAAATTTTTTGTCACTGATCCACACATAATACCCCATAATGTCAAAGTAGATATTTTTTTTAAACAAATTCATAAAAAAATTGAAAAGCTAAAATGTCGAGTCACAAAGTATTCAACCCCTTTGCTATGACACTTCAAATTGGGCTTGGGTGCATCCAATTTCCTCTGATCATCCTTGAGATGTCAACAACTTCATTAGAGTCAACCTACGGCCAATTAAATTGATTGGACATGATTTAGAAAGAAACATACCTTTCTATACAAGGTCCCACAGTTTTCAGTGCATGTCAAAGCAGAAACACTTCCATGAGGTCCAAGGAACTGTCCGTAGAACTCTGAGATGGAATTGTGAGGAGGCATAAATCTGGGGAAGGGTATAAAACAATTTCTAGAGTGTTGAAAGTTCCCAAGAGCACAGGGAGCTCCATCATTAGGAAATGCAAAGAATATGGAACAACCCAGACTCTTCCTAGAGCTGGCCGTCCGAACAAACTGAGCAACCGGGCAAGAAGGACCTTGGTCAGGGAGGTGACCAATAACCCAATGACCATTCTGACAGAACTATAGAGTTCCTTGCCGGATGGGAGAACCTGTCGGAAGGAAAATAGTCTCTGCAGCACAAATCTAGGCTTTATGGGAGAGTGGCCAGATGAAAGCCACTCCTGAGAAAAAGGCACATGATGGCACACCTGGAGTTTACAAAATGGTACGTGAATGACTCAGAGAGCATGGGGCAAAATATTCTGTGGTCTGAGATGAAAATCTAACTTTTGGGCATTAATGCAAAGTGCTACATCTGGTGGAATCCCACCGAGCACAGCTCATCACCCATCTAATATCATTCCTACCATGAAGCATGGTGGTGGCAGCATCATGATATGGGGATAATTTTCAGCAGCAGGGACTTGGAGACTTGTATGGATAGAGGAAACAATGAATGGAGTGAAATACAGGCAAATCTTTGAGGAAAACCTGCTTTAGAGTGCAAAAGACCTTTCCAATGTGGCAAACATTTATGTTCCAAAAGGACAATGACCTGAAGAATATGGCCAAAGCAACACTGGAATGAATGGCTTCAGAACAAGAATGTGAAAGTTATTGAATGGCCCAGACAAAGCCCAGACTTGAATTCCATTGAGAATCTGTGGAAAGACTTGAAGATTGATGTTCATTGACAACCCCCCCCCCCCCCAATCCAACCTGGCAGAGCTTGAGCAAATCTGCAGGAAGAATGTGAGAACCTCCCCAAATCCAGATGTGCAAAACATCACTGCTGTGCAACACGGCATTGAATTCAGTGTCGGATAATTAACAAATAGTAGTAATTTTATGTCCCAAATGTTATTCAATTAGCCTCATAATTTTGAGTACCATACTTTGATTGATAAGATGAGCAAAGATGATCGGCCTTTAACACTGGATGAACGCTCATGCTGGGTGTGGGGCAGTTGCATGTAGTTGTACATATAAAGAGGAATTTTGTACAATAATTGGATGTCAAGCAGGTTTGAGATGGTGGAATTGTTGAGTCAGTCTTGGTACACACGATAGCCATGATATTATTTTACAAGATGGCCATTTTGGTTATACCATAGTTGTATGCATGGTATATGTTGAAAATAAACATTTATCTTGAGTTTATTGCTTTTTGAATGAATTGAAATTTTACTTTGGACATTATTGAAACCAACCAACCCCATTTGTAATTTTAATTATTATCCAGATTAATGTCAATGGCAATTGTACTCGCATGACTACAAATGTTACATCGGAAGTTGTGGAATTTCCATCAAAGGCACCAAAAACGGTAAAAAATAAATAAATAATCATAGCTTTGAAAGCCGCAATGTCAAATTTGGCATAATTGAAAACATAAATTGATGCCAAGATCATTGAAATTGAACAAGTCAATTATTGAGGTGAAAAATTCAAGATCCTCATTGGCAGCCATATTGGAATTTTTGGTGGCTAACTTTTTTCCCTAAAAAAAAATAAAAAAATTGACCTTTGGAGAATGCGCATGCAACTTTGGTACTTGTATCACCATTTGAATGATGTTTTGTCAGCGTCTGATCTGTCATCCATCCTCTGGTTTCTTTCCCATTATTCTAATGTCCTCCTTCTCCTCCTTCATTCATTTGATCCTCCTGTCCTTTTCTCCTTCTACCCATATCCTGCTATTTCCTATCGCCTCCCCTTCTCTTGCTTTTCTCCATTTTAATTTTTCCCAATTTATCCCAACCCCCAATACTTGTGCAAATAATTTAACCTTCCATTGAAACGACACCCAAGGCTGCCGCAGTGTTTACAGTCCAATATCCCAGAGTCAAGTGGTGAATGCTATGTGCTTGAGCCGTTCGAGGAATTTTGGATTTTGAAGGCTATCGGCCCAATTAGCCATCTTTCACCACCTACAGTGTGGGATTGTTGATATTGAGTTGAAAATTCAAATTAATGGACAAGCTAATCACTTTTGAAAGATTCCATTCACAACGAGGAAGCCCCCGCCAGGATTGCAGTTTCATTTGGATCTGACTATGCTGGAGACGAGAGGTACAATCGGGGATTGCGAAGAATGGGGGCAGCACCACCAACCAAGATATCCTGACACCCAAAAGATAGAAAAGGGGAATGAAAATTCTAGTAAAGATGAAGAATAGTTTCCTAGATTCAAATCCAACTACAATTTTAAAATGTCACTGCTTTTGGTATTTGTGGGTTTGTTTGAATGTCGTTGCTATTGTTGTGAAATTATTTTCTCCCCCGTAGGCACCAACAAATGACACTGGAGAAAGTTTCTCTCCAAATTTACTGCCGGTCAAGTGTTACGCTAAGGTATATTTTCACATTCCTTGCATTGTCCTGTAACCTAATTATATATATATATATATATATATAATTATATATATATATATATATATATATATATATATATATATATATATATATATATATATATATATATATATATATAAAAGCATTCATTATCAATATCTGAGTAGTGACGACATCATTGTATTTATTTATTTACCTGCCTTCTACTCTCTGAGTTTACCAATTCCCTCGTTTTTCTTGTTTTCTTAGCATAAACAGGATGAACACCTCATCGGCCAGGTCTCGTACTACGGATTCTCTGCGGAGCCTCTTCCACTCTTTGTGCCACCTATTCCCACTCGTAGCACGTCCGACGCACCAATCACGACACGAGCTCCCGTTGTGCAGTCCCAGTCCCAAGCAGGCATCCCACTTCAGTATTTCCCCTGGTACCCTGGGAAGTCGCCCAAACGCCTGACTCCCCTCGTTGCTGTGCAATTCCTAAATTTGACCCGTGGTCAAGAACTCAAGGTGGAGTGCACTATTTCAGCAGCCAACATAAAGTTTAGTGCTCGTGATAAAAACCAGGGCAGACTGAATGTCAAGTTTTTTATTGAAGAATGATGCGATCTGCCTGTTCTAACTTCCACTTGCTTAATCTCTTGTTTTCATTTTCGATTTATTCTTGAATCGGTACTTGCTCATTGATTTGATTGTTCTACCCACTTGCACCAGTTCCAAATCCCACTTCTGAAACAATTTTCTCCAATTTCCTTGTGCTCTTTAAAACGTTCCTCATTATTTCTCACCAAATTCTTTCCAACGATTGTTCTACCCAATGATTCGATCACTTCGATTGTTCTACGATTGTTCACTTCGATTGTTCACTTCGATTGTTCACTTCGATTGTTCACTTCGATTGTTCACTTCGATTGTTCACTTCGATTGTTCACTTCGATTGTTCACTGTTCACTTCGATTGTTCACTTCGATTGTTCACTTCGATTGTTCACTTTGATTGTTCACTTCGATTGTTCACTTCGATTGTTCACTTCGATTGTTCACTTCGATTGTTCACTTCGATTGTTCACTTCGATTGTTCACTTCGATTGTTCACTTCGATTGTTCACTTCGATTGTTCACTTCGATTGTTCACTTCGATTGTTCACTTCGATTGTTCACTTCGATTGTTCACTTCGATTGTTCTACGATTCGAGTGTTCTACCCAATGAATGGTTCTACCCATTGATTGTTCTATCCAATGATTGTTCTACCCATTGTTCTGATTTGATTGTTCTACCCACTTGCACCAGTTCCAAATCACACTTCTGAAACCATTTTCTCCAATTTCCTTGTGCTCTTTAAAACGTTCCTCAATATTTCTCCCCAAATTCTTTCCAATGTCCTTGCTTTCTAACCTTCCCTCGTTTTCTACTCTATTGAGGTTTTCCTGATGCCAGCTCCAGTTTCTCATCATGATGCTCGTTATTTACTGCTCCCGGTGAAAGAGTAACAAGTTTCGTCATGGCCACGTCGAGTGCATTCCTATAGCTGCTTAATCATCATGTGGAGGTGATTGCGATTCAGAGGAGGAAGGAGATGGAGAATATTCCCCTTTAGCTGTGTCTGTGATTAGGTTATTAATATTATAATGTATGTCAATTATTCTAAGAATGTATGTTAACGCAGTAGTGTTAGATACCTGTCAATTACATGATGTATGTCGATATAACGTGTTGTTACTGTCCATAATACAACGTGTGGAGATGTGCAGCATCTTGTCTCATCAAAGGCATTATTATTTACCAAATACCTGTGTAACCGTCTCATTTGGTGAAGTCTCCTTATTTAATTTGGCTTTATTCTTTTAGCCGAGGTCGACTACAAAGCGGAGGTTTTACCATTGTGAGAATGCTATTTCGTCTTGTGCATGTGGGTGCGTGTGCTGTCGGTGTTGCGGCTTGTCACCAGTAAAATATATTTTTGTTCACCACATTAGGTACTGCAACGGTCTGTACATGGCGTTGTTCATCGCTGGTGATGTTTTGATGCCGAATAAACAAAAGCGTCATGGTGAGGTCTGATCTTTGTTTATTTCAATACTAATATCGGGAAGAAGGTTACGGTGGAGCTGCAGATGGAGAGCCGATTGTGGGAAGAAGAAAAAAAAATTCCTTGGACGTGAAGAAAACCGCTGGTGGCAACTTACAGCCAGGAAGAGGAAATGGAATCTAAATTGTTGTTACCAATTCTTTCAAGACGGCCATTCACATAGTTCTTTATTTTTGGCTGAATGATTATAACGTCAATCAGTCGAACCATCTGAAAAGGCAACTTGTAAACAGATTGCAATGATAATTTCTACCAGGCCTCCTTAGGTACCCAATAAAAGGCTTTGGCTAAGGGTCAGGCCTTATGGTTGTACCTTTGTCCAGAACAAGCACAAGAAAACTAGCTTTCCTGTATTCAGACTAATTCCCCCAGAACCTTTCACGACTTTCACACCAAGTAATGTTCTAGATCTGAGTACCTGCTCCTCATTCATTGGAGAATGGTAAATGCAGTCAATTAACCAATTAAGTAAAGACAATAGTGTTACACTTGTGGGGGTGAATGAAGAAATACCTTAAAGTTCATAATGTGTAGATTAGCATGCTCTGAGTGTTGTGAAGAAGAACCCATCTCGATGTACATAAGTAGAGTCGAATGTCCGGTTAAGTGTTTAGGTGTCTCCACACGGAGGAGTGGAGTTGTGCTATCTAAGTAGGGTCTGTAAGGTTAAATTCCCCTGTAAGTGTTTGCCTCCTGTAATATTCCCTCCGTCTTTATTACAATTAAAAAGCCCGCCAACAACAACTGTAACAAATGCTCATTCGCTCAAAACTCCGGCAGGGCTAATCAACACCCAGCACACTTGCAGATCGGCACGTAAATCCTGCCTCACGGCCAACGACGTCATCTGAACATTCCCGAACGATGACTAGACTCTGCCCCCTGATGACTTAATGAGGAGGCCACGCCCTGGCCTTCGTGATTGGTGGGGGCGCAATGGGATGATTGAGTAGAGCTCGGTGATTGGACAGAGTGTGACATCGGCATGGAACATTTGAGAGCTGAAGGCAAAAGACCCGTCTCGCCATCTTTGTCTCTGTCGCTCTGGCTCTGGCTCTCTTTCTGGCTTTGGCTCTCGTTTTGGCTTTGGCTCTCGTTTTGGCTTTGGCTCTCGTTCTGGCTTTGGCTCTCGTTCTGGCTTTGGCTCTAGTTTTGGCTTTGGCTCTCGTTTTGGCTTTGACCCTCGTTTTGGCTTTGGCTATCGTTTTGGCTTTGGCTCTCGTTTTGGCTTTGGCTCTCGTTTTGGCTTTGGCTCTCGTTTTGGCTTTGGCTCTCGTTTTGGCTTTGGCTCTCGTTTTGGCTTTGGCTCTCGTTTTGGCTTTGGCTCTCGTTCTGGCTTTGGCTCTCGTTCTGGCTTTGGCTCTCGCTCTGGCTCTCGTTCTGGCTTTGGCTCTCGTGCTGGCTTTGGCTCTCCTTCTGGCTTTGGCTCTCGTGCTGGCTTTGGCTCTCGTGCTGGCTTTGGCTCTCGTGCTGGCTTTGGCTCTCGTTCTGGCTTTGGCTCTCGTTCTGGCTTTGGCTCTCGTTCTGGCTTTGGCTCTCGTTCTGGCTTTGGCTCTCGCTCTGGCTTTGGCTCTCGTTCTGGCTTTGTCTCTCGTTTTGGCTCTCGTCTCAAGCGTGCTGGTGAGGACGCGTCGGGGCTTTGGGACTTTTGCAACGTGGAAGGAGGGGGTGTTGGATGACGGTGGTGCTCTGCGGAGAAGGAGGGGGTGGCGAGCGAAACGAAGAGAGATCGTACCTGCTTGTCTCACGCTGGCGGCTGGCTATGGACGCGACTCCGTGCCATTTTGTGCATTTCCAGCACGGTGGTTCGAGGCGACGACCAGCAAGCCTTACCAGCCATTTGGGGACGCAAAGCTGAGTGCCGGCCGATTACCAAAACATTATTTATTTTCTTTCATTATCTTTTCCCCTTGTTTGTATACGAGTCTAATGGAGATGTCTCAATTAGGAATTTTAGTTTTTACCTCACCTTTCATTGTTATTTGTATTTATTTTCATTCAATCATTTGTCGAATCTTACTTTTCTTGTATTGTGGATTTTGATAACCCCTGCGTGTGTTCCCGATTAGGTAAGACTCGAGCCTTCCCGCGCATGCCAAAGACAACCCCGCCACGGTTCAGAGTACGACTTGGAGTTTAAGCTCGTTCAGGCCATTCTTTCTCTTGGGGTCTTGACCCTGGGGACACGACAATATTTCAAATGTATATGAAGAGTCAAAACTCTAAAGGATTGAATTTGAAGCTTTTCCCTATTTCAAAAGGTAGAAAATCCAAATATAATGGGGGGAAAGCACGTGTTTCGTCGACTCAGAAATTGACCTTTCTGGGATGAATGAGGGCATTCATTTTTTTTATCTTGGCATGTTCTTCTGTTGGGAAGAGGATGGGTGTGATTGGAATTATCCAAGCTTTCATCACAATGGATTATATATGCAAATAAGCAGTACATGTTTGATCAAATATGTAACCTGGGATTTTTATTTTTGGGAGTGATCAAGGCAAGGGCCTGTTGCCTATACACCACCCAAATAAAAGGATATTAAAAGAACATGTTGCATGCTTGGAACAAGATTGCCTGTAGGGGGGGGGGTTACTCTGCGAGTGAACATAATTCCAAGATTGCAGTTCAGCTGTAAAACAGTTCTCGAGCAGGAGGAGGAGGAGGAGGAGCAGCAGATTTTTGTTGGGTTCTCCTGGAGCTTTCTGATGTGGAAAGTGATTCACTGAAATGATCGTTGTGATCTGAGTTGATTAAGTTAAATAATTAAGAATCCAGAAAAATTCCCATTTCTAAACATGCGTCATGTTAAGATGTATATAGCAGTTTAATAGGGCCTTCCATGGCTTGGCATTCCAATTACAAAATAAACAAAACAATCAGATTGCAGACCCTTGCCAGGATGTGTGGTTTTGTTCTCTGGGTCTTCAAGGGTATCCGAGTATTTTTGGGTCCTTGGAGTCGAAGGGTTTTGGTGTTCTAAAGCCTCAAGTGTTCGGTGTTTTTGGGGTCTTTAGAGTTTTTTTTTTTTTTTTGTTTTTTTTTGTATACTGAATCGAGGCTCGTGAAAGAGCTAACATTTACTTCACAAACAAATCAACCAGACAAACAAAACACACAAAAAGAGGGAGCGGAAATCAAGATGGGGAGAGAAGGGGAAGCACACAAACACAACATTTGAGGGTATTAAGGGTATTTGTGGATTTTCGTGGTCTTGATGGGTGTCTGTTGTAAAGGTTAGAGAGGGTCTTCGGGGTCATAAAAGGTTCTAATGTAATTAATATACATTCATGTTTTTTTGTGGAAAAACAAAAACGGACCCAAATTGAAGGTTCTAATGTTATTAGAACCCACAGCTTGGTGAGGGTAATAACAATAATATTGTAACAAAGCATTTATTAGTTAATACTTATTACAATGATAATAGTAGCATCATTTGGCAATAATAATGAATGTATAATCCCTGGCCCCAGCATATCTGGGCTTGGTGAAAGGTAAGTTGATGCTCAAGCCTTACAGCAGGTAGGTATGAAACAAGGTCGTGAAGACCAATGCAAATTTGGTCCAATGGACCAACGAGCCCACAAGTGTTCGAAGCAATTATTGAGCTCTGGACTTACTCACCAGTACCCTTCATGTCATGGGGGAATTACACTGATGGCACAATACAGCAAGCCTGGCTGTCGTGAAATCGGATAGCAAAGTGTTGTGCTGCCAGTATACCAGCCACAGGTAAGGTAAAGGTGCAGCATATGACCTTGGCTCCACTTTAAATTCTTAAAACTGAAGATGTCACCTCAAAACTTACTTTAAAAAAAATCGATTGGAGGAGTCATGTACAACAAAGTTTTGTTCATTTGATCCTTTTCTTATAAGGCTGTCAGAAAAAAAACAAAAAAACATAGATCTTGGTTCAGGTTCCCAGGCCATGGAACCTGAACTCTCTCTCTCTCTCTCTCTCTCTCTCTCTGTATATATATATATATTGTTACGGACGCGGTTAAAGATGTTATTTACCGAGCGGTGGTATTGCCGCGACCTAACAGTTTCCCCGATTCTTCCCCAACTCACCCGATTCACCCAGACGTTGGCCAAATCGCGCTATGCCAAATCAATGATAGAAAGGACACGACGACTGGGAAAGAGGAAACGACGCAAGGGGTACAGTTCTCAAGACCTCCGGAGGAGGGTATAATTACAGTGGTGGAGAAAAGGGGTAGATTACAAGGCAGTGAGGTAAAGACACAGAAGAGATGGGCACTTAATTACCGTCTTATCTTAGCCCAGACAGACCACAGACAAACGGAACAAGGCAGACTTACACAGGGATTGATGGCAGGAAGGGACAGGTAGGTCGATAGCACAAGGTGCACCTTGGCTCGGGGACAGGATAAAGCACGGTCCAGAAGATGCGGGGAGGTGCCACAGCGCTCGCAGGGGATGTCTTTCTTTCTCCAAGCTCAGCGCGCATCTGACGTCACCTCCCTCTCCCTGCGCATGCTCAGCGGGGAGTGACACGCCCTCGGCTGGTTGGTTCCGCCCCACTGGGCCGGTCCGCCGCTTCCATTGGGTGCGGGGGTTACCGGGCTCCGCCCTTGACGAGGAGCTGACAGGGAGCCCCTATTTGGTAACCCCGTCGAGCACATGTTCGATGGCGGCTCGTTGGGAAGGCCTGGTGCCCTCCCAACACCCCTACCAACCAAGCCGGAGTGAGGACGCGCACTCCCTGCGCTCGTTGTTGTGGTTGTTGTTGTTGTTGTTGTTGTTGTTGTTGTTGTTGTTGAACTGTGAGGAAGAGCTGCGGGGAGGTATTGGGAGGTCCTAAACTTCCTAACGGTGCCATACAATCACATTCTGGTGCAACGAAGGGTCAGAATTAATGGAAACGAGTCCTTAACTGACATAGACTAAGAATAACTAGCAAGATGTCCTATAGTTGTCTTACATGAGATGCGGTGAACCTGGGCATGACATTTAATGGGGGAAATAGGAGGAGGTCGGGTCTACAGAGTGTTGTTTACAGAAAATGGGATGAGGGAATGGGGGATTGGGGATAGTTGGGAAGTATTGAGGAAATAGGGGAATATTTACAAGCGGATATGGATGGATGCAAATCCCATATCCGCAACACTGCACCCTTCTCTACCTCGGGGCGTCCCGACCCGATAAATTTTTACCTACTTTAGTGTGGCACTCAGATGTAGTTCCCTCTACTATTAGCTCAACCCTGAGTGCGACAGTTTTACAGATGTTCACAAATGAGTAAATATGTCCCCCTGCGACGTTGCACCCTTCTCCTAACAGAAACACACCCATAGGATAACCGAATCGCAGAAAGCATCCTCAAACTAAACATACAGCCGGTAGGGAGCATTATTTATACAACACTGATATTTACACTACGATCCAGGACCTGTTCTTTGAGGAACACATGCAGATGTTATGCATAGGGAGAGCACGCATGCCAGCATCGATACACCAACCCACGAGTGCCCTGTGGCCCTACGGCCTTTAATAATGTGCAGAGCACCCCGTCCAAGCACCAAAAGCACCACCCCATTACGCACAGTCAGCACCATCCGGTGCACCAATAAAGTGTTCATAAAAATGCACAATTAAGTGTCCATGGTCACCGGTGGTGTCGCAGCCGGCCGATGTTCTGCCGCTGGTCTTGCCTTCATGGAGTGCACTTGGCCTTCTGGCTTCTTTAGAAATAAAGAAAGGTGCCAACCGCGTCCATTTCTGAATTGTGGCCGTCAGGGGGGCCAACTAAAAGTGGTTCACCTGTATGGCATAGGTGCCACGTTGACCCAGAGGTCCATCCACGGGTGGTGCTTGACCGCAAAAGAACTGCAGTCCATTGTGGGCGGCCACAAAAATTGCGGTCCATATGGTGTATCGATCCAGGCAGCAAGCAGCGGAAGTACAGGCCCACAACTGCGGAGCCAGCACCTCTCTCTCTCCTCTCTCTCTGCCCCAAAGCCAGATCCTCGGAGGTGGGAGACAAAAGAAGACAAGTGAGTAAGGTGGTAAGGGCGCAAAAGTGCACGCAATACAAGGTAATGCACACTGGGGGCACATGGGAACCAGGTGAGACAGGTACGTTCTTACCGTACACCCCCCCCCCCCCACCAGGTAACCTACATTGCCCCTCCCTTACCCCTTACTGTATCCACAAAACACAACACTACCCATAAACATCTACTTTACACATCAACAAACGTCCCTACTGTCTTCCCCGTTCCTCCCATAAACCAAATTCGTCTTCTCTCCCTCCTAACCAATCAAATTTGCCATTTCCAACTCATCAAAATTTGCCATCTCCAACTCAACATCAAAATTTGCCATCACCAATTCATCATCAGTCCCTCCTAAGGAGGGAGAGATGGAATCACCCCAATGTCTCATCCACGTCGTGATGCGTCTCACAAATCCAAACAGCAATTCTCCTTTCCTGCAACACAGAACAAAGGAACACAGGTGTGGAGTCATCATCACCACCTCACGTAAGTGGCTGCGTATGGTGTGACAGGTTCATCAATCCTAACTATTTCCTAAATGACTTTAACAACTTTACATTACCCGGGGTCTTTCCCTGCCAATCCATTGGCCAACTTACACTATGGGTTCTAAAAACCAATTCCCATTGACCAAACTGTGGTGCTTCTCAATTTGGGGTCTCACTCCCCCGATTCATCTCCCGGTGCCCTTGCACAATTTCTGGGCTGCGACGTGTAGCTCTCCCAGCAGGTCTACCCACCTGCACACCTCCACCACTGCAGTTGCCACCCGAGCTTACCTAGCTCCTCACCCTAACCTAACTAACTGGGGAAGGCCCCTCCTGGCTCTGTCACCCCTCGGTGCCCTCTGGCACTGGGCTACCCGGGTCCGTCCTCCGGATCCTTGGGCCCCATCCACAACAACTACTACCGGCTCCCAGAGCCCACCTGCGGCCTCACCTGGCCGACATCCTCACAGTGGTGGAGTGCCCAAACCAACTACGCACACTAACAGGCTACACGCCCAGCCATTTCCACAACACTAATGCACCCATCCAATCATCATTCTTCCACCCGCACCACAGATGCCAATATCCAACCACAATTTACCTATACCCTCTACCTAACACTTACACTACCCGCCCCGGGTATCCGTGATGGGGGTCCACTCTTCCCCCATCCACACCTTCGCACCACGCACACCACTCCGTACTACTTACTCCAACTCTCTCCACACCACTCGTTCTCTGCTCCATATATTCCACACACCATGTATTCCACACACCTGTTGGTGCACACCTGTGCACTCACACCTGGTGCCACCTGCACCCTTCTCTCCCCCAAGCGCATTCGCGCTGATCCACAACACTCACTACTCACCATGACACTCATCCGCAATGCTCTCTCATTCATCACTTGTACACTCACACACACCTCGGAGCATTGCCTCACCGATGCCTCATTTGAAGCTGCTCACCAGCACTTCCATTCACACTGCATCATCTGCTCTGTCTACTCCCTTCTAAAACTCGCGCTCCTCCGTCTTCCCTTACACTCAGCGCTCCCACGTCATTATCAAACACTAAGCTACTACGTCCCCACTACAGGTAGAAAGACTCTTACTTAAATCTTGTCACCCATAGTCACCTCTAGTCCCTATCAATATAACCTAACCCACCCGGGCTAGTTTTCACTGCCATACACCCCATAATCTATAGCGCATTTGCCCCCATCATGGGAAGGGTGGCAGGGATGCCACCCTTACCCACCATCATACGGCGCGAGTGGGACCTTGTGGGACCACCTCGTATGTGAGTCGTTGCCCGCCTGCCGGACCCCGTGTGTCGCCCCTTGCGGGGTCAGCGCAGGGCCGAACCGGCCGGGCCCCCACAGTACATTACCCCCAAGGGGCTCCCGTGCCTCCCCTGTCCCTCTAAAAACTACCCCTGTTGGTGTCGATGCATGGGTCATGCTTCCGCAACCCGCTACCCATTCCATACCACCACAACCTTGCTCACTCACACCTCGCACCTCTCCCATCACCGGACCCTCTCGCTCGCACCCTCATTCCATACACTCCGGACCAGCCATACACCTCACCCGTGGCCTCTCACGAACATCCGGGTCCATCTCGACCCCCAAGCTTATTAAATCACCTGGCACATCATACGCACGACCATATTGGTCACCACTTACACCGGGTCCTCTTTCTCTTCGCTTCTCCTCCATCACCTGCGAATCCCTCATCCGGTTAATGAGCACATCATCACGATCCGAACACAGACTTTGGACCAATTCTTTTACTTCCTCTTTTATCTCTTTCTTATCCTCTCTCCGTCGCTTCTTAATTTCGCTCACCCCTTCTTCCACTTCTTCTAATTTCTGCTTCACCTCCTTCATCTCCTCGTGCGCCCCCTTAAGTTCTTCCTCTAACTCCACCTTATTTTTTTCTATGTGCTCCCGCACCTCCGGCTCTTTAACCTCCATCACCTCTACCACCTTGTTCATTTTCCTCGTCAGGTCCTCATGTACCGTCTGACACTCTTTTTTAATTACCCCTACGTCCTTTTTCATCTCCTTCTGTGTCGATTTTAAACCCTCTATTACCGCTGTGTTCTTCTTTACCTGGTCCCCCAACTCCTTTTGTCCCACTGTCAGTTGTTCTACTCCCAGCGTCAACTCCTCTATACCACCTTGCAATTTTACAGTCCCCTTTCTCACCTCCTTCTCCATGCGCTCCTTACAGTGCCTCACCTCCTCGCGCACTCCTCTGACCTCCTCACTCACCCCTCTTCTGATCTCTTCTCCCATCACTTGCATCTCCTGCCCAGATGCCACCCTCATCTGCTCCATTTCCTCCCTGTGAGCATCCAATTTAGTTTCTACCCCCATTCTGACCCCTTCTATCTGCTGCCCCATTTTTTTAACTTCCCTTTCCGCTTGGTTCCTCATGTCCCTCAATTTGCCTTCCATACTGTTTTCTAACCCCTCTAACCCCTTTTTCATCCCTTCCATTTGATTCTCTTGAGCGGCCATCCTGTTTTCTACCCCCGTTAACCCATGTTTCACCCCTTCTATCCCATTGTCTAACCCCTCTAATTTAGCTTCTAGCCGTTCCCCCATTTCTCCCATTTTGCCCCCCATTTCTCCCATTTTGCCCCCCATTTCGCCCCCCAATCGCTCACTATCAGCCCTCATTTGCTCACTCTGAGCATCCATCTGGTTCCCCATTACCCCCATCATTCTGCTTTCCATTTCTTCGCTATTCTTGTCCATAAGGGCCTTCATTTGTATAAAAAAAAAGGTTCAAATCCACCAGCGGCGCTGCTACGGTCGCGGGCGCGGTCGCCGTAGCCATGTGCGAGGTCCCATTTTGCGCGCCCGTAACCTCGTGCGCGAGGACGCCATTTTGCGAACCTGCCGCCCTCACTGCTTCGCTCCCCTCATGTCCCTCAATTTGGTCCTGGATCGACCCTGCCTCACTCTCCTCTACCGGAACCCAGCCGTCTTGATCTCCCATAGCGCGACTTTCAAAATTCGGGTTTTTTTGTAAAACAAAATCAAATTTCGGTGACTTGTAATTTTGAGCGCGTTAAGCGCGCTTCGGGTCCGTATCTCACTCCCAGACACCAATTGTTACGGTAATAACACAATTGGTGTCCAAAATTTGGGCTAAATAAATTTAGTCCCAGGTTCGAATCCCAACTCCTGACTACCATTTGTTACGGACGCGGTTAAAGATGTTATTTACCGAGCGGTGGTATTGCCGTGACCTAACAGTTTCCCCGATTGTTCCCCAACTCACCCGATTCACCCAGACGTTGGCCACATCGCGCTATGCCAAATCAATGATAGAAAGGACACGACGACTGGGAAAGAGGAAACGACGCAAGGGGTACAGTTCTCAAGACCTCCGGAGGAGGGTATAATTACAGTGGTGGAGAAAAGGGGTAGATTACAAGGCAGTGAGGTAAAGACACAGAAGAGATGGGCACTTAATTACCGTCTTATCTTACCCCAGACAGACCACAGACAAACGGAACAAGGCAGACTTACACAGGGATTGATGGCAGGAAGGGACAGGTAGGTCGATAGCACAAGGTGCACCTTGGCTCGGGGACAGGATAAAGCACGGTCCAGAAGATGCGGGGAGGTGTCACGGCGCTCGCAGGGGACGTCTTTCTTTCTCCAAGCTCAGCGCGCATCTGACGTCACCTCCCTCTCCCTGCGCATGCTCAGCGGCGAGTGACACGCCCTCGGCTGGTTGGTTCCGCCCCACTGGGCCGGTCCACCGCTTCCATTGGGTGCGGGGGTTACCGGGCTCCGCCCTTGACGAGGAGCTGACAGGGAGCCCCTATTTGGTAACCCCGTCGAGCACATGTTCGATGGCGGCTCGTTGGGAAGGCCTGGTGCCCTCCCAACACCCCTACCAACCAAGCCGGAGTGAGGACGCGCACTCCCTGCGCTCGTTGTTGTGGTTGTTGTTGTTGTTGTTGTTGTTGTTGTTGTTGTTGTTGTTGTTGTTGAACTGTGAGGAAGAGCTGCGGGGAGGTATTGGGAGGTCCTAAACTTCCTAACGGTGCCATACAATCACATTCTGGTGCAACGAAGGGTCAGAATTAATGGAAACGAGTCCTTAACTGACATAGACTAAGAATAACTAGCAAGATGTCCTATAGTTGTCTTACATGAGATGCGGTGAACCTGGGCACGACATTTAATGGGGGAAATAGGGGGAGGTCGGGTCTACAGAGTGTTGTTTACAGAAAATGGGACTAGGGAATGGGGGATTGGGGATAGTTGGGAAGTATTGAGGAAATAGGGGAATATTTACAAGCGGATATGGATGGATGCAAATCCCATATCCGCAACAATATATATATATATATATATATATATATATATATATATATATATATATATATATATATATATATTGTATACAAAGGCCAGGATCGTGGAAGAGCGAGAGCACAGATTGGATCAGGACCCAGCAAAAGGAACAGCAGAAAGAGAAGGGACAAACTTCAACAGCAGGGAGTTTCAGGACAAAAAAACAAAAAACAAGTACAAATACATTCAAAGTACACCGCCCCATGCCAAATAATTAAATATGCTGCAGCGCGGCATTGCCGGGGCACCTCTGGCGCCCAGCAATACCGCAGTGCAGCTCCTTGAGGCTGCATTGGGAGGGAGAGGTGTACACTAATTGATTGATTAATTGTATAATTAAAATCAATAAAAGATTATCACAAAATATTTTCATAATCAATTGGCTAATCGCATAACTAAACCACTAGTGCTTCATCCGAAGATGTATCTTTTAGAAATTTAATTAAATAAGTCATTTATAAAAAATTAAAGAATTAATTGATTACTCAATAAATAATTAATCGATTAATCAATAAATAATTAATAGATGAAATGATTAATCAATAAATCAAAAATATCCTTGATAGCCACATCACTTGGTCACTCATGTCCAAATATTAGCTTCCCAGCTCAAAAGGTGCCTGAGATATTGGTCAAATGAGAAAGAAAATAAATAAATGATTAATAATGAAAATAAATAAATAATAATCATAAAAAAATTAAATTATTAATCAATTTGGTCAGAGAACACATAAACTACCACTATTTCATCAGAATCTGTAACTTAAAAAAAAAAAAATTTTTGGTCATTAATCGAATAATTAAATAATTAATCGATTAATTGATTAATTAATAAATCAAAAATATCCCTTGCAGCCAAATCACCTGGTCATTGGCATGTCCAAATATCAGCTTCCTAACTCAAAAGGTGCCTGAGTTAATGGTCAGAAGAGAAAGGAAATTTGATTAATTAAATAAGTACTTAATTAATCGCTAATAATTAAATAACTCCTCAATTTATTGATTAATCAAAAAAAAAAAATAACGTTTTTGACAAAGGACTTGCTCACTATTGTGCCGAAATTTCAGCTTCCCAGCTCAAAGGATGGCTGAGATATCGTCCGGACAAACAAACAAGAAAACAAACAAGAAAGAAAACAAGAAAACAAACAAACAAACAAACAACCAGAGTGAAAACTGAGTACTCCCTTTCAGCGTGCGTCACTGCCGAGCCCCCTTCGGTGCCTGGCAATGACGATTTGCAATGCCTGGAGATGGCATAGGAAAGGAGCGGTGTACAAGAGGGAGATTTGGACAAATAATATGGGTGTGGGGAGGAATGAGGGGTAGGGGAGTATGCATGGGGTGGACAAGTTGGATACAGAAGCAAAGTCTCAGGAAGGAAAAACTGGAAATTTGGAAGGAGGTGGGGTTGGGGGTAAGTGGGTTAATTCAGTAAAAAGTTGGAATTGTTTGCACTCAAAGAGGTTGTCACAGACAGGCTGCAAGACTACTTATCGGGCACTAGGTAGGCTATATATACCCACGAGGTGGGTATATTGTGTAAACAATAACAGGCTGCAGGAAAACTTATTGGGTCCGAGGTGGGCTATATATACCCACGAGGTGGGTATATTGTGTAAACAATAACAGGCTGCAGTATTACTTATTGGGTCCGAGGTGGGCTATATATACCCACGAGGTGGGTATATTGTGTAAACAATAACAGGCTGCAGTATTACTTATTGGGTCCGAGGTGGGCTATATATACCCACGACGTGGGTATATTGTGTAAACAATAACAGGCTGCAGGATTACTTATTGGGTACGAGGTAGGCTATATATACCCACGAGGTGGGTATATTGTGTAAACAATAACAGGCTGCAGGACTACTTATTGGGTATGAGGTAGGGTATATACCTACGAGGTGGGTATATTGTGTAAACAATAACAGGCTGCAGGACTACTTATTGGGTACGAGGTAGGCTATATATACCCACGAGGTGGGAATATTGTGTGAACAATAACAGGCTGCAGGACTACTTATTGGGTACGAGGTAGGCTATATATACCCACGAGGTGGGTATATTGTGTAAACAATAACAGGCTGCAGGACTACTTATTGGGTATGAGGTAGGCTATATACCTACGAGGTGGGTATATTGTGTAAACAATAACAGGCTGCAGGACTACTTATTGGGTATGAGGTAGGCTATATATACCCACGAGGTGGGAATATTGTGTAAACAATAACAGGCTGCAGGACTACTTATTGGGTATGAGGTAGGCTATATACCTACGAGGTGGGTATATTGTGTAAACAATAACAGGCTGCAGGACTACTTATTGGGTATGAGGTAGGCTATATATACCCACGAGGTGGGAATATTGTGTAAACAATAACAGGCTGCAGGACTACTTATTGGGTACGAGGTAGGCTATATATACCCACGAGGTGGGAATATTGTGTAAACAATAACAGGCTGCAGGACTACTTATTGGGTATGAGGTAGGCTATATATACCCACGAGGTGGGAATATTGTGTAAACAATAACAGGCTGCAGGACTACTTATTGGGTATGAGGTAGGCTATATACCTACGAGGTGGGTATATTGTGTAAACAATAACAGGCTGCAGGACTACTTATTGGGTACGAGGTAGGCTATATATACCCACGAGGTGGGAATATTGTGTAAACAATAACAGGCTGCAGGACTACTTATTGGGTACTAGGAAGGCTATATATACACACACGAGGTGGGTATATTGTGTAAACAATAACAGGCTGCAAGACGACTTATTGGGTAGTAGGTCGGCTATATATACCCACAAGGTAGGTATATTGTGTAAACAATAACAAGCTGCCGGACTACTTATTGGGTAGTAGGTCGGCTATATATACCCACAAGGTAGGTATATTGTGTAAACAATAACAAGCTGCCGGACTACTTATTGGGTACTAGGTAGGCTATATATACCCACGAGGTGGGTATATTGTGTAAACAATAACAGGCTGCAGGACTACTTATTGGGTCTGAGGTGGGCTATATATACCCACAAGGTGGGTATATTGTGTAAACAATAACAGGCTGCAGGATTACTTATTGGGTACGAGGTAGGCTATATATACCCACGAGGTGGGTATATTGTGTAAACAATAACAGGCTGCAGGACTACTTATTGGGTACGAGGTAGGCTATATATACCCACGAGGTGGGTATATTGTGTAAACAATAACAGGCTGCAGGACTACTTATTGGGTACGAGGTAGGCTATATATACCCACGAGGTGGGTATATTGTGTAAACAATAACAGGCTTCAGGACTACTTATTGGGTACTAGGTAGGCTATATATACCCACGAGGTGGGTATATTGTGTAAACAATAACAGGCTGCAGGACTACTTATTGGGTCCGAGGTGGGCTATATATACCCACGACGTGGGTATATTGTGTAAACAATAACAGGCTGCAGGACTACTTATTGGGTCCGAGGTGGGCTATATATACCCACGAGGTGGGTATATTGTGTAAACAATAACAGGCTGCAGGACTACTTATTGGGTACTAGGTAGGCTATATATACCCACGAGGTGGGTATATTGTGTAAACAATAACAGGCTGCAGGACTACTTATTGGGTACTAGAATGAATGAATATGAATGAATGATCGTTTTAAGGCCATTTTCCCCGCTAGAGCGGGGGTTAGCCTTGCGGGCCCCATGACAATCATGGTTCCCTGTTTGAGGCAATGTTTTTTTTAATGGCCGGATGCCCTTCCTGGCGCCAACCCTGAATCGCCTCTTACGATGCGCAGGGATACGGTGTACCTATTCTAAACCGGGGTACACACCGTGATCATTCATCCCTGCATGCTGGTACTCAATTTGCCGACCTCGGAAGGATGACAGGCTGAGTCCACCCACGGTTATTGGGTGCTAGGTAGGCTATATATACCCACGAGGTAGGTATATTGTGTAAACAATAACAAAGCATGCTTCGTACATAGGTACATAATAAATCGACACTTTAGGATTGTAGGCAAGCATCACCAATCTGCTGCTCGATATTAATTTAGTTTATTTATTTATTTTATGGACGCGTTTACGTTTTTTAACGTAAATTTTCATTTACGGACACTTTTTCTTTTTATCCTTTACGGACATTATTGTCATGTTTATTTCACAGTTTACAGTTATATAAATTTCAATTTTCAAATACTCGATGTTGATTTTTTTTTTTTACGGATGCGTTTACGGGTTCTTTACGTAAATTTTCATTTACGGACGCTTTCCGACGGTTCTGTGATTTTTCCCGGTGTTACCGGTTTCGATAGGGAAACGTGTCCGAGTAAGCCCTCGTGATCCCCCAGATCCGCAACAATATATACAAGGACGGCCATTGACATGTCACGTGTGAACACCTGGTGATTGCATTGCAAGAGTTTACCTGCTTACCTGCAGAGAAACCACGCTCTGAGATCGCCAGCAGTGTAAGCCGCCATCGAGGAATATCCGAGATGAGACAAGACCACTTGCTAACCTTGATTTATATATAGGAAGGAATCTTGTGATTTGTTCACTGTGCCGGCGATAATTCGCCTACTCTTCGCAAAGGGCACTGTGGGATCTCTAACATCGACCAACTAATTCCGGCAGTCGGGATACCCGGCTCAACGTCCATCCGAGGGGGACGTCACACGTCACACGTATTGTCGTGCAAGGTCCAAGCTGCAAATCGCCAAACCGAAGGATTATAGCCTGGTCTGGACTCAAACCTGGACTGGACAGGTAAGTGTCATACCTGTCTGAAATAAATACGGAAAATATCCCAAGGCTCAAATAAAGCTGGCACGAATACAACAGTAGGACGCATAAAAAACAAGGATAAATGGAGTTTGAACCAGTCCGAGTTACCTGCAACACGTCCGACTTACAATGCTCGACCCAGCGGATCTTCCGTCTCACCCACCCCACGAAGCCCCGCCCCTCTGTGCTGACACCTGGGGCACAAACCGATGACCTCTTAACCCATTGCGGTGGTTTCAACCTGCAGTACTTGGTACCACTTCACATAACTTGTGAAAACGATTGATTTTTTTCCACCTTATAAAAACACCTTCAACTTGAATGTTACAATATAATATTCAACTAAACTCATGGTAGTTAGTAGGCCACGTTTTCGTAGAGTGTAGAATTGTTTTCAAGGCATGGATGATTAAATTCAATAAACTAAAAGGGCACTCGGTAGAGCGCATACCTCCACCAGGACGAACAGTTTACGTTTTGTATCCCACTGATAGGTCGGATCTGGATTCGAACCTGAACCAAGATCTAATCAGCTTCTCCTTGCCACCTACCCAACTCATCCACCAAGTTTGGTCACAAGTCATCCAAAACCTTTTCATGAACCAAGCCAAGTTATGGGTGTCGTCTCTGGCCTCGTTTGACTTTGCCATCTGTTGATGCCCGGGGAAGCACAACGCCAATGCAGATGGACTGTCCAGAATCAGGAACCAGCGGATGGACTGTCCAGAATCAGGAACCAGCGGATGGACTGTCGAGATTCAGGAACCAGCAGATGGACTGTCCAGAATCAGGAACCAGTAGAAGGACTGTCCAGAATCAGGAACCAGCAGATGGACTGTCCAGAATCAGGAACCAGTAGAAGGACTGTCCAGAATCAGGAACCAGCAGATGGACTGTCCAGAATCAGGAACCAGCGGATGGACTGTCCAGAATCAGGAACCAGCAGATGGACTGTCCAGAATCAGGAACCAGCAGATGGACTGTCCAGTATCAGGAACCAGCAGATGGACTGTCCAGAATCAGGAACCAGCAGATGGACTGTCCAGAATCAGGAACCAGCGGATGGACTGTCCAGAATCAGGAACCAGCAGATGGACTGTCCAGAATCAGGAACCAGCAGATGGACTGTCCAGTATCAGGAACCAGCAGATGGACTGTCCAGAATCAGGAACCAGCAGATGGACTGTCCAGAATCAGGAACCAGCAGATGGACTGTCCAGAATCAGGAACCAGCAGATGGACTGTCCAGTATCAGGAACCAGCAGATGGACTGTCCAGAATCAGGAACCAGCAGATGGACTGTCCAGAATCAGGAACCAGCAGATGGACTGTCCAGAATCAGGAACCAGTGGATGGACTGTCCAGAATCAGGAACCAGCAGATGGACTGTCCAGAATCAGGAACCAGCGGATGGACTGTCCAGAATCAGGAACCATGATGAGACTGAACTTTCAGCAGCAATGTAAATACCGGCATGGAGGATGGGACGACCGTACTGCCAGTGGATATTCAGAAGTTTCACAGCAGAAACCCAGTGTCGCTGTAGTTGCTTCAGATTTGCAGCCCAAACCAACAATTCCATTCCCTATGTTGACGACCAAACTATTCAAAGAACTACAGCAGAAAGACCCAGATTCGGATTCAAAACTTTGGCATCAGAAGAGAAGACCGACTAAAGGAGAAAAGCAAAGACATGGCAGATCGTACTTTAAAACTTCTTCGGCAGTGGAAAGGGTTGGAGACTCGGAATGGTCTTGATGTTCCGATGTTGAGAATCCAAACGAAAGTCGAGGGAAGCAGTTGCTACGATGACGTTGTTTGCAGGAGGCAGCACTGGAGTGTCTGCATGACAATATCGGGTACCAAGGAATTGATTGGACAAAATCCCTGGTCCGTTCGCACTTCCATTGGCCAAGGCACCAACAGGTGAACACGAGGCCAATTACCACAAAGCACCATTCGAGTACCCATGGGGAAGATGATGGCCACATGCCCACTGGAAATATTAGTTATAGCTTTTACCATGTTAGAATCCTCAAGTAATGGGACTGAGAATGTTGTAGTCTTCACTACATTCCGGCCCGCCTTCACCACATTCCGGCCCGCCTTCACCAAAATCCGACCCGCCTTCACCAAATTCCGGCCCGCCTTCACCAAATTCCGGCCCGCCTTCACCACATTCCGGCCCGCCTTCACCACATTCCGGCCCGCCTTCACCACATTCCGGCCCGCCTGCACTAAATTCCGGCCCGCCTGCACTAAATTCCGGCCCGCCTGCACTAAATTCCGGTCCGCCTTCACCAAATTCCGGCCCGCCTTCACCAAATTCCGGCCCGCCTTCACCACATTCCGGCCCGCCTTCACCACATTCCGGCCCGCCTTCACCACATTCCGGCCCGCCTTCACCACATTCCGGCCCGCCTTCACCACATTCCGGCCCGCCTTCACCACATTCCGGCCCGCCTTCACCAAATTCCGGCCCGCCTTCACCACATTCCGGCCCGCCTTCACCAAATTCCGGCCCGCCTTCACCAAATTCCGGCCCGCCTTCACCAAATTCCGGTCCGCCTTCACCAAATTCCGGCCCGCCTTCACCAAATTACGGCCCGCCTTCACCAAATTCCGACCCGCCTTCACCAAATTCCGGCCCGCCTGCACCACATTCCGGCCCGCCTGCACCACATTCCGGGCCGCCTGCACCAAATTCCGGCCCGCCTGCACCAAATTCCGGCCCGCCTGCACCAAATTCCGGCCCGCCTTCACTACATTCCGGCCCGCCTGCACTACATTCCGGCCCGCCTGCACTAAATTCCGGGCCGCCTGCACTAAATTGCGGCTCACCTTCACTACATTCCGGCCCGCAATCACTACATCCCGGCCCGCAATCACTACATTCCGGCCCGCCTGCACTAAATTCCGGCCCGCCTGCACTAAATTCCGGCCCGCCTGCACTAAATTCCGGTCCGCCTTCACCAAATTGCGGCCCGCCTGCACAAAATTGCAGCCCGACTTCACTAAATGGCGGTCTGCCTTCACTAAATTGCGGCCCGCCTTCACTAAATTGCGCCCACCTTCACTAAATTGCGGCCCGCCTACACTAAATTGCGGCCCGTCTTCACTAAATTGCGGCCCGCCGTCACTAAATTGCGGCCCGCCTTCACTAAATTGCGGCCTGTCTTCACTAAATTCACTGCAGTGGTATCGAAGAGGAATCAGAAGGCAGAGACTGTGGCTAAGCTTTTTGTGAATGAATGATTTGCAAAGTATTGGGTACCAATCAGAATCCACAGTGATCAGACAAAACTTCGAATCATCATTACTTTAAATTTGTGTCTTATTCACGAGGTGTTTAAATCTCGAATGACCCTCTCCTACCCCAAAAGCAATGGCCAGTGCATGAACCTATAACCTATCCATACCAGTTTACCTTATTTTTGGAGGTGATACAAAGCTGCCAGTTGACATTTAGTGCGGACAGGATCTTTCTGAAGGAATCAGAACAGATATTTCGGTGATAATTCATCAAGGCAGATTACAAGACGCGTACAAGCTGGCCGCAGAAAAGTTTCAAGCATCAGCTGATGTTCGGAGGACATTCTACTAGAAGAATCAAGGGAATGTCCTCTTTCTGTTGGCACTCGCATCCACTTACGGAACTGAAGTGAACAGGGTAGACATACAATTCAAGATTCCTGGAACAAGAAAGTATTCAAAGTTGTCAAAAAGCAGGTTAGGTTTACATAGTGGAGCCTTGCAGACGAGGTTTGGACCAACCAGAACCGTTACAAGGACTGCAATCCGTCCCCACCCTCAGCCTGGGTACCAACCAAAAAGCAGACTTCAGAAATCACGGATGAAACCCAAATGCAAACAAGTCTGGTGAAGTATCATCCGAGTAAAATGTTGATGAATGGGAATTGCACCAACTCGATTCAATCTCTTCTGGTGACATTTCCGATGAAGAACACTTGCCTTCCAACAGAAACCAAACAAATGGCCCATGTCGGACAACGTGAGCTTCAGCAGGTAAACATAGTAAGCTGCACAACATCGTATATACAGTGCCCTCCATAAATATTGGAACAGTGAAGTAAAATTTGTTTTTGCGATACACTCAAGAAATGTGGATTTGAGATCAAAGGATGAATATGAGGGCAAGAGTACTAGAAGGTCAGGTTTTATTTCTTGGTATTTCTGTGCATGTCTTTCTTTTTTTATTTCTTGGTATTTCTATGCATGTCTTTCTTTATTATTTCTTGGTATTTCTATGCATGTCTTTCTTTTTTATTTCTTAGTATTTATATGCATCTTTCTTTTCTTCTTTTTTCTTGGTATTTCTATGCGTCGTTCTTTTTTATTTCTTGGTATTTCTATGCATGTCTTTCTTTTTTATTTCTTGGTATTTCTATGCATGTCTTTCTTTTTTATTTCTTAGTATTTATATGCATCTTTCTTTTCTTCTTTTTTCTTGGTATTTCTATGCGTCGTTCTTTTTTATTTCTTGGTATTTCTATGCATGTCTTTCTTTTTTTTATTTCTTGGTATTTCTGTGCATGTCTTTCTTTTTTATTTCTTGGTATTTCTATGCATGTCTTTTTTTATTTCTTGGTATTTCTATGCATGTCTTTCTTTTTTATTTCTTGGTATTTCTGTGCATGTCTTTCTTTTTTATTTCTTGGTATTTCTATGCATGTCTTTCTTTTTTATTACTTGGTATTTCTATGCATGTCTTTTTTTATTTCTTGGTATTTCTATGCATGTCTTTCTTTTTTATTTCTTGGTATTTCTATGCATGTCTTTCTTTTTTATTTCTTGGTATTCCTATGCGTCTTTCTTTTTTTATTTCTTGGTATTTCTATGCATGTCTTTCTTTTTTATTTCTTGGTATTTCTATGCATGTCTTTCTTTTTTTATTTCTTGGTATTTCAATGCATGTCTTTCTTTATTATTTCTTGGTATTTCTATGCATGTCTTTCTTTTTTTTTATTTCTTGGTATTTCTATGCATGTCTTTCTTTTTTATTTCTTGGTATTTCTATGCATGTCTTTCTTTTTTATTTCTTGGTATTTCTATGCATCTTTCTTTTTTATTTCTTGGTATTTCTATGCATGTCTTTCTTTTTTTATTTCTTGGTATTTCTATGCATCTTTCTTTTTTATTTCTTGGTATTTCTATGTGTCTTTCTTTTTTTATTTCTTGGTATTTCTATGCGTCTCTTTTTTATTTCTTGTTATTTCTATGCATCTTTCTTTTTTATTTCTTGGCATTTCTATGCATGTCTTTCTTTTTTATTTCTTAGTATTTATATGCATCTTTCTTTTCTTCTTTTTTCTTGGTATTTCTATGCGTCATTCTTTTTTATTTCTTGGTATTTCTATGCATGTCTTTCTTTTTTATTTCTTGGTATTTCTATGCATGTCTTTCTTTTTTATTTCTTGGTATTTCTATGCGTCTTTCTTTTTTTATTTCTTGGTATTTCAATGCATGTCTTTCTTTATTATTTCTTGGTATTTCTATGCATGTCTTTCTTTTTTTTATTTCTTGGTATTTCTATGCATGTCTTTCTTTTTTATTTCTTGGTATTTCTATGCATGTCTTTCTTTTTTATTTCTTGGTATTTCTATGCATCTTTCTTTTTTATTTCTTGGAATTTCTATGCATGTCTCTTTTTATTTCTTGGTATTTCTATGCATGTCTTTCTGTTTTATTTCTTGGTATTTCTATGTGTCTTTCTTTTTTTATTTCTTGGTATTTCTATGCGTCTCTTTTTTATTTCTTGTTATTTCTATGCATCTTTCTTTTTTATTTCTTGGCATTTCTATGCATGTCTTTCTTTTTTATTTCTTAGTATTTATATGCATCTTTCTTTTCTTCTTTTTTCTTGGTATTTCTATGCGTCATTCTTTTTTATTTCTTGGTATTTCTATGCATGTCTTTCTTTTTTTATTTCTTGGTATTTCTATGCATGTCTTTCTTTTTGATTTCTTGGTATTTCTATGCATGTCTTTCTTTTTTATTTCTTGGTATTTCTATGCGTTTCTTTTTTTATTTCTTGGTATTTCTATGCATCTTTCTTTTTTATTTCTTGGTATTTCTATGGATGTCTTTCTTTTTTATTTCTTAGTATTTATATGCATCTTTCTTTTCTTCTTTTTTCTTGGTATTTCTATGCATCGTTCTTTTTTATTTCTTGGTATTTCTATGCATGTCTTTCTTTTTTTTATTTCTTGGTATTTCTGTGCATATCTTTCTTTTTTATTTCTTGGTATTTCTATGCATGTCTTTCTTTTTTATTTCTTGGTATTTCTATGCATGTCTTTCTTTTTTATTACTTGGTATTTCTATGCTTGTCTTTTTTTATTTCTTGGTATTTCTATGCGTCTTTCTTTTTTATTTCTTGGTATTTCTATGCATGTCTTTCTTTTTTATTTCTTGGTATTCCTATGCGTCTTTCTTTTTTTATTTATTGGTATTTCTATGCATGTCTTTCTTTTTTTATTTCTTGGTATTTCTATGCATGTCTTTCTTTTTTATTTCTTGGTATTTATATGCATCTTTCTTTTTTCTTGGTATTTCTATGCATGTCTTTCTTTTTTATTTCTTGGTATTTCTATGTCTTTCTTTTTTTTTTATTTCTTGGTATTTCTATGCATGTCTCTTTTTTATTTCTTGGTATTTCTATGTCTTTCTTTTTTTTTATTTCTTGGTATTTCTATGCATGTCTCTTTTTTATTTCTTGGTATTTCTATGTCTTTCTTTTTTTTTTATTTCTTGGTATTTCTCTGCATGTCTTTCTTTTTTATTTCTTGGTATTTCTATGTCTTTCTTTTTTTTTATTTCTTGGTATTTCTATGCATGTCTCTTTTTTATTTCTTGGTATTTATATGCATCTTTCTTTTCTTTTCTTGGTATTTCTATGGTAGATCTTTTTTATTTCTTGGTATTTCTATGGTCGATCTTTTTTATTTCTTGGTATTTCTATGCATGTCTTTCTTTTTTTATTTCTTGGTATTTCTGTGCATGTCTTTCTTTTTTATTTCTTGGTATTTCTATGCATCTTTCTTTTTTTTTCTTGGTATTTCTATGCTCTTTCTTTTTTTATTCCTTGGTATTTCTATGCGTATCTTTTTTATTTCTTGGTATTTCTATGCATGTCTTTCTTTTTTTTTATTTCTTGGTATTTATATGCATGTCTTTCTTTTTTATTTCTTGGTATTTCTATGCATCTTTTTTATTTCTTGGTATTTCTATGCGTCTTTCTTTTTTTATTTCTTGTTATTTCTATGCATGTCTTTCTTTTTTTATTTCTTGGTATTTATATGCATCTTTTTTTTTTCTTAGTATTTCTATGCATGTCTTTCTTTTTTATTTCTTGGTATTACTATGCATGTCTTTCTTTTTTATTTCTTGGTATTTCTGTGCATGTCTTTCTTTTTTATTTCTTGGTATTTCTTTGCGTCTTTCTTTTTTATTTCTTGGTATTTCTATGCATGTCTTTCTTTTTTATTACTTGGTATTTCTATGCATCTTTTTTTTCTTTCTTGGTATTTCTATGCATGTCTTTTTATTTCTTGGTATTTCTATGCATGTCTTTCTTTTTTATTTCTTGGTATTTCTATGCGTCTTTCTTTTTTTATTTCTTGGTATTTCTATGCGTTTTTTTTATTTCTTGGTATTTCTATGCATGTGTTTCTTTTTTATTTCTTGGTATTTCTATGCGTCTTTCTTTTTTTATTTCTTGGTATTTCTATGCATGTCTTTCTTTTTTATTTCTTAGTATTTATATGCATCTTTCTTTTCTTCTTTTTTCTTGGTATTTCTATGCGTCATTCTTTTTTATTTCTTGGTATTTCTATGCATGTCTTTCTTTTTTTATTTCTTGGTATTTCTATGCATGTCTTTCTTTTTGATTTCTTGGTATTTCTATGCATCTTTCTTTTTTATTTCTTGGTATTTCTATGCGTTTCTTTTTTTATTTCTTGGTATTTCTATGCATCTTTCTTTTTTATTTCTTGGTATTTCTATGGATGTCTTTCTTTTTTATTTCTTAGTATTTATATGCATCTTTCTTTTCTTCTTTTTTCTTGGTATTTCTATGCATCGTTCTTTTTTATTTCTTGGTATTTCTATGCATGTCTTTCTTTTTTTTATTTCTTGGTATTTCTGTGCATATCTTTCTTTTTTATTTCTTGGTATTTCTATGCATGTCTTTCTTTTTTATTTCTTGGTATTTCTATGCATGTCTTTCTTTTTTATTACTTGGTATTTCTATGCTTGTCTTTTTTTATTTCTTGGTATTTCTATGCGTCTTTCTTTTTTATTTCTTGGTATTTCTATGCATGTCTTTCTTTTTTATTTCTTGGTATTCCTATGCGTCTTTCTTTTTTTATTTATTGGTATTTCTATGCATGTCTTTCTTTTTTTATTTCTTGGTATTTCTATGCATGTCTTTCTTTTTTATTTCTTGGTATTTATATGCATCTTTCTTTTTTCTTGGTATTTCTATGCATGTCTTTCTTTTTTATTTCTTGGTATTTCTATGCTTGTCTTTTTTTATTTCTTGGTATTTCTATGCATCTTTCTTTTTTATTTCTTGGTATTTCTATGCATGTCTTTCTTTTTTATTTCTTGGTATTCCTATGCGTCTTTCTTTTTTTATTTATTGGTATTTCTATGCATGTCTTTCTTTTTTTATTTCTTGGTATTTCTATGCATGTCTTTCTTTTTTATTTCTTGGTATTTATATGCATCTTTCTTTTTTCTTGGTATTTCTATGCATGTCTTTCTTTTTTATTTCTTGGTATTTCTATGTCTTTCTTTTTTTTTATTTCTTGGTATTTCTATGCATGTCTCTTTTTTATTTCTTGGTATTTCTATGTCTTTCTTTTTTTTTATTTCTTGGTATTTCTATGCATGTCTCTCTTTTATTTCTTGGTATTTCTATGTCTTTCTTTTTTTTTTATTTCTTGGTATTTCTCTGCATGTCTTTCTTTTTTATTTCTTGGTATTTCTATGTCTTTCTTTTTTTTTATTTCTTGGTATTTCTATGCATGTCTCTTTTTTATTTCTTGGTATTTATATGCATCTTTCTTTTCTTTTCTTGGTATTTCTATGGTCGATCTTTTTTATTTCTTGGTATTTCTATGGTCGATCTTTTTTATTTCTTGGTATTTCTATGCATGTCTTTCTTTTTTTATTTCTTGGTATTTCTGTGCATGTCTTTCTTTTTTATTTCTTGGTATTTCTATGCATCTTTCTTTTTTTTTTCTTGGTATTTCTATGCTCTTTCTTTTTTTATTCCTTGGTATTTCTATGCGTATCTTTTTTATTTCTTGGTATTTCTATGCATGTCTTTCTTTTTTTTATTTCTTGGTATTTATATGCATGTCTTTCTTTTTTATTTTTTGGTATTTCTATGCATCTTTTTTATTTCTTGGTATTTCTATGCGTCTTTCTTTTTTTATTTCTTGTTATTTCTATGCATGTCTTTCTTTTTTTATTTCTTGGTATTTATATGCATCTTTTTTTTTTTCTTAGTATTTCTATGCATGTCTTTCTTTTTTATTTTTTGGTATTTCTATGCATCTTTTTTATTTCTTGGTATTTCTATGCGTCTTTCTTTTTTTATTTCTTGGTATTTCTATGCATGTCTCTTTTTTATCTCTTGGTATTTCTATGCATGTCTCTTTTTTATTTCTTGGTATTTCTATGCATCTTTCTTTTTTATTTCTTGGTATTTCTATGCTCTTTCTTTTTTTATTTCTTGGTATTTCTATGCATGTCTCTTTTTTATTTCTTGGTATTTCTATGCGTCTTTCTTTTTTATTTCTTGGTATTTCTATGTGTCTTTCTTTTTTATTTCTTTGTATTTCTATGCGTCTTTCTTTTTTTATTTCTTGGTATTTCTATGCATGTCTCTTTTTTATCTCTTGGTATTTCTATGCGTCTCTTTTTTATTTCTTGGTATTTCTATGCGTCTTTCTTTTTTATTTCTTGGTATTTCTATGCATGTCTTTCTTTTTTATTTCTTGGTATTCCTATGCGTCTTTCTTTTTTTATTTATTGGTATTTCTGTGCATGTCTTTCTTTTTTTATTTCTTGGTATTTCTATGCATGTCTTTCTTTTTTATTTCTTGGTATTTATATGCATCTTTCTTTTCTTCTTTTTTCTTGGTATTTCTATGCATCATTCTTTTTATTTCTTGGTATTTCTCTGCATGTCTTTCTTTTTTATTTCTTGGTATTTCTATGTCTTTCTTTTTTTTTATTTCTTGGTATTTCTATGCATGTCTCTTTTTTATTTCTTGGTATTTATATGCATCTTTCTTTTCTTTTCTTGGTATTTCTATGGTCGATCTTTTTTATTTCTTGGTATTTCTATGGTCGATCTTTTTTATTTCTTGGTATTTCTATGCATGTCTTTCTTTTTTTATTTCTTGGTATTTCAGTGCAGGTCTTTCTTTTTTATTTCTTGGTATTTCTATGCATCTTTCTTTTTTTTTCTTGGTATTTCTATGCTCTTTCTTTTTTTATTCCTTGGTATTTCTATGCGTATCTTTTTTATTTCTTGGTATTTCTATGCATGTCTTTCTTTTTTTATTCCTTGGTATTTCTATGCGTCTCTTTTTTATTTCTTGGTATTTCTATGCATGTCTTTCTTTTTTTTATTTCTTGGTATTTATATGCATGTCTTTCTTTTTTATTTCTTGGTATTTCTATGCATCTTTTTTATTTCTTGGTATTTCTATGCGTCTTTCTTTTTTTATTTCGTTATTTCTATGCATGTCTTTCTTTTTTATTTCTTGGTATTTATATGCATCTTTTTTATTTCTTGGTATTTCTATGCTCTTTCTTTTTTTATTTCTTGGTATTTCTATGCATGTCTCTTTTTTATTTCTTGGTATTTCTATGCATCTTTCTTTTTTTATTTCTTGGTATTTCTATGCATGTCTTTCTTTTTTATTTCTTGGTATTTCTATGTGTCTTTCTTTTTTATTTCTTTGTATTTCTATGCATGTCTCTTTTTTATTTTGTTGGTATTTCTATGCATGTCTTTCTTTTTTATTTCTTGGTATTTCTATGCGTCTTTCTTTTTTATTTCTTGGTATTTATATGCATTTCTTTTTTTTTTCTTGGTATTTCCATGCATCTTTCTTTTTTATTTCTTGGTATTTCTATGCATGTCTTTCTTTTTTATTTCTTGGTATTTCTATGCATGTCTTTCTTTTTTATTTCTTGGTATTTCTATGCATCTTTCTTTTTTATTTCTTGGTATTTCTATGCATGTCTTTCTTTTTTATTTTTTGGTATTTCTATGCATCTTTTTTATTTCTTGGTATTTCTATGCGTCTTTCTTTTTTTATTTCTTGTTATTTCTATGCATGTCTTTCTTTTTTTATTTCTTGGTATTTATATGCATCTTTTTTTTTTTCTTAGTATTTCTATGCATGTCTTTCTTTTTTATTTTTTGGTATTTCTATGCATCTTTTTTATTTCTTGGTATTTCTATGCGTCTTTCTTTTTTTATTTCTTGGTATTTCTATGCATGTCTCTTTTTTATCTCTTGGTATTTCTATGCATGTCTCTTTTTTATTTCTTGGTATTTCTATGCATCTTTCTTTTTTATTTCTTGGTATTTCTATGCTCTTTCTTTTTTTATTTCTTGGTATTTCTATGCATGTCTCTTTTTTATTTCTTGGTATTTCTATGCATGTCTTTCTTTTTTATTTCTTGGTATTTCTATGTGTCTTTCTTTTTTATTTCTTTGTATTTCTATGCGTCTTTCTTTTTTTATTTCTTGGTATTTCTATGCATGTCTCTTTTTTATCTCTTGGTATTTCTATGCATGTCTCTTTTTTATTTCTTGGTATTTCTATGCGTCTTTCTTTTTTATTTCTTGGTATTTCTATGCATGTCTTTCTTTTTTATTTCTTGGTATTCCTATGCGTCTTTCTTTTTTTATTTATTGGTATTTCTGTGCATGTCTTTCTTTTTTTATTTCTTGGTATTTCTATGCATCTTTCTTTTCTTCTTTTTTCTTGGTATTTCTATGCATCATTCTTTTTATTTCTTGGTATTTCTCTGCATGTCTTTCTTTTTTATTTCTTGGTATTTCTATGTCTTTCTTTTTTTTTATTTCTTGGTATTTCTATGCATGTCTCTTTTTTATTTCTTGGTATTTATATGCATCTTTCTTTTCTTTTCTTGGTATTTCTATGGTCGATCTTTTTTATTTCTTGGTATTTCTATGGTCGATCTTTTTTATTTCTTGGTATTTCTATGCATGTCTTTCTTTTTTTATTTCTTGGTATTTCAGTGCAGGTCTTTCTTTTTTATTTCTTGGTATTTCTATGCATCTTTCTTTTTTTTTTCTTGGTATTTCTATGCTCTTTCTTTTTTTATTCCTTGGTATTTCTATGCGTATCTTTTTTATTTCTTGGTATTTCTATGCATGTCTTTCTTTTTTTATTCCTTGGTATTTCTATGCGTCTCTTTTTTATTTCTTGGTATTTCTATGCATGTCTTTCTTTTTTTTATTTCTTGGTATTTATATGCATGTCTTTCTTTTTTATTTCTTGGTATTTCTATGCATCTTTTTTATTTCTTGGTATTTCTATGCGTCTTTCTTTTTTTATTTCGTTATTTCTATGCATGTCTTTCTTTTTTATTTCTTGGTATTTATATGCATCTTTTTTATTTCTTGGTATTTCTATGCTCTTTCTTTTTTTATTTCTTGGTATTTCTATGCATGTCTCTTTTTTATTTCTTGGTATTTCTATGCATCTTTCTTTTTTTATTTCTTGGTATTTCTATGCATGTCTTTCTTTTTTATTTCTTGGTATTTCTATGTGTCTTTCTTTTTTATTTCTTTGTATTTCTATGCATGTCTCTTTTTATTTTGTTGGTATTTCTATGCATGTCTTTCTTTTTTATTTCTTGGTATTTCTATGCGTCTTTCTTTTTTATTTCTTGGTATTTATATGCATTTCTTTTTTTTTTCTTGGTATTTCCATGCATCTTTCTTTTTTATTTCTTGGTATTTCTATGCATGTCTTTCTTTTTTATTTCTTGGTATTTCTATGCATGTCTTTCTTTTTTATTTCTTGGTATTTCTATGCATCTTTCTTTTTTATTTCTTGGTATTTCTATGCATGTCTTTCTTTTTTATTACTTGGTATTTCTATGCGTCTTTTTTTCTTTCTTGGTATTTCTATGCATGTCTTTTTTTATTTCTTGGTATTTCTATGCATGTCTTTCTTTTTTATTTCTTGGTATTTCTATGCGTCTTTCTTTTTTTATTTCTTGGTATTTCTATGCATGTCTTTCTTTTTTTATTTCTTGGTATTTCTATGCATGTCTTTCTTTTTTATTTCTTGGTATTTCTATGCGTCTTTCTTTTTTATTTCTTTGTATTTCTATGCATGTCTCTTTTATTTTGTTGGTATTTCTATGCGTCTTTCTTTTTTATTTCTTGGTATTTCTATGCATGTCTCTTTTTTATTTCTTGGTATTTATATGCATTTCTTTTTTTTTCTTGGTATTTCTATGCATCTTTCTTTTTTATTTCTTGGTATTTCTATGCGTCTTTTTTTTTATTTCTTGGTATTTCTATGCATGTCTTTCTTTTTTATTTCTTGGTATTTCTATGCGTCTTTCTTTTTTATTTCTTGGTATTTCTATGCATGTCTTTCTTTTTTATTACTTGGTATTTCTATGCGTCTTTTTTTCTTTCTTGGTATTTCTATGCATGTCTTTTTTTATTTCTTGGTATTTCTATGCATGTCTTTCTTTTTTATTTCTTGGTATTTCTATGCGTCTTTCTTTTTTTATTTCTTGGTATTTCTAAGCGTCTTTTTTATTTCTTGGTATTTCTATGCATCTTTTTTATTTCTTGGTATTTCTATGCGTCTTTCTTTTTTTATTTCTTGGTATTTCTATGCATGTCTTTCTTTTTTTATTTCTTGGTATTTATATGCATCTTTCTTTTCTTCTTTTGTCTTGGTATTTCTATGCGTCGTTCTTTTTATTTCTTGGTATTTCTCTGCATGTCTTTCTTTTTTATTTCTTGGTATTTCTATGCATGTCTCTTTTTTATTTCTTGGTATTTCTATACATTTCTTTTTTATTTCTTGGTATTTCTATGCGTCTTTCTTTTTTTTTATTTCTTGGTATTTATATGCATCTTTCTTTTCTTTTTTTTTCTTGGTATTTCTATGGTCGTTCTTTTTTATTTCTTGGTATTTCTATGCATGTTTCTTTTTTTTATTTCTTGGTATTTCTATGCATGTCTTTCTTTTTTATTACTTGGTATTTCTATGCATGTCTTTTTTTTTATTTCTTGGTATTTCTATGCATCTTTCTTTTTTATTTCTTGGTATTTCTATGCATGTCTTTCTTTTTTATTTCTTGGTATTTCTATACATGCAGACCAAGAGCACTTTTGATGCTCAGTCAGCATATTTTAGGTAAGCACAAGTATTGGAACAGATTAACTTAAAGTAATTAAAGTAGTATAATAGTTAGTACCATATTTGGTTGTACATCCCTTACATGTAATAACTGCATCGAGCATGTGACTCATCGACATCACCAATCTCTTGGTATCTTCCTTTGAGATGCTTTGCCAAACCTTTGCTGCCGCCATTTTCAGTTGTTGTTTGTATTGGGGCTTTCTGACTTGTCTCCTCTCCAGCAAGTGAAATGCATGTTCCATTGGATTAAATCAGGAGATTGACTAGGCCAGTCTAAAACCTTCCGCTTTTCCCCTTGATGAACTTCTTGGTTGTGTTGACAGTGTGTGCTTTGGGTCATTGTCTTGCTGCATGGTGAAGCGCCACCCAATGAATTGAGGCATTTTCTTGTACATAGGCAGACAAAATGTTTCTGTACACTTCCGAATTCATTCTGCTGCTGCCATCATTAGTTACATCATCAATAAAGGAGAGTCCAGATCATCAGATGAGATCCGGTTCCATAGGCAGCCATGACATCTACTTCAAGCTTCACAGAGGTAGTCCGCTTTGGATCACATGCAGTTCGTTCCCTTCTCCACACTTCCGCCTTTCCATTGCTTTGGTAAAGGTTTATCTTAATCTCCTCTGTCCATAAAAGTTTGTTCCAGAACTCCACTGGCTCACCTCTGTACTTCTTGGCAAACTGTAGAAATGAAAGAAATGTTTTGCATTCGCTCTTCATTGAACGAGTTAATAATTGGGGAAGGACAAACAATTACATCACAGGCTGCGTGTGAACCAATATATGTACTTGTTTATGGTTTGTGTGGAAATAAATTGGTTTACTTTATAAGTACGTGCAGTGATGGAGATGTAACGTGTGGTTTCATATATTTTTACCTAAATTCGACCTGAATTAAAACTACCGAAATTAAAATTCTTACCTGAATTACAATATCCATTCTTTGTAGAAGTGTTCACAACACAAGCAGGGGTACCCAGCGTTGCCTGGTGCTGTTCTAATCCAGCTGGCATTTCGAATAAATCATTAATTTTTTTGGTGGGAGCATACAACACTTCATGACACTACTAAGGAATGGGGTCGTGGATCATGTAATATTACCTTTCACATAACTACAAAGGCTTTGGCACTATAGGGTGATTTATATTAAAAAGCAAAATCCAATTTGTTTGTTTTTTGTCTAAAACACTCCCCAGCTCTCACTGATGAACCTCTGCAAATTAAACAAAGATCAGTTTAGCCATCTCTGAGAAAAATGGTGATACAGACAGAAACACCCGGTTTGATAAAGAAGAACCTCATGGAGATCATAAAAACATCCCAGGGAATATTACTGCAAACGAACTACAGTTGGAAACTGTCCGGGGGTCGGTGACGATACTGAAAAGAGCCCCCGGAACAAAACTCAGATCAAGAAAACTTCACCACTCAGACATGAATCCCAATCCTTCACCGAAACGAAGGTGGATACTTCTTTAGAATCCTGGAAGAACTCGGTTCCACAGCCTAGTCCTGGGGCTATTTCCTCGAACCTCCACATCCTATCCCCCCCATGCAGGGAGAGTATTGATGTCACCATCAAGGTTATGGTCTGCTGATGACATTAACACTACCATTAAATATTTATAGGTAACATTACTTTCAAACTCACTAAGGTTTAAAGTGCTCTGTTGGATGAAAGTGACAATTTGATGAGCGAAAGCCCCCGCAGTCAGTAAGCAAGTCATTTTTTCTCTCAAGATTACATATAAAAGCAATTACATATGTACAAATCGTTTTCTTTTGCTAAAAATTTCAAACCTGGTCACAGGTGTGCCGATTTCAAGACACCTGGATAATCTTGAAAATCATTTAGAGGGCCATCCATATTATAAGCCTTCAAGGAAGAACCACTTTGAGAGACAGTCTTCCTTCTCCACCATAGACATCTCATCTCAAGAAGAGATGGATGCTATATCCGACAAGGATGAGTAATGGGATTTGATGGAAGGAATGGCCATAGGACAACAATCTCGCGGCGGATGGAATATATCATGGAGACAATCCCATCACAGTCGGTTATTGAAGTGCCATCTACGGGAATGCCTCAACATCATCCGCCACATTGAAAAGTCTACTTTCATTTCAATTTGGCCAAACAGAATAAAGAGGACTTGGAAGTACACTTGGTGCAAGACATTACCAATGATGCCGACAAAGGTTGGTGACAATGCACAAGGCGGTGAGGGAGGAGGTGAGAAACTGGATGGGCAGACGCAGCGTACTCATGGATATACTCAGCAAGGATGGGTGATCCGGTGGAATGGCATTTGTTTGGGAAGGGGGAGGGAGGGTTCACGGACCAACAATTCGTGACTAAAGGAATAAATAGAGGCGCCAATCGCAGGACAGTTGAGATTGAAACACCGCCAAGACAGGAAAAGCCATAATGTCATTGAGCATATGGAAAACGCTTTGTCAAAAGTACTTTCATCTGGGCCGATTCCAAGATTCGCATTATCCCCTTGTAGGAATGTTTGAGAAGCTGATTACATTGGTTCAATATTGCGAAGGTAACTGACAGTACTGTATAATGCCCGGAACACTTCCCTAAAAATGGAATTGGTTTGGTAAAAATACTTTAATGAATCCACAAGGAAAGGCTTTTCATTAACAGGAATATTAATTAACCACTGCTAACAGAGAATAAAACGATGTACACACCCAAAGTACACAAATCAAATACTTCTTACACCTGGCTCAGCAAGTGGCCCATCACCGTGCAGCTCAAGAAAAGAAACGGTGAGGATCAAATGAAATTTTTATTTTGCTTCAAACACTGAACCCAAACCCACATTCCACAACTCATATTTAGTCCTGCCTTTAAAACTCAACTCTCCCACAGCCCCACCCACCAATCTTGACTCTTCTCTGGACATCTGCTCCCTGTTCACCTCATGAGAGGTTGAACGCTGGTTCTTCTTCACCCACAGAGCCCCTCCCTCACATGCCCCCAACCCTTCCCCACTCCCCAACCCATTTAACTGCACATCGCCATCACTCTAGGGGCGGAGGAATTAAAATGGAGCATAAGGGGTGAGGGGGAAATAGGTCGGATATTGTGCGAGATTAGGACGTGTGAATGGTTGGGGGGCATGGGGAGGGGGGGGGGGGGGTCACGGTCAAAAGGGCAGATTGCACAGCTTTCACTTTCCAAGAACCGCGAGAAATCACGTTAATTTTGAGTTCTTGACGAATTAATAAAGGCAAGTTCACCGAGTGAAAGGGAAAATACTTAAGTGCAGCATACATGCCATTTCTTTGCAATTGTCCACTTAGTTCACACCATCTCAAAAGCATTCTCTTCTCCCAGCAATTATGACAATGTCCTCCCACCTTTTCATCACAATACAACACATACCTCTGAGCACTTAATGAAATAGAGAAAGTTGTGTAAAGTCTTCATGACATCTCAAAGATTGCTTCGTTGCATTTAAAGAACGTGTACACTTAGGATCTGAGGTTTGGACACCTGCTCCGTGCTCACCTCACGAGAGATGAAAGGAGCGCTGGCCTTCCCGGGCAGCCAAAAGCAACCTTTCCCTCAGCACACTGGCAGAACTGTAATCTGGAAGCTTCAGGTAATTCACACACGTCATCACGGAAGGAAGCGCGCCATCGCCCCCTTTCTCCCCTCCCTCTCCCTTACGCACGATCGTCAATGGCGGATTCAGGCTGCGGAAACCTGGAGTAAGGAACATGCAAACGGTTGGTGAGTCGGTCACAATGTAAAAACAAATAAATAAAGGTGAACAACAAGGTCTAAATTTTAAATCCTGCAGGGATGAAGGGATTTGTAGGTGGAAAAGAAGATTCCAGTAGGGAAATGAGTACTGATAGAAGGAGAGAAGGAGATAGAATGCTTTCACAGGCAAGAACAAGGCATCAAGGCATAGACTTCCTTTGGGCCACCATTGCACATTTAAAACCTCTCAACAAACTCGACACAACTTAGAAACATGTTCTGCCTACACTCACCTTGAACTGAACACTGTACACCACCGAGTTACAACTTGCCCTAAATTCACACGATACACTAAACTATTCAACATTTCATCTTTACTCTATCTTCAGGGGAATCCGGCCATTGGGGGCCGGCTTCCTTGGGCCTGTGGGCTTCCAGTGAAGATGGCTGGGGCTCCTGATGATGATAATGATGATAGGGCCAAGAAAGGGGGAGTGGGGTTATAATTAAACTTCCAACCAAATTCGTCATGTAATGAACACATGACCTCTACAAAGGAGACACCGTGTGCAGATCCGATTGTGAGAAGGGTTGGTGAGTCGATTGGAAATTATGGGGAATTATCGTACTCACCTCCCACAGGGAGACGCGGAGAGCCAGTGACAAACTGTAGGAAGAGGCGCTGTTGCGATGAATCAAAGGACGAGAGAACTTCAAACAGAAACCGCACTGCGCGGCTAGGAGTAGAAGGGTTGGGGGAACGGGATGAGAGGGAGGAAATTGCAAAATTTAAACAACGGCAAAACATAAAAATACAATCAATTATACAAAGTCATCAATTTGATGAAAACAAAACAAACCAAGGACATTTTCTACTGTACAAATGAAAAGGGGCAGCGGTTGTTAAAGCTTACAAAAACCTCCGCTCATGGGAGAGTGAAAACATTTTACAGCTGAAAGAGGCATCATGCGTGTACCTGTCATGGTTGTAGCCGTGGTCAGGCCTGCAGCTGTCCATGAGCTGGCGTACATCCCATGCCTCACTTTGTCCACCACAAAGAAGCATGTCCAGCTTGAAAATAAGCCAACAAGATGCATTGTAAGTTTAAGTTTCTATGACAACCAGGTAGGGGGAATTTGATACATTTCCAAAATTTAAAATGGGGTGAAGTCAAAGGCGGAACATCACAAATTCCCACGCCTCCCACTTAAAGCAGGGTTGAAAGACGGCAAAAGCTTCCACTAGGAATGATCAAAGATCAAAAATTTTAGTTAAATATTTTTTTCCCGTTTCGGCCTGTGACCCGGTCCCCACCCCAAGGGCATGAACCGGGGGTCAAATTAAAAAAGACTTCCATATTTCATGCGATCCCAATGTTGATTGCATATACAAAGTTGGATTAAAAATGTTTTAAAATGTGCTCGTAATTGGTTTTTGGAATTTGACGTTTTCACCCCACCCAGGAAGCGGGGACAAAATGACACTGCTCTTCCATCTTCTTGCCATGTGGTGATTATAACTACCAAGTTTGGTGAATTTATGCACAACTGTTTAGAAAGAGATGGTGTGATGGTCAGACGGATTTTTTTTTTCTTCAAAAAAAACGTGGGAATAAAGATGCTTTTCCTGGCAAACAGTTAGGGACAAGTACAACGCGGCGGTGCAGTAACGCTGCTCGAGGCTAGAGTGGGAGTTTCTCAAAAGAAAGGGACAAATTGGATTCAAGGGCAATTTTCTTCACTCGCACAAGCTTTTTCAAGAACCACCAGATCTGTTCGAGCATTTTGCCTTGAGCAGTGCACCATTCTGAAGTCATTACAAGGGTATTTTAGTTTCGTTCGTCTTGCAGCTCCATAATGTCAAAATGAAATTGGATCACTTCAAGTCAGGATGTATGAAAATTCCTAAAACATGAAGACAAGTCCAAAATTTATCGTCTTATGACACCTCTACCCCACCTTCCCCATAAAATCCCAATTCCAAACACACCTCAAATCCTACTAAAACTCAAACCCTTTTACACAGAGCTCCCTTATACACTTTTACTTTGCTTTCATACCTCCTCAGGAAAGAAGAGCTGCAGGTGATGAAGTGGAAGAACCGATTGGAAGCCTTCCCTGAGAGCTTCAAATTGCCTCCACACCCCCTCTACCAGGGTCCAATGAACCACCAGCTGGAGGGCACATGTGATTTTCATTTTTACTTTTTTTTTTTTTAAGTTGAAAACTGCAGAATGAAATTTGATATGAATGAGTCGATGGATATTCCTCCACCCTGTCATGTTTGATGTCAATTGAAGGTCACATTCCAAAAAATAGATATCTGCAATCACAAATTAAAGGATAAACCTACCCCTGGCTTACTCTTAGGGATCGCCCGTGAATAAACCTTGGCCAGCGATCCAATGATGGCCATATTTTTTTCGGACCACCATATGATCTTGACCTTCAACATTTAGTGATATAGTGTCGATTAAGAAAATGTGTCCCCATCTACAATGTATCCATAAAACTCATCATGAAAATTGCAGGTAAATTATTCAAGTTATGATAAAAAGGTGTTTTTTTGTTAATAGTCACAATCGCCAAAAAGTAGGTCAAGGACAGGAATCATATTTCAGATACATAACCTCAGTGCAGGTACACTATTATGATTCTAGAACATCTTGGAAGGCCAAGCAGGCTTTGAGATTCTGCACTGGCAAAATTGAACGATGACAAAAAACACTTTTTTCAGACTGACATGTTACCTTGACCTATATCCCGGAGGATCATGATGTAAATTAAGCTTAAGTTATATTAAGCCTAGTTCTAGGTTATCTAGTGAAGGCAATTTCGTTCTGATCGGACAAACCTTTTGGTGAAAATGTTAAAATGCCAACAATCGGGTCATGACCTTAAAATGAGGTCAAGGTCAAAATAAATAAGTCAACCCCACTTACATTGTTGTCCCATTATTGAGGCAAAATTTCATTTTGAAAGTCCTCGTACACTGGCAGAAAAAAGGGGAAAAAAACCTAAATTGTGGTTTAATACCCCTAGCGGTGGTACAAGACCTTGACCTATAACCCGGAGGAGTATGATGTAAATCAAGCTTAAATGTGCCTTGCTCTAGGGCAGGGGTTCTTAACCTTTTTCCCTGTCAAGACCCCCAACAGATTGCCCACGGTGTCCCCATACCCCCTTCGCCAGACTGTTGACTGACCAAGGCGCACCGAAGGTGCGCATAGCGAGGGGGGACTGGGGGCATGTCCCTTTAGAATTCTTTTGATTTCTAGGTGCTCTGTGGTGCATTCTGAGGGGTGTTTTTACTTTAATTGTCATTGAGTTTGAATTTATTACAATTTTATTATTATAATTTATTACGAGTCCGATACCCCCAGATTTTGGTCCCCATACCCCCAAGGGGTATGGATACCCCAGGTTAAGAACCCCAGCTCGAGGGCCTAGACTATCTAGCGAGAGCAATTTAGTTTGGATGGGACAAACCTTAGACAAGTTATGGAGAAAATGTTACGATGTCTATATCTATGTATCTATGTATCTATATATATATATATCTATATATATATATATATCTATATATATATATATCTATATATATATATCTATATATATATATACATATGTGTATCTATATCTATATATATATATATCTATATATCTATATATATATATACACATACATACATACATACATATATATATATATATATATATATATATATATATATATATATATATATATATATATATATATATATATATATATATATATATACATATATATAAATATCTATATATATATATATATATATATATATTTGCAGTTGTTGGGTTAGCGGCTAGGGTGCCGGCTTAGGATCCTAGGATCCTGGGTTCGAATCCCGTTCGATCGCTGAATTAACGCCAGGGGGGTTGACTCAGCCTGTCATCCTTCCGAGGTCGGCTAATTGAGTACCAGTTCACTGGTAATTCCCTGTTTGTCGTTAAAGGCGGCAAAAAGGGTTGGCGTCAGGAAGGGCATCCGGCCGTAAAACATTGCTTCAAAAAGGGGGCCAAAAAACAACAACAACCACGGTTCCCGAAAAAGGCCAACCCCTGCTTTGCGGGGACAAATGACCTCTAAACGGTGTTTTTTAAAATTTTTATAGATATATATATATATATATATATATATATATATATATATATATATATATATATATATATACATATATATATATATTGTTGTGGATATGAAAATTGTGTTTTTTTTATTGTGTAGTAAATGGTAAAATATCACCCTCCTTCCTCCAGTTGTGTATAAAGGTCAAAAGGGCGTCCCTTAGTTAGGTCATATACAATCACGTTAGCCAATCATAGATTTCCTCCTTGTTGGTAGTTTATTTCCTTATTCTGTGTATTAGGTTAAGGCTTTGTCTTCCATTAATTAATACTCCATTGCACCGAATTAAATAAGAATAGCTCTCCTTCAATAATTACATTTCCCAGCCCAAACTCCCTTCACAAACACGCTTCACAAGCGTGGGGTGCGCGCCCTCTCATTTCGCTGCAAATAGTGAATATGTGCTCCGTGCTCTGTTTGAACAGGAGGGGCGGGGTCGCCGGGAAGAGGCAAGCCCAGGGCGCGCCACGAGGGGCGGGGCTGTTCAGCCCCATGCCCAAATAAGGGAACAAGCCCGTAGCTCGCCACGAGGGGCGCGCCGTTCGGCGCCATGTCCAAATAAGGAGGCAAGTCCGTGGCATTGCCATATAAGGTCACAGAGCACGGGGGGAGGGCGGTACCGAAACCGACGAGGGCGTGTCACACCCGCGCTTGAGGATGAGAGATGCGTGCGAAGATCGCGCAAGAGGGAGATGAGTGAGGGAGCCCCACGAGCAGTTCTGCAGAGGGAGTTCTGAAGTGAGAGTTCTGTGAGGGGAGTTGCTTGAAGGTTCATGAGAGTTGCATAAAGTAGGTACAAGGTCGGTGAGAAGGCACGAACCAGGCGTGATCTAGCAAGACAGAGAGAGAGACGTGAGGGGGTGCCTGTATTGCGGCAATAGGCCGATACCCTCTAGGCCCTATTGCCGGTCGGTGAGACGCGAGGCTGTGTTTGCCGGGTTTTCGCCTCGACCCCAAAGCGTGGATCGGGGCGCGCGCTTGGAGCCGGACCTCGACGCCTACCATCTGCCTGGACCCTCCTCTGCCGTCCCAAACCATCCCTGCCTTTCCATCCTTTTGTGTACGTGAGTTTGTTCTGTGTGTCTTGTCCCTGGGAATAAGTTAAGCTTGTATAGTTAAGCTAGAAATTGCACTGTGTCCTTCTGGTCCGTCCCTCTTTGTCTTTATTTTCGTATCCTTCCTTCTCCTTGGTTTCTTTGGTCTTGTAAATAGTAGAAATAAATCATATTTGTATTTCCTACCTTGGTTCTTCTTCTTCTTCTTCTTTCCTTTACATCCGTGTCATCCTCGTCTTTTCCCAATTGAATACCTGTGGCACGATTTGGCCAACGTTTTGGAATCGGGTTAGTGAATGCTAATGACTCGAACTTCGGGTTGCTAAAAACCGCTCGGCAACTAGACCATCTAAAACCGGGGTTCGAGCGGGAGTCCCTCCCTTGCTTCACGGCCGGGAGTGGCACTCAGGTCCTTGGGACTTTTTGTAGACCAAATACCCTGGCTGCTCCCGACCGGAAGGAGCGTTGGGACCCCCAGGACTCACGTCGGCCAGTCGCGGACAAGGGGATTAATCCCCCCTTCTTAAGGGGGAAAGGCCGACGTAGAGATCCGTAACAATATATATATATATATATATATATATATATCTATCTATAATTCCAGTAATCTCTGTCTGTCTGTACGTTTGTCTGTGACCGCTGTTTCTCGACAACCACGGGTCCGATATACTTTTAACTTGCCAGGTATATTGCTGGGGACCCGAGGATGTGCCTTTTCAAGGTTTCATATTAATCGGACAATTACTTACCGAGCTATGTCCAAAAAACGATTCAACCAATCAGAGAGCAGCGAACGATCGCGTGTGCCGAACGTGGCGGGCACACTCTGCCTCGGATGGCACATTTGAGAGCGTATTCATTTATTTCACGTTTGCAAACTATGTTGGCGTTAAACTATGTTTTACAACTAATAAAAACGAATTTGCGATTCATTCGCTTTCCTGCGCGTTTGTGCACGCGATGGCGATTTCTTTACCAAACTCCGGAAGCCGTTCGCTTTGGACCAAACCATTGCATGTAAATAGAGGGGGGGGATTGTCACCACTCGCAAGCCGTTCGCTTTGGACCAAACCATTTCATGTAAATAGAGGGGGGGGGATATAATTTTAGATATAGATATAGTACGGGCATGCCCTAGTATATATAACTGTAAGAAATAGTAGAAACTCCAAAGTACGAGCAGGGCGTCTCATTTGTATTGAATATATAATCGTTAGATTAAATAAGACGCGGACGTAGCTTCAGGACGTCGATCTTTAATTGTCGACCAAGCTTTCGACCAACAAAGGTCTTCTTCTGAGTCAGCCCCAAGTTGCTTGGTCGACATATTTGTCGACTTGGCATTTAATATGGAATTTTTTTTTCTTTTCTTGAATTGGGTTTACTTTCTTAACTCAGCATGTCAATCTGGTGAGCTTCTTTTACACTTCGGTGATTTATTTGTTAAAAGAACCATGTCACTGATTGTCTGTCGCAGCAAGAAGTCAACAATAGGATTATATCACAGGTGGCGTGGCAAAATGTACGGACAGGTGCATTTGATGATTGGCTTCACAGTCGGGTATACAAGGGTTGTTGTGTTCTGTATTGGTGGAAAACAACTGCTGCACATCTCCAAAAGTTATTGCCGCTTCCTCTGGAGATGGTCCGTCAACTCGACAATGCTGTTTGTCATGGACTGCTGGCTTTAAGAAATTACGGCATGAAAGAGTGTGCTATTGCTCGGCAGTATAGAATCACTCAAGGTCAGGTGTCAAAGATCCTTAAACGAAATGCTCAAAGGGGTGTCCCTACTCCAATACCGAGGCCAGGACGTCCCCGCAGAACCACAAGGAGGGATGATCGCCAGCTGCACTGGTTAGTCCGCAACGGCCATACCAAGGCAGCTAATCGGCTTAGGGCTGAGTGGCAGCAACTGACAAATGTGCCTGTATCCAGAAGGCTAGTCAACCAATGACTGGTTCAAGCAGGCTATCGTGCCAGGCGTCCCCTGAGAAAGCCACGCCTGACCAGACAACACTGCCAGCGCCAATTGCAGTGGGCCAGAGAGCACCGTCAATGGCAGCCAGGACACTGGAATCACGTGATCTTCAGTGACGAGTCTAGATTTCTGGTCTATCGTCAAGATGGCCGCGTCTGAGTGCGCAGACAAGTGCATGAAGCCTACAACAAAGATTGTATAGTGCCAAGAGTCCAGGCTAGAGGTGGTGGGGTGACCGTGTGGGCTGCTTTTCATGCAGGGGGCAAAACTGACCTGGTTGTTCTGAATGGAAACCTGAAACCTCCGTGAATTGAGTTCGATATCAGTTTACATCACTTTCAAGGATCAATTTATTTGTTTAGAAATGTCAAATGTGGTTTTTGTTTCTTTTAAAGGTCACATTAACAAAATCTAGAATAATTTCAACATAATTCCAATGAACTTTTGGTTCTAAGTCATCTTGAAAAGTAAGTTCACCCCCCAAAAAAAATATTCCATATTAAATGCCAAGTCTGTGTGTGTGTGTGTGTATATATATATATATATATATATATATATATATATATATATATATATATATATATATATATATATATATATATATATATATATATATATATAGATGACGCCAAAGGAAGTGCTGTGATGACACCATGATGATGTCGGAAGCTGATGGGCATCGCCTCGGATTTGTGGGCGAGGCGTTGTGCATGTCTCGTGGTGAAAATAATGCTGAAGTTTTGCAGTTCTGTTTTAAGTTTATTCTAATTAATATTTAAATTTAGCAAACAAGGAAGTTCCAATGCTTCAAAATGGATCCATAATGACAGTCCAGGTTACCTGAGCTTCCCGTATCACTCGTTTAGGTGCTGAAATTATGCCTCTGAGACCTACGTGGATCTGCAGTGACCAACCTCGGGTAGTCTCGGTGCTGGTGAGGTGCATCCTCTCCCCTGCCAGCATGGACTGCGTGCCCCTATTCGTGAATGTGACCGTCTCAGTGTTGTCTGCGTTCTTGACCTTTCGGAGCGCTCCTGCAGTGGCTGGGTTTGATCGGCAGGGTTTTAAGCAAGGATTGTGATGGAAGAATGTCTGAAGGCTTGGGAGTCGTGAATGGTGCCATAGTGGCTTCTGGCATGAGTGGATTGCTGACAACGGTTTGGGCCTGCCTTGGCGTCGCAGATTGGTGACTGAAATCAAGACTTCCTGCCATCCCTCTGCTCACGATTTGATCTGCTCGCAGTCGAGCCCACCACCGTGCATGTTCCTGTGACTCTCCACCCACTGCTTGGTCTGTGTGGAACTTGGTGTTCTCCGCAGCGTGTGCATGGGACTTCTCTGTTTTCCTGCACATACCCCATGGAGATCCTCGCCAGAGTTGTTTGCTGGAGGTCAGGGAGATATCATTGTCGCAGCCTCCATGGCTTCTTTGGTCTGGTTGAACTTCCCACAGAGGCTTGGTACAGCGTCATTATTTATTTATTTTGCTACACTTTGTGGTGCCTTTGCTGTGCACCAATCTGGCTCTATTCTACCACAATTGAGAAAAGAGATACGAGTGGGACAGAGAAAACATCAGATGCGTACAACTCAAGATATGGCCTGTAAAAGTATTTTTAAAGGGCACATGACCTTTGACCTATTGAATAAGAACCACCTTTCGAGGCCTCGAGGCACGCGCATTCAAATCTAAGTTGGCCTTTTTTTGGGTACCGTTGTCCCCTTTTTGAAGAAATGTTTTACGGCTGGATGCCCTTCCTGCCGCCAACCCTGTTAGTCGCCTCTTGCGACACACAGGGAATTACCAGTGAGCTGGTACTCAATTTGCCGACCTCGGAAGGATGACAGGCTGAGTCAACCCCCTTGGCGTTAATTCAGCGATCGACCGGGATTCGAACCCAGGATCCTAGGATCCTAAGCCAGCACCCCAACCGCTAAGCCAATACCAGGTCTTTGCCCTATTGAATGCAAAATTGAATTGGTTCATCTTTGTATAACAGTCCATACTTATGCCAAGTTTGGTTTAAATATCTTCAGTGGTTCACAAATTATGGCAGTAACAAAAAAACAAACAAAAAAAATGGACGTCTGAAGTGAATACTACTACTACTACTACTACAACAACAACAACAACAACAACAACAACAATTTGATGAGGCTTCCCAATAAGAAAATCTAACCTTCATGTTCTCTCCTGTGAAAGAGGTGGTGGGGAGAGTAGGACTATTAAAAGTATGTGAGTGACAAACCCGAACATAATCTTCGACATTTTCTGAAGTCACAGCGATATCTCTTCCTCCCCTTCGAAGTTCGATATTGGGGTATCCAGGGAGAGTGAAATCAAGACCCAGGTCTTCCACATCTATTGGGTCAGGGGAGTCAGGGGGCTGGGGGCTAGAAAGTTCGGAGCTGCCATGTTTAGTGTCCAAGGGTAAGGGAGCAGATGCAACGGACAGACCTGCCAATGCTGGCACCAGGGGCTGCCATTACCGCCAAATAAGCCATTTTCAATGGGAGGGGAAGGGGAAGCACAATTAGGGGGCGAGGAATGGGGGTTGGGGGTTGGGGTAAAAGGAGGAGAGGAAAACAAAAAGTTATTTAACAGTAATCATGCACCAGAAAATGAAATATTTCACAGCAATAGAACAGTTAAACCTTTACCTCGGTGGTGGAGGAACTTGGGCTGGGAGGCATTGAGTTCGGAACTTGAGGATCTTGAGGCGCTCCAGCTTTTGACCTAAAAAGCTGGCGGATAGAACGGTAAAGCTGTGCGTCTAGCGATGCAATGCCCGCGAGACCCAGGCAGCTCTCTTGGCCGAGAAGCCAGCGACAGAAAGGCAGGGAGAGTGGGAGATCAAGCTGCGCCAAGTATGAATGAGAGGAGGAGTGAAGAGTGGAGAAAGATGAGAAAATAAAATCAAGAACAAATAACTTTTGAATAATTAATCTTACCAACAATGAGTTAGTGGTCAACACAAAGCCATTTCACTCATTAAATGGACCACACAAAGGAGGCTCCAGTTCGATCGCTACTCCACAAAGCCGCCATATGTCTCACCGCACCTCTCATCCGATGGCAGCAGCCCCCTCCTTTTAGCGAAACGTTTTACAAACCGACAAACAGCTGATGAAACCGATTTTAGCAACTCACAATCCAGATAAGAAAAGCAACAAGGGTTTTCATACATAAGGTCGAATCCCCATAAATATGTACCATTCTGGAATCCAGGAGTGCTTTGGCCATTAGGCGACCCAGGAAGCGGAACTTGAGCTTGACTTTTGTTAGGGTTGCAACCTTAACCCCACGGGGGAGGGGTCCTGGGAAGAGGCCTTGTGGAAAAGACACAGGTCGTGAACCCGGTCCTCGTCCTTTTTTTGAGAAAGAAACGGGTGATTAATAAAACTGGAATAATATCAAAATAAGGTAAAGTCACCAACGGTAAGAGTCAAAGATAAAAATCAGTTCAACAGAATACGAGGATTTAAGAACAACACGTACCGGTAGGTGAAGGATCTTCATCTCTCCATAGGCACAGATCGGCTCTCTGGATTTCCTGGGACACGAGCGCGTAAAACTCCAGAGTCGGCCCAAGCCCCGTCCCCACCTGCAAATTAAGAGATACCTTAGAAGCGGGCAGTTTATGGAACTCCAAAGAGTGAGTGTTGTAAGGCAAAACGGATGTGAGGGGTTGGTGAAAGTGGAAGCCACATGATAAGGATCCCAATTACCTTGACAACACATCATGCTTGGCTCGTGTCATGTGCGTATGATAAAAATTATGGCCGACATGAACTTCCCATTTATTGAATCCCACAAATCCCCCAACGTCTGCATGAAATTACCAAACACCGTGGATCATGCTTTCGTCATCACATCTGTCTTTTCTTTCAATAAAGGGTGGGCTGGGCCCCTCCTGTAACCTTGAGATTGTACACCTGGTGTAGGTATGACGAAATCACAACCTTGCGGCTCATAACCTCTTTCCTTTGACCTATTTTCGAAGTGTTATAAAAAAAATGAAGGGAAAGTTTGTGCAAAAATGTCGGCCAAGACATCACCAGATCGACGCGCATTCAAATCTAAGTTGTTTAGCAAGTGTTCTAATCCCAACCCAGCCATAAATTGCCATCCCGGTGTATCACAAAGGATTTTCCTATCACACGAACCCGGGTTACACTCCCCCTAAAATAGATTAATTAATTATGTAAAATGATGAAAAATCACGGGGCAACCCGGGTTACCGTGTATATTTATATATCGTTACGGTTTTGAGGTTTGTACAGTGAGTTCAATAAAGGTTAAAGGTTGCCCCCCATAGATAGTCACACAAGCAACATGTAGCCTCATTTGTAGTATCGTTATTTCTTTGTACTAGGGCGTGCCCGCACGTACGTGCGTGCAAAAAAACATGCGTGCAAACAACAACAACAAAAAAAAACTTTGAAACCACGTGGCAGTAACGACCACAGAACCCCCCCCTCTATTTACATGAAATGGTTTGGTCCATTCGCAACGACCACAGAACCCCCCCCTCTATTTACATGAAATGGTTTGGTCCATTCGCAAAGCCAAAGCGAACGGCTTGCGAGTACGGTGACCATACCTTGGGAACCACTTGTCCGATTAATTTCAAACCTTGAAAAGGCACATCCTCGGGTCCCCAGCAATATACCTGGCAAGTTTCAATTAGATCGGACCCGTGGTTGTCGAGAAACAGCGGTCACAGACAAACACACACACACACACACAGACACACACACATACACACAGAGATTACTGGAATTATAGATAGATGTGTGAGAATAGGCCCTTTCCAGTGTTAAATCTGCGTTGTGTAAAGCCAGGAAAATAGGCCCTAACCCCACCGATCATCCTACGTCCGTAACCTCAATACAGTTTGTTAACGTTGGTTCATTTTGGGCGAGTTAACACGAGGTCACCTTTCCCCTTGTATAGAGGGACGAGGGTACTCAGTTCCCAGTCCACTGGAATGCGGCCTTCTTTCACCACCAGATTACAGATCTCTGTCATTCTCTTCACACCCCAACTTCCTGCTGCCTTCAACATATCTCCCACAACTCCCGTCGGCCCTCCCGCTTTTCCACTCTTCATTGCTTTTATCGCTTCCTCAACTTCCTTCTCAGTTATCGTCTCTGCCGGTCCTAAAACTGGGTTACTCTCTATGTTGCCATCCCATTCATTCTCTGTATTCAACAGCATTTCCATATATCTTTTCCATCTTCCTTTAATTCCATCTGGGTCGACAACGATTTGTCCCACTTCATCCTTCAAGCAACTCACCCCCATCACATCACACCTCTCTTTCGCTTTGTGCTTTGCAATCCTGTATACTGCTTTCTGACCCTCTTCCGAATCCAAGCGTTCTCCGAACATTTTCCTACATGCCTCCCGCGCCTTTGCTACCTCTTTCTTTGCAGCCTTCCTGGCTGCCTTATAACTTTCATGCTCTGCTGTTTCTGCTCCCGTACCCTTCGCCTTCTGCCACTCCTTGAACTTCTTCCTCTTCTCGTCAAACCTCTTTCCAACTTCATCATCCCACCACCATGTTTCCGAGTGCCTCGGTGGTCCTTTTGTCCATCCACATACCTCACCAACAGCTCCCAACAGACTAGCTTTCATTGACATCCAACCACTTTCAAGCTCAACCACATCATCCTCTACCCTACTCAGCCTCTCTTTTAATGCCTCCCTTACTGTCACCTCTTTCAACCTCCACACCTTCATTCTTGGTTGGTGCTTCACCCGCCGAGCTCTCCTCGCACCTTTCACCCTTATGTCGCAGACAACCAAGTGGTGCTGTCAAACAGCCTCCTCCCCCGGGATCACCTTTGTTTCCCGGAGGTGCCCCCTATCTCGCCGACGCACCATCAGGTAGTCAACGGTTGTTGTCGACCCACCTGACGTGTATGTAACAAGCTTATTATCCTCTTTCTGGAACTGAGTATTACAAATCAACAAATCAGCTACATCAGCAAACTCCAAAATCCTTTCACCTTCTCCATTTCTCACACCATATCCGTAACCCACATGAACTCCCTCAAAACCATCCATACTCCTTCCCACATGTCCATTCAGGTCTCCTCCCACCACAACAACTTCCTCATCTTTCCCGTTTTCCATCAGCTTCTCTATCGCACACCAGAACTTGTCCTTCTCTTCATTGCTTCGACCAACCTGCGGAGCATATCCCGAGATGACGTTCACCAAGAGCTTTCCTATCATCATTTTCCCCATCATCAACCTATCACTCACTCTAGTCACACTCACCACACTGTCTACAAACTCCTCAGAAAACAGGACACCAACACCATTCACGCCCTCCGGGCACCCTTGCCACACAAACTTGTATTTCTGTCCCTGCCTACCCTTCACCATTCTCACACCACTTCCCTTCCATCTCGTCTCTTGCACACAACATATGTCCACTCTTCTTCTGACCAATACTTCCACCACTTCTCCTGATCTCCCTGTCATTGTCCCTACATTCCATGTCCCAAACCTCAGAAACCGATCTCCACTTCGGGCTGCACCCTGCCCATATGTAGTTGTAATTGTCATGGTTCTCTTTTTTGAGGCAATGTTTTTATGGCCGGATGCCCTTCCTGACGCCAACCCTCTTAGTCGTCTCTTACGACACGCAGGGATACGGTGTACCTATTCTTACCAGGGTACACACTGGGAAACGTTTAAAACATGGAAATTCGGGGGGGGGGGGGGGGGGGGGGGGTCGGGGCGGCGTCAGCATCATGGCTGCGGCTTAAACATATTCCAACAATATCCAAACAGAACCATGAAAACCATGAAAAACAATCTGGGAAAAGTCTCCAAGCGAGAACGTGGATTTGAGAAAGAAGGACCAGAGGCGGAAGAAAAACGAGATATAGGGGGCGGGGCACAAGTCGAGACGAGGGGGAGAGCGAACAAACGTGTCCGGGAGGAGAGAAAGAATCAATATAGAATTCTTTGTCTAGGGAGGTGAGGTGAGGGGGAGAAAATAAAATAAAAGAAACAAGCAATACAGCGAAGGAAAGAACCCAAATCGACAAAACACCGACGGGGGGAGGGAAGCCCCAAGTTACCAGGCCGCGCACGAGGTACGACCCAGAAAACGATTAACTACACACAAGTTTGTACGAATTACAAACCAATACCAACCAGAAACACACAATAACACGTACACAGCAAAATAACCAGTGGAAATTTGACAAAGACAAGAATGGGAAAACACTTAAACTTCGATGCTGTGGAGAGCTCGAAGTACGCTTCACTCGCCCGAGGAACCGGAAGTTGTACCGGTTCCACGTGTCATTAACATGTCATTAACATTAACGTGTCATTAACATGTTGTCGTGGAATTGTGGCCATTGATGATGTATGATATTGCGATTGGGCATGTAGAGAGGATGGAGGTTGTGGTGAGCGGGTTTGTGAGGAGGTGGTTGGGAGTGCGACGCTGTTTGACGAACAGTGCCTTTTATGGTCAGGGTGGAAAACTCCAGTTTCCCTTGACATCATTAACCGAGGAGTTTAAGGTGGTGAGGGTGCGGCAGTTCATGATGTTGCGGGATTCAAGTGATGCAGTGGTAAAGAATGCTCTCCCAGAGAAGAAGGGAAGTCGGAAGTGGAATGCAAGAGCAGAGATGGACGAGATGGAGGAGCGGTTGCAACAGGAGGAGGTCATGGGGGTGGTACAGCACGGGAAGCATGGCTTGGGGTGGATGAAGCATGAGCGATGGGGAAAGGCATGTGTGAAAGAGAGGAGGAAGATGGTTGAGAGGGAGTTAAGAAGAAAGGAAGAGGAGGGAAGATATGTGAAAGCAGTCGGTCAGGCACAGCAAGGTGCTTGGACTAGGTGGGAAGGTGTGCGGGTGAGGATGTTGAAGTGGCAAGAGATTTGGAGGATGGAGCCAATATTGTTGAATTTCCTGTTGCGGGCAACATCTGATGTGCACACGTATTTGTCTTGCCCTGGAATAGACTGTGCCCAATTGATGACGTCATCAGTCACGTGGTTCGGCCGCAATCTTGGAAAAACCGAAAAATTGTGCACCTCTATATCTCCGAAAGTGCTGAACAGAAAAAATTGAGACATGGCTCATTGTAAAGAACTCTCCATGGGGAATAAAATATGTTAATGATGACGTCATCAGACACGTGGTTCGGCCGCCATCTTGGAAAAACGGCAAAACTTTGCACCACTATATCTCCGAAAGTGCTGAACAGAAAAAATTGAGACATGGCTCATTGCAAAGAACTCTCCATGGGGAATAAAATATGGTAATGATGATGTCATCGGTCATGTGGTTCGGCCGCCATCTTGGAAAAACCGAAAAACTTTGCACCTCCATATCTCCGAAAGAGCTGAATAGAAAGAATTGAGACATGGCTCATTGCAAAGAACTCTCCATGGGGAATAAAATATGTTAATGATTATGTCATCGGTCACGTGGTTCGGCTGCCATATTTGTTCTAAATGGCCGATAAAAAAGTACATCCCGGCAAGTCTTCGGTCTCTGACCGATTTTTCATTTTTTTTGTTTGTTTTTGTTACTATTATTATTTCTTATTTTGTGTATGTGAGTGGGTGAGTGAGGGTGTGTGTTTTTGCATGAATGAATTTTTGCATGTGTGTGTGCTTTTGTATGTTGAGTGGTGTAGGTTGTAAGGGTAGGTGGTTGGTTGGTGCTGTGTGTGTGTGTATGTGTGTGGATGTGTGTATGAATGATCTGGTGTGTTTTGTTGGTGAGTGGTGAAGGGTATAAAGGTGGGTGTTTGCGTGTTCCATCATGTTTGTTTGGTGCTGTGGATTCTGGATGTGGAGGTGTTGCTGTTGTAGTCTGCGTTCGCACTGGCTGGGGGTATGTACGCATCCAGGTGTAGTTGCTGCATGTGGATGTGTATGTGCCCCTGCTGGCCCACCTTAGCTGACAGTATCGAGGTTGAAGGGCCGAAACGGGATGATGCTGAGGACCTCGACCGAGGACCCGGTCAGTGCGGCACACTTGTGACCAGCTGTGTGTGTGTGTGTGTGTGTGTGTGTGTGTGTGTGTGTGTGTGTGTGTGTGTGTGTGTGTGTATGTATATATATATATATATATATATATATATATATATATATATATATATATATAAATATATAAACATATATATATAAATATATTGTTGTGGACGCGGTTAAAGATGTTATTTTACCGAGCGGTTGGTATTACCGCGACCGAACAGTTATTCCCCGATTAGAACCCGATTCCACCCAAACGTTGGCCGGATCACACCGCGGCTGCTCAATGAGGGAAAAGACTAAAACGACGAATGCAAAGAGGAAGACGAAGGCAAAGAAAGGTTTGGAAATACTACTAAATTTATTTACTATTTACACACATAAGCAAAAAGAAAGCAGTCACGTTTATTTACAGCACATAAGACGCAGGTGACACAGTGAAAATACTAGCTTACGTACAGTCTTAATTAACCCAGGACAGAACAAACAAAAGACAGACTCACGCGGGGAATGATGACAGGAATCGCAGGAGGTGGATGGCTGGAGGTGAACGCTTGGTGGAGCCAACGCGGAGCTTGGTGGAGCTTTGGTGGAGGTGAACGCTTGGTGGAGCCAACGCGGAGCTTGGTGGAGCCTTGGTGGAGGTGAACGCTTGGTGGAGCCAACGCGGAGCTTGGTGGAGCCTTGGTGGAGGTGAACGCTTGGTGGAGCCAACACGGCTGGTGGGGGGTTGGTGTGACGGGTTCTCTCTCCTTCCCTCACAAGCTTCAGGACTCTTTCTCTCTCTTTCTTAGTCCCACCCAGTCCAACAACTTCCTCTCTTGCTTAGTCCAACTCAAGGCCTTTCTGTCTTCTGATCTCCTCCCTCCTCGACTCTCTCCGGGGGCCTCTGCCTCGGGTTATATAAGCCCCACCCTTGACCCTTTGCGAACCTCCCCAAAACGTTCTCTCTCCGCCCTCTAAAGCCAACCCCTCGTTCTGGGTTGGTCGGCAAGGGCTGGTTCACTCCTCCCCTCTATGACGAGGTGGGGACCCGCCTTTCTTCCCCAACCCTGCCTCGTGGTCAATGGCGGATGAAGGGAAAACCGCCCAAAATGCAGTTGGCAATTGACGAAAAGGGGGAATGGAGGTTTTGGGAATGGGAATGAAGGGAATCTATCTCTTTCACTTGGTGCAATGGAGTACTTCTATTAATGGGAGACACAGCCTTACCCTAAAACACAGAATAAGATATAACTATCGAACAGGGGTATTCTATGATTGGCTGACGTGTATGCTTGTGGACTAATTATGGGATGCCCTTTTGACCTTTACACAGCTCCGGAGGCAGGAGGCGCAGAATAACAATAATAATAATAAAGCACACAATCAAAAAAAACAGTCCTCATATCCACAACAATATATATATATGTACCACCTTTAGAGGCCATTTTCTCCCCGCAGGGCGAGGGTTGGCCTTTTTTGGGCACCGTGGTCCCCTTTTTGAAGCAATGTTTTACGGCCGGATGCCCTTCCTGCCGCCAACCCTGTTAGTCGCCTCTTGTGACACGCAGGAAATTACCAGTGAACTGATACTCAATTTGCCGACCTCGGAAGGATGACAGGCTGAGTCAACCCCCGGCGTTAATTTAGCGATAGACTGGGATTCAAACCCAGCATCCTAGGATCCAAAGCCGGCACCCTAACCGCTAAGCCAACACCAGGCTTAGCACTATAACCCTGAATCTCCTGAAGTATAAAGTTATCAGTTCAGATTATATACAGTCACGTGAAAAAGTAAGTACACCCCATGTAAAGTTTTGACTTTTTCAACGTATTTCAACATACAGCTATTTGATCTTCATTTCAACAATATTGATATATAAAGGTGATATAATATAACAAATATCATGAAACATTTACATTTTGTAGTGCATTGTATAATTTAAATAAACATAAATGCAAATTTCGCATGTGGAAAAAGTAAGTACACCCTTGGCTCTAATAGGTGGTATTGCCCCCCTTTGGCAGAAACAACCTCAAGTAGGCATTTCTTATAACTGTCTACCAGTCTCTGACATCGACTGGGAGAAATTTTTGCCCATTCCTCCATGCAGAATTCTTTCAGCTGTGAGATGTTTGAGGGGTTTCTTGCATGCACAGCTCGTTTCAAATCCCCCCACAACATCTCGATGGGATTCAGATCCGGGCTTTGACTTGGCCATTCCAGAACCCTCCATTTCTTTCTTTTCAGCCATTCCTTGGTGGATTTACTGGTATGTTTAGGGTCATTGTCATGTTGCAAGGTCCACCTTCGGTTGAGCTTCAACTTTCCGACAGATGGCCTCACATTATCCTCAAGCACCCTCTGGTACAATGAAGAATTCATAGTGGATTCTATGATGGTGAGCTGCCCAGGCCCTGATGCAGCAAGACCACCCCAAACCATAATATTTCCACCACCATGCTTTACAGTTGGCATCAGGTTCTTGTGGTCAAATGCTGTCTTTGGTTTTTGGCAAACATGTCTTCTGGTACTGTGGCAAAATAGCTCTACCTTTGACTCATCTGTCCAGAGAACATTGTTCCAGAAGTGCTGGTCTTTGCCTAGGTGTTCATTGGCAAACTTTAGTCTTGCCCCGATGTTCTTTCTGGACAGCAAAGGTTTCCTTCCTCCTGGCACAACTCCCATGTAGATCAAATTTGTGCAGCCTCTTTAGAGCTAGACTCGTGCACTGACATCAACAGTGGCAAGAGCTACCTGTAGGTCCCGTGATGGCATTCTGGGGTCCGTAGAGACTTTTCAGCATCTTCGGTCTGCTCTTGGGCTGAACTTGCTGGGGCGGCCTGGCCTGAACAAGTTGGCAGTTGTTTGTAATCTTCTCTACTTGTAGATGATCTTCCGGACAGTCGAATGATCGATTTCAAATTGTTTGGAGATCTTTTTAAATCCCTTCCCAGACTCGTAGGCATCTATAACCTTCTTTCTGAAGGCCTCAGAGAGCTCTTTTGATCTAGGCATGGTGACGCCGCACACTTCAACAACAAAGAGCAAACCAAACGAAATGTCTGAGGTTTAAATAAGACAGGTTCCTCCAAGATCCTCTCTAACGATGTAATAATCATTTGCACCTGAGCTGGTGCACCTGATTCTAATTTTAGGTATTTGAAGTAGTGATAAATGTAGGGGTGTACTTACTTTTTCCACATGAGAAATTTGCATTTATGTTTATTTAAATTATACAATGTACTACAAAATGTAAATGTTTCATGATATTTGTTATATTATATCACCTTTATCTATCAATATTGTTGAAATGAAGATCAAATAGCTGTATGTTGAAAAAGTCAAAACTTTACATGGGGTGTACTTTTTCACGTGACTGTAGGTACACTTTTATAAACTTTGTGTCTTCCATAAAGGTGGACGAACAATTGTTTCGAAATTTGCGAACAAGCTCGAGTTCTCAAAGTATAGAAAAATAATGAATACGTGAAAGCGAAGCAATACAGACACGTGACCGACCTCATTCTCATATTGAACTTCAAGCAATGCACGTGAAGCCCCAAGCTCGGACATCACTGCCTCTGCCTGCTTGAGAAGGTCATCACGGCTCACCGTGCGCTGCACACAACGGAGAAGGAAACTTACGACACCGTGCTGCACTTTACTTAAACAACTTGCATACCGCAACCGCAACAAGACCAGGTCGGATTACACAAAGCTATATACACTCGCAGTGAGGAATAAAAATAATGCCAGCACGAATACATGAACGACGAACACTTAAGCAAGAGCAAATGAGTGAATGAATGTATGAGGCAACAAATCAAATGTTTGCGACTTTTTGTAGCCGAAAGGGAGACGGGTACGAATACCTTTTTACGGTCAAGTCTGGGTGCGACTCTGGCCTCTGCTCCGTCGGGAGGAGAAAGCTCCGGGTTAGAGTCAAGCAGGCGCTGCATGGCTCGGTCCCGGTCGAGAGCAATGGCACAAAAAAGGAGCTGCCGTGTGTCAAATGGAAGTAAGAATGGGCTGCAAGAGAAGAAAACAAAAACTCTAAGTTCCAGAAAAAACAAACCCGTAAGAGTTTAAAGAGAGAGATTGGGGGAAAGTTATGGTGTTATGGAATGGCATGTGGTGAAGACAGAGGCAAAGCTATGGTGGTTTAACAGACCATGTTTTTCCAAGCTGCGTAACCCAGGCTGGTAGATTCCCGGTCAGAATCACCAATGGATCCTGGAGTTGACGGGAAGCCTTGGCAGCCATTTTTGCATTTACAAACTCAGACGAAGCGATGGCCTCCACACTCTCGCCATCCTGTAAATGAAGAGCACTCTTGAAATTGAGACCTCCGCTGAAACAACATGCTTATACTACGATGACCATCATTGCCTGTATTCATCTTTCAGGGATTAGTCTGAATCTGTATATCAATGCTCGAGTACAGGAGTATACGACAGCACAGGCCCACACAATTGCAATCGATAACAGTCGCGAACCAAACTAACAGAGTGCAATGTCGTCTTACCGGGTACAGGTGGTACCAATATCGTGATATCGCATGCAACGAGCGAAGTAAGTAAAGGAGATGGAGAGAGGGGTCGATGAGGGAGGATGGAGGAGGACAGGGTGGGGGCAACACCAGCTCCAGGGGATTCACAGGACGAGGGGGAATACCAGCTGAAAGAGACATTGGGGAAAAAAAAGAAGAAGTTACAAACAGCAAAAGTTTATTCACTCTATTATTATTATTATTATTATTATTATTATTATTATTACATAATGATGAAACGGCATGGGTGATGCAACCCAAACCCCACAGTGCATATGGAATATGGTTGATCCCTTACATCACCAAAACCAACGTACGAGTTTCACACGAGAATTTAAAAAAAAATTATTGCATTGTTCACACCATGTTTGCACGATTATCGTTTATGCGAATTAATAGTTTCATTAATGGAACACAAGATGCATGAACCATGACACACGGAGACAAAACAATGCAAAATGGTGTACGTACAGAGAAAACAATAAAATGGGAGGAGTTACCATTCCACAACTCATCGTGGCGACGCCCACCCTTTGGTGACTGCCTGTTAGTCACACCGATACCCCGCCCTCCTTTCCCCCCTCCTCCACCCACAGTCGTCCCTGCCTGTGTACGACTCTGTACCCCATCGGCACCATCAGACCTCAAGTCTCCTTCAGGAACTGGGCGATACCTAGGCAAACACAAATTTAAACACTGATTTATCATAGATCAAATTTGCAGCCTTGAAGTTCATCAATATGTTGTGTGAAACATCACAGGTTAAAAAAAAAGAAGAAAAGTTTTCACAATGATCATTGATCAATCACGAGTAATTTATTTGAATGCAAGTATGGTTACCAGATTGTGTGCGTCCGCAGCCAGATACCCGCCCTTCCTAGCACGCCCGTTTCATCATCGGTCCCATCTGTCCCGTCATCTTCAGATGCCCCCGTACCACCATACTGCCGCACAGCCTGGTATACAGTCATGCCATATGGCAGAAGATGGCCACCGAGATAAAACTGCAGACGGTGTCTCGATGAAAGAACCTGGGATGCCTAAAAGACAAACAATGATACTGTTCAAGCAACAAAAGTTGATATATTTATTGCTATTGTCACGTGGACGGCAACCTCCCAACAAAACGCAACTACACCCGAGGAGGTGGTCACTGTCATACGCTTAACCAGAAACTTCAAGGAGTGCTGAACTCTCACTATTTTTCACAAGCAAACCCCAATCAGTTAATGTTGGCCTGTTATCCAGCTGGCTATAAAACAGGATTACAATAAATCGAATCTTCCAATAATCGCAAATGAACCCGATCATTTGTGGAACAACAGAGGGCAGGAGATGGAGGGCCGGAGATGGAGAGAAAGACAATTGAATAAGACTGGTGCATGAAGCCCGAGAAGAACTCACAAGGTGCTGTATCACCTCCATCAGCATAGGCCCAAGTGAGTGGTTCAGAGAGAAAGGACGAGCCTGAGGCTAGCGGCAGACTCCAGACTCATCTGAAAGCGCTTCCTGTCGGGACTGAGGCTTTCTTAACAACCCCCGCGTCACTGAAAGTCTCCATCTTCCCCACTCCCCAAGGCTCACCACACACGTCTCAGCCCCCGAGGGTCCCACAAACAACAGCCGCATGAGCTCTACCAATCATAGTCCAAGAAATCCACAACTGGGGCCCCACAAGCCGCCACCCCGAGGGTGTTTACAAATGCCTGGCATCGGCAATGAAACAATGCCTGCCCACTGCACGGCAACTGTGGTGGTGGTGGGGATTGGGGGAATTGGGAAGTAATCCCTCTGTTAATTGGGGTGCGGGGACATGGTGTATAGCCCCCCCCCCCCCCCCAGCCTGCCCAGCCCATGCTCAGTTCTCAAAAAAAGGCACAAATAAATAGCAGGACACCATATTTAGCCATCTCAACATCACACAATGCTCGTCCCCTCATGGACAACACCAGGGACTCCTTACCCAAGAGACTACACAGTGCAACACAAGAGTTCCACAGCGACACACACGGCATCTATGGAATTAATCTAGCGATTACCCAACTTTCTATAAACATTATATTTATTGAAGAACCAAGATATAAACTGATGGGAAACAAATTCAGACCAAACTATTGCTTGTTAATCTAGACAAGGAGATAAAAATAAAAAGAGGCTGTGGATTGGCACGATCTGAACGGTCAGACGAAACCAATGAAGAGGAAAACTCCATCTTAACCAGTCGATGGTGAAACGGATGGAGCATCTGCTCCAAGTCAGAGTGGTCAACGGTTCGGTTCAAACCCAGCCGAATCGTACCAAAGACAAACTCGAACAGCACTCCGACATCGCAACGTCGAACAATACGTCTCCGTCACATTATGACCATGATAATACTTGTATCAAGTTCGATTTAAATCATACAGCTGTTCTCAAGTATCACATTTGCATTTGACATGACCTCTGACCTTTGACACAGAAAGCTAATAAGTTCATCGTTTCATTATAATATATAAAAAAATTTTCATCATCATAACTATATTATATATTGTTGCGGATATGGGATTTGCATCCATCCATATCCGCTTGTAAATATTCCCTTATTTCCTCAATACTTCCCAACTATCCCCAATCCCCCATTCCCTAGTCCCATTTTCTGTAAACAACACTCTGTGGACCCGACCTCCCCCTATTTCCCCCATTAAATGTCGTGCCCAGGTTCACCGCATCTCATGTAAGACAACTAAAGGACATCTTGCTAGTTATTCTTAGTCTATGTCAGTTAAGGACTCGTTTCCATTAATTCTGACCCTTCGTTGCACCAGAATGTGATTGTATGGCACCGTTAGGAAGTTTAGGACCTCCCAATACCTCCCCGCAGCTCTTCCTCACGGTTCAGCAACAACAACAACAACAACAACAACAACAACAACGGCGGCGGCGTGCACAGGGAGTGCGCGTCCTTACTCCGGCTTGGTTGGTAGGGGGTGTTGGGAGGGCATGAGGCCTTCCCAGCGAGCCGCCATCGAACATGTGCTCGACGGGGTTACCAAATAGGGGCTCCCTGTCAGCTCCTCGTCAAGGGCGGAGCCCGGTAACCCCCGCACCCAATGGAAGCGGCGGACCGGTCCCATCTGGGGCGGAGCCAACCAGCCGAGGGCGTGTCACTCCCCGCTGAGCATGCGCAGGAAGAGGGAGGTGACGTCAGATGCGCGCTGAGCTTGGAGCAAGCAAGACGTACCCTCCGAGCGCTGTGAGGCCTCCCTGCATCTCTTGGACCGTGCTTGATCCTGTCCCCGAGCCAAGGTGCACCTTGTGCTATCGAACTACCTGTCCTTCCCTGCCATCAATCCCTGTGTAAGTCAGCCTTGTTCCGTTTGTCTGTAGTCTGTCTGGGATAAGATAAGACTGTAATTAAGTGCCTATCTCTTCTGTGCCTTTACCTCACTACCTTGTAATCTAACCCCCTTTTCTCCACCACTGTAATTATATCCTCCTCCGGAGGTCTTGAGAACTGTACCCCTTGCGTCGCTTCATCTATCCAAGTCGTTGTGTCCTTTCCATCATTGATTTAGCATAGCGCGATTTGGTCAACGTCTGGGTGGAATCGGGGTCTAGTCGGGGAATAACTGTTAGGTCGCGGTAATACACCACCGCTCGGTCGAAATAACATCTAACCGCGATCCGTAACAATTGGTGTCGAGGAGTGAGATTCGAGGCCCGAACCAAATTTTTTTAAAAACATCTAGGAAAAAATTTGGTCAAAATTATAAAGACAACGAAATTTGATTTTGTTTTACAAAAAACCCGAATTTTGAAAGTCGCGCTATGGCAGATCAAGACGGCTGGGTTCCGGTAGAGGAGAGTGAGGCAGGGTCGATCCAGGACCAAATTGAGGGACATGAGGAGAGCGAAGCAGTGAGGAGGGCAGGTTCGCAAAATGGCGTCCTCGCGCACGAGGTTACGGGCGCGCAAAATGGCGCCTCGCACATGGCTACGGCGACCGCGCCCGCAGCAGCGCCGTTGGTGGATGTGAACCTTTTTTTTATACAAATGAAGGCCCTTATGGACAAGAATAGCAAAGAAATGGAAAGCAGAATGATGGGGGTAATGGGGAACCGGATGGATGCTCAGAGTGAGCAAATGAGGGCTGATAGTGAGCGATTGGGGGGCAGAATGGGGGGCAAAATAGGAGAAATGGGGGAACGGTTAGAACAAAGGATGGGGGCCCAGATCGGAGGGTTAGGGAGTAGAATAGAGGGATTAGACAATAGATTAGGGGAAATACAGGAGGGGTTAACGGGGGTAGAAAACAGAATGGCCGCTCAAGAGAATCAAATGGAAGGGATGAAAAAGGGGTTAGAGGGGTTAGAAAACAGTATGGAAGGCAAATTGAGGGACATGAGGGACCAAGCGGAAAGGGAAGTTTAAAAAATGGGGCAGCAGATAGAGGGGGTCAGAATGGGGGTAGAAACTAAATTGGATGCTCACAGGGAGGAAATGGAGCAGATGAGGGTGGCATCTGGGCAGGAGATGCAAGTGATGGGAGAGGAGATCAGAAGAGGAGTGCGCGAGGAGGTGAGGCACTGTAAGGAGCGCATGGAGAAGGAGGTGAGAAAGGGGACTGTAAAATTGCAAGGTGGTATAGAGGAGTTGACGCTGCGAGTAGAACAACTGACAGTGGGACAAAAGGAGTTGGGGGACCAGGTAAAGAAGAACACAGCGGTAATAGAGGGTTTAAAATCGACACAGAAGGAGATGAAAAAGGACGTAGGGGTAATTAAAAAAGAGTGTCAGACGGTACATGAGGACCTGACGAGGAAAATGAACAAGGTGGTAGAGGTGATGGAGGTTAAAGAGCGGGAGGTGCGGGAGCACATAGAAAAAAATAAGGTGGAGTTAGAGGAAGAACTTAAGGGGGCGCACGAGGAGATGAAGGAGGTGAAGCAGAAATTAGAAGTGGAAGAAGGGGTGAGCGAAATTAAGAAGCGACGGAGAGAGGATAAGAAAGAGATAAAGGAGGAAGTAAAAGAATTGGTCCAAAGTCTGTGTTCGGATCGTGATGATGTGCTCATTAACCGGATGAGGGATTCGCAGGTGATGGAGGAGAAGCAAAGAGAAAGAGGACCCGGTGTAAGTGGTGACCAATATGGTCGTGCGTATGATGCGCCAGGTGATTTAATAAGCTTGGGGGTCGAGATGGACCCGGATGTTCGTGAGAGGCCAAGAGTGAGGTGTATGGCTGGTCCGGAGGGTATGGAACGAGGGTGCGAGCGAGAGGGTCCGGTGATGGGAGAGGTGCGAGGTGTGAGTGAGCAAGGTTGTGGTGGTATGGAATGGGTAGCGGGTTGCGGAAGTGTGACCCATGCATCGACACCAACAGGGGTAGTTTTTAGAGGGACAGGGGAGGCACGGGAGCCCCTTGGGGGTAATGTACTGTGGGGGCCCGGCCGGTATTGCCCCGCGCTGACCCCGCAAGGGGCGACGCACGGGGTCCGGCAGGCGGGCAACGACTCACATACGAGGTGGTCCCACAAGGTCCCACTCACGCCGTATGACGGTGGGTAAGGGTGGCATCCCTGCCACCCTTCCCATGAATAAGGGGGGCAAATGCGCTATAGATTATGGGGTGTATGGCAGTGAAAACTAGTCCGGGTGGGTTAGGTTATATTGATAGGGACTAGAGGTGACTATGGGTGACAAGATTTAAGTAAGAGACTTGGTACCTGTAGTGGGGACGCAGGTAGATTAGAGTGGATGATAATGACGAGGGAGCGCAATAGTTTAAAGGGACGACTGGGAAGCGCAAGTTTCAGAGGGGAGTAGTTAGATGAGATGATGCTGTGTGAGAACTGGACAGGTGTGTGGAGCAGTGTATGAGTAGAGAGTGTTGTGGATCAGCGCGAATGCGCTTGGGGGAGAGAAGGGTGCAGGCGGCACCAAGTATGAGAGCACAGGTGTGCAAGTGCAGGTGTGTGGAATATATGGAGCAGAGAATGAGTGGTGTGGAGAGAGTTGGAGTAAGTGGTACGGAGTGGTGTGCATGGTGCGAAGGTGTGGATGGGGGAAGAGTGGACCCCTTTTCACGAGTACCCGGGGAGGGTAGTTTAAAGAATAGTTAGAAGGTATAGGTAAATTGTGGTTGGATATTGGCATTTGTGGTGCGGATGCAGAATGGTATTGTGGATGGGTGCATTGGTGTGGTGAAATTGGCTGGTCGTGTGGCCTGTTAGTACGAGTGTGAATGGTTGGGCACTCCGCCACTGTTAGATGTCGGCCAGGTGAGGCCGCAGGTGGGCTCTGGGAGCCGTTAGTGTCAGTGGGTGCCTGAGGATCCCGGGTGTGGTTCGGGCATCCCGTGCCAGAGAGGGCACTGAGGGGGTGAGAGTGCGAGAGGGCCTTCCCCAGTTAGTTAGGTTAGGGTGAGGAGCAGGTGAGCTCGGTAGGCAACAACAGTGGTGGAGGTGTGCAGGTGGGCGGACCAGCTGGGAGCGTCACATGACCCAGCCACCGAAATTGTGCGGGGGCACCGAGTGTTGAATCGGGGAGTGAGACCCAAATTGATGGTGTGCACCACAGATGGTCAATGGGATTTTGGTTCTTCTAACCACATAGAGTAAAGTTGGCCAATGGATTGGCAGGGAAAGACCCCGGGTAATGTAAAGTTGTTAAAGTCATTTAGGAAATAGTTAGGATTGATGAACCTGTCACACCATACGCAGCCACTTACGTGAGGTGGTGATGATGACTCCACACCTGTGTTCCTTTGTTCTGTGTTGCAGGAAAGGAGAATTGCTGTTTGGATTTGTGAGACGCATCACGACGTGGATGAGACATTGGGGTGATTCCATCTCTCCCTCCTTAGGAGGGACTGATGATGAATTGGTGATGGCAAATTTTGATGTTGAGTTGGAGATGGCAAATTTTGATGAGTTGGAAATGGCAAATTTGATTGGTTAGGAGGGAGAGAAGACGAATTTGGTTTATGGGAGGAACGGGGAAGACAGTAGGGACGTTTGTTGATGTGTAAAGTAGATGTTTATGGGTAGTGTTGTGTTTTGTGGATACAGTAAGGGGTAAGGGAGGGGCAATGTAGGTTACCTGGTGGGGGGGGGGGGGGGGTGTACGGTAAGAACGTACCTGTCTCACCTGGTTCCCATGTGCCCCCAGTGTGCATTACCTTGAATTGCGTGCACTTTTGCGCCCTTACCACCTTACTCACTTGGCTTCTTTTGTCTCCCACCTCCGAGGATCTGGCTTTGGGGCAGAGAGAGAGGAGAGAGAGGTGCTGGCTCCGCAGTTGTGGGCCTGTACTTCCGCTGCTTGCTGCCTGGATCGATACACCATATGGACCGCAATTTTTGTGGCCACCCACAATGGACCGCAGTTCTTTTGCGGTCAAGCACCACCCGTGGATGGACCTCTGGGTCAACGTGGCACCTATGCCATACAGGTGAACCACTTTTAGTTGGCCCCCCTGACGGCCACAATTTAGAAATGGACGCGGTTGGCGCCTTTCTTTATTTCTAAAGAAGCCAGAAGGCCAAGTGCACTCCATGAAGGCAAGACCAGCGGCAGAACATCGGCCGGCTGCGACACCACCGGTGACCATGGACACTTGATTGTGCATTTATTATTGAACACCTTATTGGTGCACCGGATGGTGCTGACTGTGCATAATGGGGTGGTGCTTTTGGTGCTTGGACGGGGTGCTCTGCACATTATTAAAGGCCGTAGGGCCACAGGGCACTCGTGGGTTGGTGTATCGATGCTGGCATGCGTGCTCTCTCTCTCTATGCATAACATCTGCATGTGTTCCTCAAAGAACAGGTCCTGGATCGTAGTGTAAATATCAGTCTTGTATAAATGATGCTCCCTACCGGCTGTATGTTTAGTTTGAGGATGCTTTCCGCGATTCGGTTATCCTGTGGGTGTGTTTCTGTTAGGAGAAGGGTGCAACGTCGCAGGGGGACATATTTACTCATTTGTGAACATCTGTAAAACTGTCGCACTCAGGGTTGAGTTAATAGTAGAGGGAACTACATCTGAGTGCCACACTAACGTAGGTAAAAATTTATCGGGTCGGGACGCCCCGAGGTAGAGAAGGGTGCAATGTTGCGGATATGGGATTTGCATCCATCCATATCCGCTTGTAAATATTCCCCTATTTCCTCAATACTTCCCAACTATCCCCAATCCCCCATTCCCTAGTCCCATTTTCTATAAACAACACTCTGTAGACCCGACCTCCCCCTATTTCCCCCATTAAATGTCGTGCCCAGGTTCACCGCATCTCATGTAAGACAACTATAGGACATCTTGCTAGTTATTCTTAGTGTATGTCAGTTAAGGACTCGTTTCCATTAATTCTGACCCTTCGTTGCACCAGAATGTGATTGTATGGCACCGTTAGGAAGTTTAGGACCTCCCAATACCTCCCCGCAGCTCTTCCTCACGGTTCAGCAACAACAACAACAACAACAGCAATGGCGGCGGCGTGCACAGGGAGTGCGCGTCCTCACTCCGGCTTGGTTGGTAGGGGGTGTTGGGAGGGCATGAGGCCTTCCCAGCGAGCCGCCATCGAACATGTGCTCGACGGGGTTACCAAATAGGGGCTCCCTGTCAGCTCCTCGTCAAGGGCGGAGCCCGGTAACCCCCGCACCCAAAGGAAGCGGCGGACCGGTCCCATCTGGGGCGGAGCCAACCAGCCGAGGGCGTGTCACTCCCCGCTGAGCATGCGCAGGAAGAGGGAGGTGACGTCAGATGCGCGCTGAGCTTGGAGCAAGCAAGACGTACCCTCCGAGTGCTGTGAGGCCTCCCTGCATCTCTTGGACCGTGCTTGATCCTGTCCCCGAGCCAAGGTGCACCTTGTGCTATCGAACTACCTGTCCTTCCCTGCCATCAATCCCTGTGTAAGTCAGCCTTGTTCCGTTTGTCTGTGGTCTGTCTGGGATAAGATAAGACTGTAATTAAGTGCCCATCTCTTCTGTGTCTTTACCTCACTACCTTGTAATCTACCCCCTTTTCTCCACCACTGTAATTATATCCTCCTCCGGAGGTCTTGAGAACTGTACCCCTTGCGTCGTTTCATCTATCCCAGTCGTTGTGTCCTTTCCATCATTGATTTAGCATAGCGCGATTTGGTCAACGTCTGGGTGGAATCGGGGTCTAGTCGGGGAATAACTGTTAGGTCGCGGTAATACACCACCGCTCGGTCGAAATAACATCTAACCGTGATCCGTAACAATATGTATATATGTATATATGAATCAAGGCACCTAGTCACTTTAATGGTGAGCACCAGCCACGGATTATGTCTCGCACGGTAAAAACCGCATAACCCGCAAGGAACCAACAGCCTGCCACCCAGACCATCATTCCCACCAGTGCAAACCAAAACCAGGGCAAATAAGCCCAAAATCTGGATTGGCGGCTCGGCTTGATGTTTAACCAATGGGTACCAAAGAATGAAATCTGTCTGTGGACAGAGTGGCCGGGCTGAGGCGACGCTTTGGTCTAGTTCAGATAAAACCTTTTATCTGAACTAGTTTTTAGTTGGATTTGGTCTCTTGTTGGATTTGGTTCAATCTCGTTGGATTTGGTCTCCCGACCAAACACTGGTGAGGGATTTGGTCTACCTCAGCAGCAGACCAAACTGAACTCTCCAGGTTTTCCATGTATTTTTTCTGATTCTTATCACCTATGCTTTAGCTATCTTCTCTCCGGAAATGTGGTGCAACAAAATGGCAGTTGGGTCTGAACATAGCGTGACGGTTCTGTGACCTTTGCGATTGACCAATTAACAGTCTGCAGTATTGCGAGCTCCACCCACAGGTCCGGGTTCAGCTCACTTGGTACCTATCCATAGCAGGAACCAAATTTAGCATGGGTACTGAGGTACAGTACGGTTCACTTGGCAATGGAAAAACGAAAAAATGGTTTTGGTTACAGTACGGTACGGTACCGCGGTGGAAAAGCGCCATTAATAGACAAGTTTGGTCCTCGTTGGTTTTATATTTTTTTGCAGTATGCCGTCCTGATGGGGGCAAATAAGCCCGAAATCTGAATTGGCAGCTCTGCTTGATGTTTAGCCAATGGGAACCAAAGAATGAAATCTCTGTCGACAGAGTGGCCGGGCTGAGGCCTCTGGGACGGAGGTGACGCTTTGGTCTAGGACTTCGGTCCACAGGGGATCGGGACAGTGCTCGTCACGCGCATATGTATATCTTTTCATCAAAACTTATACCAAGTTTGGTCAAAATCCCATCACTAGTTCACAAGTTACAGCAGCAACAAAATTTTTACCTAACAGGATTCTGGCCTTTGACCTCTTGATCCCATAATCTAATCCGTTTATTTTTACATTATACATACGAGTACCAAGTTTGAGTTGGTTTCCTTCAGCTGTTCTTAAGTTATCGGGGTAACAAAAATCTATTACAGACTCTGACCTTCGACCTCTTGATGCCAAAATATAATCAGTTCATATTTGCATCATAATATATACAGTTATACCAAGTTTGCTCAAAATCCCATCACTGGTTCACAAGTTAGCTCAAAAACAGAACTTTTACCGAACGGGACCTCTGACCTTTGACCTCATGATCTAATCAGTTCATCTTTGGGTCATTACACATACCGGCACCAAGTTTAACTTGGATCCCTTTCGCCGTTCTCAAGGTAACACGGCAACGAAAACCGATAACAGAAGCACGGACGGACAGACAGGCAACCCGAAAACATAATGCCTCTGGCGACTTCGTCGACGGGGGCATTCAATGGTATGTGCTGCTTCCTTGCTTGACACACACCACTTAAAAAGGATAGACCACAGACACACAACCAAAGGTTGGTAAAAATAGAGCAGGTGATGGTGGGCCTAATAGCCTCCTCCTGTATCAAAGTTCCTTGTCAGGGCCCTCATTATCATTATTACCCTCGCCTGTGGAGAGGATATTGCATTTGAGTCCGTTTGTTTGTCTGTCTGTCTGTCTGTCTGCACAGAATAAATGATTTTCTCTGCAACCGTTGGTCCGATTGACAGGAAATATTCAACACCTTCCGCTTCCGGTCTTGCTGGTGAGGTTTCGTTTATTCGCAGTGCTCCACACTCTCCATCGAAATCGAAGTGAAGTAATTGTTCCCATTTGTATTTTCGTTATAACTGTATTTATTTTATGGTGTTGTTCGTATAGTGTCCCGAGGAAGATTTTCGGTGCAAATCTTTCATACCTGTATAGAAAATCGTGTTAATTCGTATCGTGTCTTTTGAGGCCTTGTAGTGTCCAACTTTGAGGCTTTGTTTTTCTCTCAGCGGTCTGTCGTTTGTGCTCCAATAACTTTAGTTCTCTGTTTTCCCAGTCTTTTCACCCCATAGCCTACTTCCTTGTTTAAAATTCCAACTAAAAAAAAAACAAAAAAACAAAAAAAAACATTTCCTTCTCTGTTCTTATTTGTTGTTCTCATTCGTTTATTCGTTCTTATTCATTCGTTCGTTCGTTCGTTCTTCGACCACGTGTTTCTCCCCCATTTCCCCAGATAGTTTTCACTGTTAAACTTTATAATGTTTACACTTTCCCCTCAAGTTCTGTATTCCGTCGTATATTATAACACCTTTTTCTTCTTCTTCTTTAAAAAGCTGCTTTCGACTTGCTCACCAAATCTATTCATCCCCCCAAAAAATTCCATCTCTTACAGTGCCTCTTTTCTACATTCACTAAACTCTCCTGCACTCCATCCTCCCTCCAGCGTCCTTAAACGTATTTTTGACTCGAAGGTCACAAGAAACTCATTTTGCAATAAATGTTTGTTTCCCATTAATCGTACACTTTCTAAAATCCAATCTCACCCTCCCCTCCAAATCTTCCCCAACACCCCTCCCCTCCAAATCTTCCCCATCACCCATCCCTTTCAAATCTTCCCCTTTGCCCCTCCCCTCCAAATCCTCCCCAACACCCATCCCTTTCAAATCTCCCCCCTTGCCCTTCTCTCTCTCCCCTTCCCTGCTAAACTCCCCCCACACTCCTCCCCTCCAAGACTCCCCATCGCCCCTCCCCTCCTAGACTCGCCCCTCACCCCTCCCCTCCAAATCTTCCCCAACACCCATCCCTTTCAAATCTCCCCCCTTGCCCTTCTCTCTCTCCCCTTCCCTGCTAAACTCCCCCCACACCCCTCCCCTCCAAGACTCCCCATCGCCCCTCCCCTCCTAGACTCGCCCCTCACCCCTCCCCTCCAAATCTTCCCCAACACCCATCCCTTTCAAATCTCCCCTCTTGCCCTTCTCTCTCCCCTTCCCTCCTAAACTCCCCCCACACCCCTCCCCTCCAAGACTCCCCATCACCCCTCCCCTCCTAGACTCGCCCCTCACCCCTCCCCTCCAAATCTCCCCCATATCCCATCCCTTTCAAATCCCTCACCTTGTCCCTTCCCTCCAAAACTCCCCCCTCCCCTTCAAATCTCCCCACCCTCATTTCTTCTCAATTCCCCCCTTCTCACTCCCCCTCCTCAAAGCGTCCTCCCCACTTCTTCCCCCTTCCAACTCTCACCTCCATCTCCCCCAACCTTCTGCCTCGCTCTTCCCCCTCCTCAAATAACACCTCATTGTGCCTCACCCAATCACCATCAAACCTTTTGTCCCCCCCATCCTTCCCTTTCTCCGAGCTATTCTGAAATCTCTGACACACCTTCAACAGCTCTCCCTACCTCTTCCACCTCTTCCACATCTTACCCTACCCCTCCTCCCCCCTGTTCTGTATCTGATGCTCCCCCTTCCTCTTCATTAACGGTGGACCTCAAGCCTCAACTGTTCTTAAGTAACCTCAACTGTTCTCAAACCTCAACCTCAAAAACTGGACCTCAAACCTCAACTGTTCTCAAACCTCAACTTAACTTAACGGTGGACCTAATGGACCTCAAACATCCGGGGCCTTCGTTCAAACTTAACTGATCTCTCCATACAGGTTGCTTCTGACAAACCAGACGTGATCTGCTGAACAGAAACTTTCCTCCTTCATGATGTCTCTGATTCCTTGGTATCTCTCCCAGGTTACTCCCTCCTCCGGTATGATAGACCTGAGCCTCGTCCTGGAGGTGGGGTTGCTATCTTTAAAAAAAAAAAAACTCGCTTCCTCACTCGCCCTGCACTCTCACTCTCCATCTCACCCCCAGGAATACCTTTGGCTACGGCTTCCCCTTCGCTCCCACCTCTTGTTCATATGTGTGTTGTACCGTCCACCAAACAGTGATGACTCCATCTACATCTCGCTGTCTGATAATATGGACCAACTTCTATCTACTCATTCCAACTCTCTCTTCCTCATATGTGGTGATTTCAATTGTCACCATGCCAGTTGTCTGGGTGTGGGTACCTCTCTCACCAGCCATGGCTCCTCAGCAAAGGACTTATGCGACTCACTGGGACTGACACAATCTGTCAATTTCCCGACCTGGATCTCAGTCAACGGAGCATCTTCTCTTCTGGACTTTGTTTATGACTAACCTCCGTGAAAATATCTGCTGCTCTTCTTCTGCTCCAATCGGCTCATCTGATCATGTGCTTGTTAAAGTAGACATCTCTCTGACCATTCTCAGGGAGCCTGCTCAGCGTCGACGAGTCTGGCATTTCACTCAGGCCAACTGGCACGGTCTTCAAGCAGCCATCAATCATCTGGACTGGTCTCCCATCTCTACCACCTCTGACATCAACTCATCCTGGGAATTCTTCCAAAGTAAATTGCTCTCTCTCATGCACAGATTTATCCCATCTCGTCTTCAGTTGTCATACCCTTCCTCCCGTCCATGGTACACGGAATCTTGTGGTGAGGCTGTTGCCCAGAAACAACTTGCCTTCGTCTCCTTGAAAGCAAATCCAATGGAAGGAAATCTCATTTCCTTTCACAAAGCCCGAAACAAGTGTGTGTCCACCCTCAGGAGAGCCAGGAAACAATATCTCTCTGTTCTCAAGACCGAACTCTCTTATCTGTCTCCCTCTTCCAAATCCTGGTGGCGTCTGGTCAAATCCGTTTCTAGTGTTTGTTCCCCCTCCACCCCCTCCCTTACCTCAATCGGCTACACAGCTGACTCCGCATGTGAAAAAGCTGAATGCCTCAACTCTGTGTTTGCCTCTAAATCTTGTGTCCCAAACCCATCCCTCTCTGTACCCACCGTACCCAGTCGTATCCAGCTGCTCCTGGACTCCGTGTCCTTTCCTGCTGACAAGGTGGAAAAGTTTCTGTCAACCCTCGACTCTGATTCTGCAACTGGACCTGCCGGCATCAGCCCACGGGTCCGAAAATCCTGTTCTTCTGCTCTTTCACTCCCTCTCTCTGTTCTCTTCACCCTCTCTTTTGCTCAAGGTCAACTGCCATCTGCTTGGAAATCAGCCAACATCACCGCATTGCACAAAAAAGGTGCAAAAACAGATCCTAGCAACTACAGACCAATCAGCCTTCTCCCAATTATCAGCAAAGTCATGGAATCCATCAATGCTTCAGATATGAAATCTTTCCTCTTCTCCAATGGCTTGATCTCTGATCATCAATTTGGTTTCAGACCAGGTCACTCTACTCTGGACATGCTGCTTCTGCTGTCTCAACAATGGATGGAGGTCCTCAATGCCAAACAGGAAATTAGAGCCGTCTCCCTCGACATATCACGTGCCTTCGATACGGTCTGGCACCCCGCTCTGCTCACCAAACTCTCCTCCTTTGGTATCCATGGAAATCTCCACGCATGGCTGCCGGACTTCCTCTCTAGTCGTAGTCAACGTGTGGCCCTGAATGGGTTTCTCTCATCTCCTCTTCCTGTTCAGGCTGGAGTTCCCCAAGGCAGTGTTCTGGGCCCTGTGCTTTTTCTGGTCTTCATCAATGACCTCTCTGACTCTCTTGAAAATCCTCTCTATCGCTTTGCTGATGACTCCACTCTCTGCCGCTCCATTCCTCATCCCTCAGATCGGCAGTCTGCAGCCTCCTCACTCTCTTCAGACCTGGACAAAATCACAGACTGGGCAAACAAGTGGAACATGTCTTTCAATCCTGACAAATCTCACACTCTTACGATGTCTCTCCGAAAAGACCGACTGGACAACCCTCCCATCTACTTTCTGAATAATCCTCTCCAAGAAGTTCTGTCACTCAAGCTTTTGGGTCTCACTATCTGCCATGATCTTTCCTGGGAAAACCACATTTCCAAGCTGGCCTCCAAAGCCAGTCACCGACTGGGCATTCTCCGTCGTGCGAAGTCCTTCCTTGGCACACCTGAGCTCCTCACCACATACAAAGCTTTCATCCGCAGCTCAATGGAGTACTGCTCTCCCCTCTGGGCTGGTGCTCCTGCCTCACACCTAGCTCGTCTTCACGCTGTTGAAACCAAAGCATTCAGAATCATTGGAATCTCCCGCGATGACGCTATCTCCGAGGGCCTTTCACTTACTCACCGCAGGCAGGTTGGTGGTCTTTCCGTCTTCTACCGATTCCTCTCCGGCCTTGCTCCCCCAGCTCTCTCTGGGCTCTGTCCCCCAAATATTCCTACAGGTCGCACAAGATCTGCCTGCAACCCTCTTATGGTTAAACTGCCAAAATCAAGACTCTCTGCTCACCTTCACTCCTCTTTTCTCCCGCCTCTGGAACAAACTACCTCACTCTCTTCAATCCCACTCCTCCCTCCAGGTCTTTAAAACGGCTGTTCACCACCATCTCTTATCTTCCCCAATCCAAAACCTTGATCTTTTCTACCCCCGCTAATTTCACCCCAAATCCACTTTTTGAGGTGCCGACTTCTTTCCTGGAAGTCCTTGGTGTCCTTGCGTTTTATACCTATCCTGCCCCCCCCCCCCAGGCCCTCTCCCTCCCACACATCTCCCGATGTCCCTGCTCTCAAATGATGTGCTTGTGTGCTTCCTCCCCTTCTCTCCCCATCTTGTCGACCGCTCCCCTTTTTATATACTTTGTTTGCTTGTTTGTTTGATTTGTTTGTTTGATAAATGTTAGCTCTTTCACGAGCCTCGACTTTGTATACAAGAAAAAAAAACAAAAAAACCCCCCAAAAAACCAGGTGCAACTCCACCTGCAGAAGTTAATGATAATTATGACGTCATAAGTCACGTGGTATGACCGCCATCTTGGAGAAATCAAAAAACTTTGCACCTCCATATCTCCGAAAGCGCTGCATAGAAAAATTTGAGACATGGCTCATTGGAAAGAACTCTCCATGGGGAATAATATATGTTAATGATGATGTCATAGGTGCCTCCATTATGACATCATAATTCGACAAGTATAAAACTTCATCCGATCAAGATGAAATTTCTGGAGCATTATCGAGGGATAAATTGGAGAAAAAGAATAATGACGTCATCGGTCACATGGTTCGGTCGCCATATTTGTTTTAACACAAAAGCCTTAAAAAAACACTGAAAATACGTCCTGGCGAGGGTCTGCAATCCGATTGCTCTGTCTAGTTCTTATTAGTAAACCAACAAATTATTTTCATGAAATGTTAATCGTAATTTACCAGGCTTTCATCAACTTCGTCTTCAGAGGCATCTTCATCCGAGTCATCTTCCTCTCTCACGCGTCCATAACCTAAAGTAAGGTAAGCTCATTTACGAAACATATATGCAATTAAGTGAACATATAATAACCTACTTGATATCAAGTATATCAGCCAAGATAAGAGCAATTAGTTCCATATTTATATAAAGTGGTCCATTATATATGAAGTTTGTATTATATAGAGTTTGGATGATCTTATTCAAATAAACAAATTTATACACAATATACCTTGATAGAAAGTAATAGTGAGCATGTCTAACCCTTCCTTTCCCTTCAAAACCATTGAAATTATTTGAGAGAAACTTTCAAATAATGTTATTATAAACTTGTGGAATGGGGTTCCACACATCCAAGACCATCCAAAGATCATACAAGTTCCTGGGATTTATTTTTCCTTATTCTTTGTCCAAACAGTATCCTACAGTATTATTTTTCCCCCTTGGAGAAGACTTCGAACATTGAACAGTTCACGATGTAACAGCACAAAAGGAACAGCAGAAAGGAAGAGGGGGGGGGGGGGGGGAGTGGGGAAACACACCAACAGCAGCTTTGTGGGACAAAATAGGGAAGGACACATAGGGTGGGCAAGATGAACACAGAAGCAAACTCTCAGGAAGGAAGTATTGGAAACTTGGAAAGAGGTATGCTTGGAGAAGGTTAACAGACATAGAGAAGATCATGGTTTTGGATGGGGGGTGATTTGAGATGGTGGTTAACAGCTGTCTTGAAGACGTTGAGAAAAGAATGAGATTGAAGAGAATGTGGAAGTTGGTTCCACAGGTATAAAAAAGAGGAACAACTGAGTAGAGGTGGGCAGTGATCCTGGATTTAGGTAACTTCACCAGAAAGGGGGTGCTGGTGATTCGTGTGTGCCTTGCAGAAACCAAGGGGAGAGGAGGAGTGGGGGGGAGGGGGAGGGGAACAGGGTAATTCCGTCAGATTCAGTTGAGTGCCAGATGTTGGCTACGAGTCAGGAAGCAATGCATGGAGTTGGCCTTGTATGCAATCGGTAGAGAGGTTGGGGAGTAAGGGCAGGATGCCAGACTGAATCGAAAGCATTATATATGTCCAGAGAAAGGGCCCTGATCATGTCTGACATTGAGTTCCTCCATCCATTGTTGGAAGAACAGAAGCAACATGTCCAAGGTAGAGTGATCTGGCACCGGTTGCTCAAAGCTCAGATAATTTAACCACTGGATAAGAGCTATCCTGTGGTTAAAATTCTTATTTGATGGTTAACTAATCTATTGCTATCCGCCAGGTAAGAGCTGAATAAGGTGTGGATAAACTTTTGACAGGTATATTATATCCCACAATCCATTGCACTTGTCTGCTGGCAAAACATTCATTGTAACAGAAGACAATTACACTAAAAAGAGGAAGGCAAACTTTATGCCAACCGATGGGGATATGCTGTGTCGAGCAACAAGAGTATCAGGAGTAAATCAGGAGTAAATTTTCCAACATCTTAACGAACAATGAGAAGATGAAGGCGCGGATGGCGATTGCAACCACACCTTTTGAATTAGAAAGACCCACATATGCCTTCGTGCCACGGATAATCTGATAATCTCATGGACCAGTGAGACTCGATAAACTTATCCTGAAAATACAACTTTATCCAGTGGATAGATGTTATCCGCTGGATAGGTAATTTATCCAAAGGAAAGAGCTTATCTGAGCTTTGAGCAACCAGGGGTTGATTTGAATCCAAATTAATGATCTGAAAAGAGGTTGTTGGAGAAAAAGGAAGGATTTCATATAAACTGTGATTATGGATTCCATAACATTGCCGATAATTGGAAGTAAGCCGATAGGTCTATAGTTAAGGAGATTGGTTTTTGCACCTTTTAATGTTATGGTGATGTTGAACAATTTCCAAGCTGAGGGAATATGACCGAGCACAAATGATAGGGTGAACAAAGCAGAAAGAGGAAGTGCAAGAGCAAGCTTTTAAGGACAAGTGAGTTGATACCGTCCGGTCCAATTACTGAATCGGACCCGAGGGTTGCCAGAAAGTCTCTCCACATTCTCATGTGCAAATGACACCGAGTCTCGGAGCAGTTGTATGCAACCGAGTAAGGTGGGTAGAGAGGTGAAGCAAACACAGAATTGAGGCATTCAGCCTTCCCACGAGTGGAGTCAGCTGTGGTGCCATTTAAAATAAGGGGAGGGATGGAACGGGAGGATACACCAGAGAGATTTAACAAGGCACCACCAGGTTATAGGGGATGGAGACAGATTTTAAAGTTCAATCTTGGTTGGACAAATGATGTTTTCTGACTAATACTTGTTGTAGGCTTTGTGGAATGATCCAAGATTACCCTCAGTTAGATTCACCTTTCCAGAAGAGAAGTCAAGTTGTTTCAAAGCAACTGCCTAACCACAAGATTTAGGGTGCCATGGATTAGAGGATGAGTCAGATACCTGAAGACAAGGTTGGATGGATGGATGGATGGATGGATGAGAGAGACAGAGACAGAGACAGAGACAGAGAAAGAGAGAGAGAGAGAGAGAGAGAGAGAGAGAGAGAGAGAGAGAGAGAGAGAGAGAGAGAGAGAGAGAGAGAGAGAGACAGAGACAGAGACAGAGACAGAGACAACAACATGCATTTTAAGGCCATTTTCCCTGCTAGAGCGGGGGTTAGCCTTGCGGTCCCCATGACAATCTTCTCCATTTTGCCCTATTTTCTGCATCTCTCCTTGTTAACCCCCTTGCCCGCATTTCTTCTTCCACCATCTTTAGCCAAGTCTTTCTTGGTCTTCCCCATCCTCTACTTCCTTCTACATTCATTTCCATCACTCTTCTCAACAAACAGAGATAGAGAGAGAAAGAAAGTTTGTGTGGAGGAATTCCCAGGCTAAGTTAACATCAGGGGCAGTACATATGGGAGACCAGTCTTGAAGAAAGATGGCTGCTTGCAATCCCTGCCAATCTGCTTGAGTGAACTGTCAGATTCACCGGCGTTGAGGTGGCTCTCTGAGAATAGCCAGAGATGTTGACTCTCAAGCACATGATCGGAAGAACCAATTGGAGCAGAGGAAGAAGACATTGGAGAGAGGTTTGTCATAAAGTCCAGAAGGGAGGATTTGCTGTTTGGAAAAATCCAGGTGGGAAAGTTCAGAGATGGAGTCAGTCCAATGGAGTCACAGAAGTCCTTTGCTGAAGTAACATGGCTGTTGAGAGAGGTACCAGCACCCACACAATTTGCATGGTGACAATTGAAACCAGAACGAAATCGAATGACGCCATCCCAAATCCTCGCATTTCTCTCTTTCTCTCGCTCTTTATCTCAGCTCTTCCACATGAAGCCTATTATTAAATTATCAAATAAATAAATAAATCGCTTTTTAATAAATTTTTGTCCGATTCCACTATAGATTGACAATTATTGAGGCCACGAGTTCGGATTATGAAATATGGAATTAGATTTGGAATATCAGCTTTTAATAAGCCTATACGATACATTATTCAATCATGCCAGGAGCCAATCACATTGCAACTGGCCTCACACAGCCAATTAACATAACCGCTAACAGAAGAACGGACAGCCATCTCCGTTTTGTACATATCGATTAAAATATATTAAAGGAAGAAGAGTTTCATTCAATGAAGATTCAGTTTGGATATATTGAGAAAAGGAAGGGGTGAAGTGCAGGCAGTGCAGACAAAGTTTCTGGTGTTTCGTTTTTGAGCGAAAAAACTTTTAAAAGTGAAGAGGGAGAATAAGATATAGTGTAGGAAGCTGAAACGACAATACTTGGGAGAAAGGAAGCAGACGGAGGCACAGGACATCAGAGCAGAGAGAATTTGTACGCCAACTAGCTAAGGCCTGGGTGAGTAGGCCAGAACCACAGACACACAAATTTGACAATACAATACAATGTGATACAGTAAAACACAGAAATTTGGACAAAACACAAATAGCAACACAGGGAAGAAAATAAAACAGAACTAGCACAGCACTCTTTAACGTCGCAAAGTCGACGAATATGCCTCCGCCCACATTGTTACATCATTATTCATACTTGTACCAAGTTTGATTTAAAATCATTATACATACTTGTACCAAGTTTGATTTAAATCTCTTAACAGCAGTTCTCATATATCACATTTTTACCTGACATGATCTCTGACCTTTAACCTCTTGATGCTGAAATATAATCAATTTAGCTTTCCATCATTATACATACTTGTGCCAAGTTTGACTTGGATCCTTTCAGCCATTGTCAAGTTATCGCAGTAACGAAAACTTATCACGGACGGACAACCCGAAAACAATGCCTCCGGTGACTGTCATCGGAGGCATAAAAATAAAACCCCCGCTAATTTCTACCCCCACTAATTTCACCCCAAATCCACTTTTTTTAGGTGACTTTTGACTTCTTTCCTGGAAGTCCTTGGTGTCCTTGCGTTTTATACCTATCCTGCCTCCCCCCAGGCCCTCTCCCTCCAAAAACATCTCCCGATGTCCCTGCTCTCAAATGTTGTGTTTGTGTGCTTCCTCCCCTTCTCTCCCCATCTTGTCGACCGCTCCCCTTTTTATATTATACTTGGTTTGTTTGTTTGTTTGATTTGTTTGTTTGATAAATGTTAGCTCTTTCACGAGCCTCGACTCTGTATAGTGTATACAAAAAAACAAAAAAATATATATATTTTTTGTTAATAACGTGTCTATATTCTCAAAATAAAGGTTTGTTGGAAATTTGATGCTCAAATGGGAAAAACTTTATTTCCTGGATAGTAGGGTGTATAAAACGCCCCATTTTAGAAACATTCTTAAATTGATCTAGTCATACTTTTTATGGCGTAGCCCATGGGGCAAAGCCGTCGAGAACGTGTGTGTGTGTGTGTGTCGCGTGTGTGTGTCGTGTGTGTGTGTCGCATGTGTGTGTCGCGTGTGTGTGTCGCGTGTGTGTGTCGTGTGTGTGTCGCGTGTGTGTCGCGTGTGTGTCGCGTGTGTGTATGTATGCCTCTCAACCATACATCAATCAGAGCTGAAGATCTAGTCACATGACAGGCATGATGTGATGACGTTTGATGTCATTATGGCACAAGACAGCTGGCTCCACACACCCCCATTTTGATTTCTATGCCGTTCATAGAAATCGCGGTACTCAATCTTTACCCGATCCTGGTGGGGGGTCTAAACAAAATTGAAAATCCCAAATATTTTATAGAAATGCTATATGGTGATACGGTAAGAAAAATAATTGTAAAAAATGACGATCAATATGAGAATATATTTTTTAAAACGTGCCGTTTTTGATGCACCCAACTGGACAGACATGCTGAAGCTCAATGGTAAATAAATAAGTAAAAAACACGGCAGCAATTTAAAAAACCCAGCCTCCTCCCAATGTGCAGTGGCAATGGAGTGGGGGTTGAGGGGGAGGAGGTGCGGGGGCTGATAGGGCCTATTTCTATTTCTGACATTTTGACCCTGTTATCAATTAGTGTTATTAATAATTCTCATAAAAAAGATATGTTTTGATGACAAAAGCTCAAATTGTAAAAAAAAAAAGTTAATGCACAAAAGCTCAAATTGTAAAAAATGCATAGGTGGACCAGCTAATGAAGAATGTGTCACCCCAAAATCGAGCCACACTCCAACCCTCAACCACCCTAAACAAGCCTTAAAAAAAACAAAAACAAGCTCTTAAAGTAATGTACTGGACTGCAAGATAGAGATATGAATTTGCATCTAGTTTGACTGCAGATTTACAATTCTAATTAGTACAATAATTGGTAATGCACCCTTGATTACTGGTTGTGACGATGGTGGAGGAGGAGGAGGAGGAGGAGGAGGAGGTGGAGGAGGAGGAGGTGGAGGAGGAGGTGGAGAAGGAGGTGGAGAAGGAGGAGGAGGTGGCGGTGGAGGAGGAGGAGGAGGAGGAGGTGGAGGAGGAGGTGGAGGTGGAGGGGGAGGAGGGGGAGGAGGAGGTGGTGGAGGAGGAGGTGGATGAGGAGGTGGAGGTGGAGGTGGAGGAGGAGGTGGAAGAGGTGGAGGAGGAGGAGGTGGCGGTGGAGGTGGAGGCGGTGGAGGTGGAGGAGGAGGAGGTAGAGGTGGAGGAGGAGGAGGTAGAGGTGGAGGGGGAGGAGGAGGTAGAGGTGGAAGAGGTGGAGGAGGAGGGGGAGGTGGAGGAGGTGGAGGGGGAGGAGGAGGTGGAGGAGGTAGAGGAGGAGGTGGAGGTGGAGGGGTGGAGGAGGAGGTGGAGGAGGAGGAGGAGGAGGAGGAGAATCAATTCGACACCCAAATATTATTCACCTCTGACAACCAGATATCGCTCGATGGCCTGAACCAGAGCCAGTGGGTCGATCTTGACAGGCCCGCCACGCCATTGTCGAACTGTGGAGCAGTCAGGATGGCGCTGTAATTGGCACTTCAGCTGATGAGTATTGAAGAACTTCAGAGCTTGGGATCCCCTGAAATGAGAGCAAAGAACAGGATAGCCAAACCTCCGGGAGGAACCGTGCCCGCACAGAAGTATAGTGTGCTCCAGATGAAAAGCCATGATTTTACACATTTGTTAACTACGAACTGGGCTTATCTACGGTAATGGGGTATATTTGTGTTACATGGAGGACAAAAAATGAAGCTGATGAGCAGATTCTCATTTTTACATATTTCATTCTTTAGAGTGCACACTATCCAAAACTATAAAGATAAGGATAACTTTTTGTTTATAATAAATTATGCCGGCAGAGATAGCTCACGCTTCAGGCATGGTAACGCTACGAACGGGGACAGACAGACAAAAAAATACTCATTGAACACCTTTAAAATACATCATAATACAGCTTTGCAATCCATCAGTCATGTATACCGTAAATTTATCAAAATCGAGAGACTTTCTGTTGAACTGGATCTGCATAAACCTACCTGCCATAATATTGAACATATGGTAACGTTGGTAACGGGGACAGAATGCAATTCTACATTTTGCGATCGTTTTAATCGCAAACGATCATCTCTTCACGCAAAAAACATCTACAGCATAATGAAGCTGGTGTTCTACACAATTGTAAGAACTTGAAAATATGAATTAAAATTAACAACAAATCAGTGAAAACCTATCTTTCACGTTCGTAATTTCGGGGACAGACGCCATAACGAACGTGCACTACATTTTTGAAAATTCAGAAAAAATATTAAACGACTTCAAAAAAAACAAAAAAACGCGATAAGTTTACTTAATGATGTTGTAATTATTATTACTAGGGCATGCCCGTACTATATCTATATCTAAAATTATATCCCCCCCTCTATTTACATGAAATGGTTTGGTGCATGAAATGTTTTGGTCCATTCGCAACGCCAAAGCGAACGGCGAACGCTTTACATGAAATGGTTTGGTGCATGAAATGTTTTGGTCCATTCGCAACGCCAAAGCGAACGGCGAACGGCTTGCGAGTACAGTGACAATCCCCCCCCCCCCCCTCTATTTAGATGAAATGGTTTTTATTAGTTTTAAAACATAGTTTAACGCCAACATAGCGGCAACATAGTTTGCAAACGTGAAATAAATGAATACGCTCTCAAATGTGCCATCCGAGGCAGAGTGTGTCCGCCACGTTCGGCACACGCGATAGTTCGCTGCTCTCTGATTGGTTGAATCGTTTTTTGGACATAGCTCGGTAAGTAATTGTCCGATTAATATGAAACCTTGAAAAGGCACATCCTCGGGTCCCCAGCAATATACCTGGCAAGTTAAAAGTATATCGGACCCGTGGTTGTCGAGAAACAGCGGTCACAGACAAACAGACGTACAAACGTACAGACAGAGATTACTGGAATTATAGATAGATAGAGATAAGGGAAAGAACTTGACCTCATATATGTGATTCTAATCATGTTTTATTTTGATATATGTTGGCGTGTCACGTTTTCACCCTTTTGTAGGAGGGTGGACATGGAACTTCATTTGAAATAAAAATCCAACGAAGTATTTTATTTGCACCAAACTATCTCTGGTATCTCTCCAGGGTGTGCCACATCTGAATTTAATATTTTGTACGACAAAAAATCATTGTGCTTTCGTCAGTTCAGTTAACAATAGAGGCATGCCACAAATGTCCCAATACCGTAGATAAGCCCAACTATTAATCACAAACAAAATTGGTACTTTAATACAGAGGATTGTCCAAAGGTTAATTTTTTTCAGGAAATGTTCAATATGACAAACATTTCGATTAAGCATATGGCACATGTCCACACGCACATGCTCTTCATAACACTTTCCAACGAGTCTCGGATAATATGATGGACACAATCCTGAATCGCTGTTTACAGGTTGTGGATAGTCCTGAAGGCCATTTTGAAACTGGTACACTGGTACACTGGTACCATTTTGAAATGTTTCTCATCAATAGTTAAATAAAACTGGGCTGAGGTTTGAGATGTAGCCAGTGGGCTGATTTGGAGGGCAAGGATGGGGGAAGGGGAAAGGGAAGGAAGCATTGGAGAATCCCTTTATGGATCAAGGGCACAAAGGAGTAAAACACACTGGTTGACAGTCACAGAAGTGGACAATGGAGGGAGAAAGTTGAATGACTTCAGACGATGGTTTCTTCAGGGTAAAGTAAAGCAGACAGGAATTAAAGGCATTTGGAGATAGCACACCTGCTTCCAGCTCCATTTCCACCAGGCAAGTCGTGAACCTTGACCTGGAACTGCTCCAACTGAGAGAGACAGCCATTGAGTCGATGAACAAGAGGAAGTAAGGGAGGATCAGAAGGCAGACGAACAAAGTCCTTCAGAGAAGCATCAGGTGCCTGAGGATGGGACAGGTGAAATAAAATGTCAAAGAAAACAATGGATGGACTAGTACGGCACTCAGTAAAACGCATACTTCTGCCAGACAGAACAGTTTACGTTTTGTATCCCAGTGATAGGCCGGACCTGCATCCGCACCATTCATGCTTGTCACACGAAAATCTCATCGGCGTGTTCTTGTTGCATAACCCAAGTCTTTCACAAAGTTGTCATAACCCACCCAACTCATTCACCAGGTTGTCATAACCCACCCAACTCATTCAGCAAGTTGTCATAACCAACCCAACTCATTCACCAAGTTGTCATAACCCACCCAACTCATTCACTAAGTTGTCATAACCCACCCAACTCATTCATCAAGTTGTCATAACCAACCCAACTCATTCACCAAGTTGTCATAACCCACCCAACTCATTCACCAAGTTGTCATAACCCACCCAACTCATTCACCAAGTTGTCATAACCTACCTAACGCACATAATTTTTTGACATATCATGCTAAATAAATATCGTTTTTTGCCCAATTCCTCAATGGCAAAGAATCACTTATACAAATAAAAAAAATTAAAAAAAATAAAATAAAATCAACATTCCCTCGAAAAATGAGTCTTTATTCCAAATCTGCACGAGGTGGAGAAGGGGAGGGCAGGAGCGTGCACATGAGAGGGAGGCATGAGGGGGGAAATGGTAGCATGGGGGGATAGTAGGGAAGAACGTGCAGGGCAGTGGGAGGAGGGTAAGCATGAAGGGAGGCGACATGCCCACTTTTGTTACGGATGGGGGTGAATTTATTGTTCGATCGTAAATCTTATGAATTAAAATAAAAACTGCATAATTACCAATGCGTAATTGATTTTTCTTGTGTGGGCTACTCTTATCACCACTACCCTGAGATATTCAACATTCATGGATCATGCATGCCTAACGATCATGCATGGACAAAGATCTTCCAAAAGGATTTTGACAGGTATTCCTCTGTTTGATGAGATCGAACAAATAAAGTTCCAGTTCATTGCCTGCATTCATGTTGTTCATGGAGAGGGCAGCAAACCCAAAGCAATTTCAATTTATTATGCACAAACTGCCACGGGCATTCAAGTGCAGAGACACAGCCACTCTCGTGGGTCAACATGGCTGCCAAAAGTCTTGGGGATGCTCCACATCCCATCAACACATATAAATAAACTGTGGGAGAAACATACTCGATGCTAAAATAAGCTCATCATGCCACCCTCAAAGATACATTCCCATTCAAGAGTTTATGGCAATCACTGTCGATTCATGACCACAACCGATTCCATTCATGTTGCTCTGCACTTTATGAAGAAGGTTGCAAAGACAAAGCCGAAGCAAACTCACCGGACAGCCCAGAAAGACGTGGCAGAAAGCCAGAAGCCTGAGCCGCTGTGGCTGTCCGACTGCAAGCCACTCCTTGTAGTTCTGCACCTCGCCATCACTTCTCCGATCCCTGGGCTGGACCACTGGGATTGATGTGAGAGGTTGAGATGGCATTTGGAGCGAGCAGGACAAGTGCTGGGAAGATAATGATGGCAGGCGAGTGCCAGTGAGGAAGAAGAGCAGCTCCGTGAGCAGGCCCGAATGTTGCAGCTCAAACGCTGAAGCGTCAGATTCGACAAGGAGGGAGCAAACCTCCTGAAGGGTGGTCACTGCAGAGTCACCCTAGAGCGAGAGGAATGTTCCACAAAGATAGTTAAACAAGATCGGGTAATGGGAACGGCGATGTGAGTTTAATTGCAAGAAGTACGAATTGAATGAAGTGGCCAAGAGGGATAATGACTCGAGGAAATTCATACAAAAGACATACAATCGTAAAAATGTGATTCAACAAACGAAGGGAAAAACCTGGGAAAGACGGGTTGCAGCACGCGTGAGTCGGGGAAGAAGGCCATGAGGTTGAGTGTCGATTCCTCTCTCCAGAGGTGGTGAGGGAAAGCGCGACAGGAAGCTGGTGGCCTGTTCTTTCACCCACAGCCTCACCCTCTCCCTACAGCCAATACAAGTTTGCACGATCTATTGGCATCATCAAAATACGTGCAGCACAATTTTATATCAATCACGTGTTCTTACAATTGTGTGCAGACTTCAAAGTGTTTCGTTGCCATAACATGGGCTCTGATACTTTTCCTAAACGTAAAACTTTACATATCCCTGCAACTGTGCCGTGAACAAGCAACACTTGGAAAAAGCCATTCATGGTCCTGCATTCATATTAATCTTTCCGTTTTCAACCCGAGCAACCACATCGGCAAAACGCCAATTTTAATAAGACTGATTCCGCAACACACCAACTGGAGAGGTAAGCGGTGGATGGATTCACCAGGATGTTGATCGAGATAAGCAAACCACCATGGGAAGCAACGAGAACCTGACGTTGAGCGTTAACCTTTCATCAGAACTGCTCTTTCGATACGATGTATGGCCAACTATTGAAATGTCACCTCCTTGCTACCCACGGTGGTTAGTACATCTCAGTCAATGTCCTGTTGATTTCATCCTTTTGTTTCCGCCTGTCTGCCAATGCAGATAGACGCTAGCCTTCACGAGCAAAGCTCGATCTTCATTCTACATATAGAGTGGTAAAAGCAGCACAAGCTGCAAGTTTTGATGCAAAATGCTAATAACGACAAAATGAAAGCAGCAAAATGCCATAAAATAAAAAAGCCGCAGGAGATCGAATACAAGGCTAATGGAACATATACATTTCCTTTTAGAGATAAGACAATCCAATATGTTATTGCCAGCAGCCCGAGCTCTCAGGGAAGTTTGATCAACTCCCCAAAGGTAAACGGCTGTGTTTGTCTGATGCTTAAAGAACGAGAACGACACTCTTCAACGTCACGACGTCGACCGATATGCCTCTGCCCACATTATTGCATCATTATACATACCTGTACCAGGTTTGATTTAAATCCATTCAGCTATTCTCAAATGTCACTTTTTTTTTTACCTGACATGACCTATGACCTCAGCAAAATCAACTCACTCCTCACTTTTGCTGCCAAAATATAATCAGTTCATCTTTGCATCATAATATGTACTTATACCAAGTTTGGTTAAAATGCAATCACTTATGCACAAGTTGACACGGCAACATAATTTTACTTAACATGACATTTGACCTTTGACCTGTTCACTCAAAAATCTAATCAGATCATCTTGGCATCATATATAATTATACAAAGTTTGTTCAAAATCCCATCACTGGTTCACAAATTGGCATGGCAAAATAATTTTTACTTAACATGACCTATGACCTTTGACCTCTTGCCCCAAAATTGAATCAGTTTATCTTTGCATCATAATAAATAATTAAATATACAATTATACTAGGTTTGGTGAAAATCCCATGTCTGGTTCACAAGTTAGCTCGGTAACAATTTTTACCTGATGGAATGTCTGACATTTGACCTTTGGCCTCAAAATCTAATCAGTTGATATTTACATCATTATACATACCTGTAATCAAGTTTGAATGAGATTTCTTCAGCCGTTCTCAAGTGATAAACCTTTTACAGACTTTGACCTCTTAAACCAAAAATCAAATCAGTTCATCTTTACATTAAAAAGCATACTTGTACCAAGTTTGGTCAGAATCCCATCACTGGTTCACAAGTTATCGTGGTAACAAGATTTTACCTAATATGACCTCTGACCTTTGGTCTACGACATCGTGACACCAAAATCAGTTAATCTTTACATCATTATACATACTCGTACCAAGTTTGACTTGGATCCCTTCAGCCATTCTTAAGTTATCTCAGCAACGAAAACATATGACAGACGCACGAACCGGAACCGATGGACAACCCGAAAGCATAATGACTCAGGTATGCATAAAATTAACCAGGCAAACATTTGAAAGGTACATCCCACTTTTCACAGGTTGATGATAAAGTATTGTAATTAATAATCTTGATAACCTACCTACTGCCACTCCCAGTGTCCCTTGTACCCGTTATCCTCAACGCAGTGTTGCCACGGCCACTCTCCATGGGTGCAGGAGGGGGACCTGGAGGAGTGGTGGGTGATGGTGAGGGTGAAGGCGACGGTGGGTGTGGTGAGGGAGGGTGAGCCCAACGAGAAGGGTGCAAAGAACCCAAGAATGAAGAATGAGGAGGTGGGGTGGGTTTCCCTGGAAAAGAGGGGTGAAAGAATCAAGTAAATATAATGAATAATTTATCGACCAATGCATGTGCTGGATCTGAAACTGCATTGCAGTGTTTGCATCAAATATATTATATGAACTGGTAGATCATGTAATTATCTCACACTGTGGTAAAAGCTCATTATTTCTTTACATAGCAAGGTGCGAAAAAAAACCTTTTTATAGTTTTCGTTGCAAATGCCACATTTGGATATATATTCTGTGAATAATAAAAATGTGGTCCAGATGTTAATGGAGGAATGACATTAGATAGCTGGCCTGTAAAGCCAGCCACTGACTGGGGACATTAGATACAGTGCATTCAGAAAGTATTCAGACCCCTTCACTTTTTTCACATTTCGTTATGTTGCAGCCTCATGCTGAAACAGTTTAAATTCATTTTTTCCCTCATCAATCTACACTCAATACCCCATAATGACAAAGAGAAAACAGGCATTTTAGAAAGTTTTGCAGAAGGTTTTCCCTAGATCTGTGCCTCAACACAATCCTGTCTCTGAGCTCTGCAGGCAGTTCCTTCGACCTCATGGCTTGGTTTTTGCTTTGATATGCATTGTCAGCTGTAAGACCTTATATAGACAGGTGTGTGCCTTTCCAAATCGTGTCCAATCAATTGAATTTACCACAGGTGGACTCCAATCAAGGTGTAGAAACATCTCAAAGATGATCAAGAGAAATGGGAGGCACCTGAGCTAAATTTCAAGTGTTATAGCAAAGGGTCTGAATACTTATGAGAAATGTGATATTTCAGTTTTTTTCTTTTTAATAAATCTGCAAAACTTTATAAAATCCTGTTTTCTTTTTGTCATTATGGGGTATTGGGTGTAGATTGATGAGGGAAAAAATGAATTTAAACGATTTCAGCATAAGGCTGCAACATTACAAAATGTGAAAAAAGTGAAGGGGTCTCAATACTTTCTGAATGCACTGTATCTGGCCTGTAAAGCCAGCCACTGACTGGGGACATTAGATATCTGGCCTGTAAAGCCAGCCACTGACTGGGGACATTAGATATCTGGCCTGCAAAGCCAGCCACTGACTGGGGACATTAGATATCTGGCCTGCAAAGCCAGCCACTGACTGGGGACATTAGATATCTGGCCTGTAAAGCCAGCCACTGACTGGGGACATTAGATATCTGGCCTGTAAAGCCAGCCACTGACTGGGGACATTAGATATCTGGCCTGTAAAGCCAGCCATTGACTGGGGACATTAGATATTTGGCCTGTAAAGCCAGCCACTGACTGGGGACATTAGATATCTGGCCTGTAAAGCCAGCCACTGACTGGGGACATTAGATATCTGGCCTGTAAAGCCAGCCACTGACTGGGAACATTAGATATCTGGCCTGTAAAGCCAGCCATTGACTGGGGACATTAGATATTTGGCCTGTAAAGCCAGCCACTGACTGGGGACATTAGATATCTGGCCTGTAAAGCCAGACATTGACTGGGGACATAAGATAGCTGGCCTGTAAAGCCAGCCATTGACTGGGGACATTAGATAGCTGGCCTGTAAAGCCAGCCAATGAATGAGGACATTAGAAAGCTGGCCTGTAAAAGCCAGGCACTGACTGGGGACATTAGATAGCTGGCCTGTAAAGCCAGCCACTGACTGGGGACATTAGATATCTGGCCTGCAAAGCCAGCCACTGACTGGGGACATTATATATCTGGCCTGTAACGCCAGCCACTGACTGGGGACATTAGATATCTGGCCTGTAAAGCCAGCCACTGACTGGGGACATTAGATATCTGGCCTGTAAAGCCAGCCACTGACTGGGGACATTAGATATCTGGCCTGCAAAGCCAGCCACTGACTGGGGACATTAGATAGCTGGCCTGTAAAGCCAGCCACTGACTGGGGACATGATATATCTGGCCTGTAAAGCCAGCCACTGACTGGGGACATTAGATATCTGGCCTGTAAAGCCAGCCATTGACTGGGGACATTAGATAGCTGGCCTGTAAACCAGCCATTGACTGGGGACATTAGATATCTGGCATGTAAAGCCAGCCACTGACTGGGGACATCAGATAGCTGGCCTGTAAAGCCAGCCACTGACTGGGGACATTAGATATCTGGCCTGTAAAGCCAGCCACTGACTGGGGACATTAGATATCTGGCCTGCAAAGCCAGCCACTGACTGGGGACATGATATATCTGGCCTGTAAAGCCAAACCACTGACTGGGGACATTAGATAACTGGCCTGTCAAGCCAGCCACTGACTGGGGACATTAGATATCTGGCCTGTAAAGCCAGCCACTGACTGGGGACATTAGATATCTGGCCTGCAAAGCCAGCCACTGACTGGGGACATTAGATAGCTGGCCTGTAAAGCCAGCCACTAACTGGGGACATGATATATCTGGCCTGTAAAGCCAGCCACTGACTGGGGACATTAGATAACTGGCCTGTCAAGCCAGCCACTGACTGGGGACATTATATATCTGGCCTGTCAAGCCAGTCACTGACTGGGGACATTAGATAGCTGGCTTGTAAAGCCAGTCACTGACTGGGGACATTAGATATCTGGCCTGTCAAGCCAATCACTGACTGGGGACATAAGATAGCTGGCCTGTAAAGCCAGCCATTGACTGGGGACATTAGATAGCTGGCCTGTAAACCAGCCATTGACTGGAGACATTAGATTTCTGGCCTGTAAAGCCAGCCACTAAATGGGGACATTAGATATCTGGCCTGTAAAGCCAGCCACTGACTGGGGACATTAGATATCTGGCCTGTAAACCAGCCATTGAATGGGGACATTAGATATCTGGCCTGTAAACCAGCCACTGACTGGGGACATTAGATAGCTGGCTTGTAAAGCCAGTCACTGACTGGGGACATTAGATATCTGACCTGTCAAGCCAATCACTGACTGGGGACATAAGATAGCTGGCCTGTAAAGCCAGCCATTGACTGGGGACATTAGATAGCTGGCCTGTAAACCAGCTATTGACTGGGGACATTAGATATCTGGCCTGTAAAGCCAGTCACTGACTGGGGACATTATATAGCTGGCCAGTAAAGCCAGCCATTGACTGGGGACATTAGATATCTGGACTGTAAAGCCAGCCACTAAATGGGGACATTAGATATCTGGCCTTTAAAGCCAGCCACTGACTGGGGACATTAGATAGCTGGCCTGTAAACCAGCCATTGACTGGGGACATTAGATATCTGGCCTGTAAAGCCAGTCACTGACTGGGGACATTATATAGCTGGCCTGTAAAGCCAGCCATTGACTGGGGACATTAGATATCTGGCCTGTAAAGCCAGTCACTGACTGGGGACATTATATAGCTGGCCTGTAAAGCCAGCCATTGACTGGGGACATTAGATATCTGGCCTGTAAACCAGCCATTGACTGGAGACATTAGATTTCTGGCCTGTAAAGCCAGCCACTAAATGGGGACATTAGATATCTGGCCTGTAAACCAGCCATTGAATGGGGACATTAGATATCTGGCCTGTAAACCAGCCACTGACTGGGGACATTATATAGCTAGCCTGTAAACCAGCCATTGACTGGGGACATTAGATATCTGGCCTGTAAAGCCAGCCACTGAATGGGGACATTATATAGCTGGCATGTAAAGCCAGCCACTGACTGGGGACATTATATAGCTGGCCTGTAAACCAGCCACTGACTGGGGACATTAGATATCTGGCCTGTAAAGCCAGCCACTGACTGGGGACATTATATAGCTGGCCTGTAAACCAGCCATTGACTGGGGACATTAGATAGCTGGCCTGTAAAGCCAGCCATTGACTGGGGACATTAGATAGCTGGCCTGTAAAGCCAGCCAATGAATGAGGACATTAAATAGCTGGCCTGTAAAGCCAGGCACTGACTGGGGACATTAGATATCTGGCCTGTAAAGCCAGCCACTGACTGGGGACATTAGATATCTGGCCTGTAAAACCAGCCATTGACTGGGGACATTAGATATCTGGCCTGTAAAGCCAGCCACTGACTGGGGACATTAGATAGCTGGCCTGTAAAGCCAGGCACTGACTGGGGACATTAGATATCTGGCCTGTAAAGCCAGCCATTGACTGGGGACATTAGATATCTGGCCTGTAAAGCCAGCCACTGACTGGGGACATTAGATAGCTGGCCTGTAAACCAGCCATTGACTGGGGACATTCGATATCTGGCCTGTAAAGCCAGCCACTGACTGGGGACATTAGATAGCTGGCCTGTAAAGCCAGGCACTGACTGGGGACATTAGATAGCTGGTCTGTCAAGCCAGCCACTGACTGGGGACATTAGATATCTGGCCTGTCAAGCCAGTCACTGACTGGGGACATTAGATAACTGGCCTGTCAAGCCAGCCACTGACTGGGGACATTATATAGCTGGCCTGTAAAGCCAGTCACTGACTGGGGACATTAGATAGCTGGCTTGTAAAGCCAGTCACTGACTGGGGACATTAGATATCTGGCCTGTCAAGCCAATCACTGACTGGGGACATAAGATAGCTGGCCTGTAAAGCCAGCCATTGACTGGGGACATTATATAGCTGGCCTGTAAACCAGCCATTGACTGGGGACATTAGATATCTGGCCTGTAAAGCCAGTCACTGACTAGGGACATTATATAGCTGGCCTGTAAAGCCAGCCACTAAATGGGGACATTAGATATCTGGCCTGTAAAGCCAGCCACTGCCTGGGGACATTCGATATCTGGCCTGTAAACCAGCCATTGACTGGGGACATTAGATTTCTGGCCTGTAAAGCCAGCCATTGACTGGGGACATAAGATTTCTGGCCTGAAAAGCCAGCCACTGACTGGGGACATTAGATATCTGGCTTGTAAAGCCAGTCACTGACTGGGGACATTAGATATCTGGCCTGTCAAGCCAATCACTGACTGGGGACATAAGATAGCTGGCCTGTAAAGCCAGCCATTGACTGGGGACATTATATAGCTGGCCTGTAAACCAGCCATTGACTGGGGACATTAGATATCTGGCCTGTAAAGCCAGCCACTAAATGGGGACATTAGATATCTGGCCTGTAAAGCCAGCCACTGACTGGGGACATTAGATATCTGGCCTGTAAACCAGCCATTGAATGGGGACATTAGATATCTGGCCTGTAAACCAGCCACTGACTGGGGACATTATATAGCTAGCCTGTAAACCAGCCATTGACTGGGGACATTAGATATCTGGCCTGTAAAGCCAGCCACTGACTGGGGACATTAGATAGCTGGCAGGTAAAGCCAGCCACTGACTGGGGACATTAGATAGCTGGCCTGTAAACCAGCCATTGACTGGGAACATTACATATCTGGCCTTAAAGCCAGCCACTGAATGGGGACATTATATAGCTGGCATGTAAAGCCAGCCACTGACTGGAAGCATGAGATATCTGGCCTGTAAAGCCAGCCACTGAATGGGGACATTATATAGCTGGCATGAAAAGCCAGCCACTGACTGGTGACATTATATAGCTGGCCTGTAAACCAGCCACTGACTGGGGACATTAGATATCTGGCCTGTAAAGCCAGCCAGTGACTGGGGACATTAGATAGCTGGCCTGCAAAGCCAGCCATTGACTGGGGACATTAGATATCTGGCCTGTCAAGCCAGCCACTGACTGGGGACATTAGATAGCTGGCCTGTAAAGCCAGCAATTGACTGGGGACATTAGATAGCTGGCCTGTAAAGCCAGCCAATGAATGAGGACATTCGATAGCCGGCCTGTAAAGCCAGGCACTGACTGGGGACATTAGATATCTGGCCTGTAAAGCCAGCCATTGAGTGGGGACATAAGATATCTGGCCTGTAAAGCCAGCCACTGACTGGGGACATTCGATAGCTGGCCTGTAAACCAGCCATTGACTGGGGACATTATATAGCTAGCCAGTAAACCAGCCATTGACTGGGGACATTAGATATCTGGCCTGTAAAGCCAGCCACTGAATGGGGACATTATATAGCTGGCATGTAAAGCCAGCCACTGATTGGAGACATTATATAGCTGGCCTGTAAACCAGCCACTGACTGGGGACATTATATAGCTGGCCTGTAAACCAGCCACTGACTGGGGACATTAGATATCTGGCCTGTAAAGCCAGCCACCGACTGGGGACATTAGATAGCTGGCCTGTAAAGCCAGCCATTGACTGGGGACATTAGATAGCTGGCCTGTAAAGCCAGCCAATGAATGAGGACATTAGATAGCTGGCCTGTAAAGCCAGGCACTGACTGGGGACATTAGATATCTGGCCTGTAAAGCCAGCCACTGACTGGGGACATTAGATATCTGGCCTGTAAAACCAGCCATTGACTGGGGACATTAGATATCAGGCCTGTAAAGCCAGCCACTGACTGGGGACATTAGATAGCTGGCCTGTAAAGCCAGGCACTGACTGGGGACATTAGATATCTGGCCTGTAAAGCCAGCCATTGACTGGGGACATTACATATCTGGCCTGTAAAGCCAGCCACTGACTGGGGACATTAGATAGCTGGCATGTAAAGCCAGCCACTGACTGGTGACATTATATAGCTGGCCTGTAAACCAGCCACTGACTGGGGACATTAGATATCTGGCCTGTAAAGCCAGCCAGTGACTGGGGACATTAGATAGCTGGCCTGCAAAGCCAGCCATTGACTGGGGACATTAGATATCTGGCCTGTCAAGGCAGCCACTGACTGGGGACATTAGATAGCTGGCCTGTAAAGCCAGCAATTGACTGGGGACATTAGATAGCTGGCCTGTAAAGCCAGCCAATGAATGAGGACATTCGATAGCCGGCCTGTAAAGCCAGGCACTGACTGGGGACATTAGATATCTGGCCTGTAAAGCCAGCCATTGAGTGGGGACATAAGATATCTGGCCTGTAAAGCCAGCCACTGACTGGGGACATTCGATAGCTGGCCTGTAAACCAGCCATTGACTGGGGACATTATATAGCTAGCCAGTAAACCAGCCATTGACTGGGGACATTAGATATCTGGCCTGTAAAGCCAGCCACTGAATGGGGACATTATATAGCTGGCATGTAAAGCCAGCCACTGACTGGAGACATTATATAGCTGGCCTGTAAACCAGCCACTGACTGGGGACATTATATAGCTGGCCTGTAAACCAGCCACTGACTGGGGACATTAGATATCTGGCCTGTAAAGCCAGCCACTGACTGGGGACATTAGATAGCTGGCCTGTAAAGCCAGCCATTGACTGGGGACATTAGATAGCTGGCCTGTAAAGCCAGCCAATGAATGAGGACATTAGATAGCTGGCCTGTAAAGCCAGGCACTGACTGGGGACATTAGATATCTGGCCTGTAAAGCCAGCCACTGACTGGGGACATTAGATATCTGGCCTGTAAAACCAGCCATTGACTGGGGACATTAGATATCAGGCCTGTAAAGCCAGCCACTGACTGGGGACATTAGATAGCTGGCCTGTAAAGCCAGGCACTGACTGGGGACATTAGATATCTGGCCTGTAAAGCCAGCCATTGACTGGGGACATTCGATATCTGGCCTGTAAAGCCAGCCACTGACTGGGGACATCAGATAGCTGGCCTGTAAACCAGCCATTGACTGGGGACATTAGATATCTGGCCTGTAAAGCCAGCCACTGACTGGGGACATTATATAGCTAGCATGTAAAGCCAGCCAGTGACTGGGGACATTAGATAGCTGGCCTGCAAAGCCAGCCATTGCCTGGGGACATTAGATGTCTGGCCTGTAAAGCCAGCCACTGACTGGGGACATTAGATAGCTGGCCTGTCAAGCCAGTCACTGACTGGGGACATAAGATAACTGGCCTGTGAAGCCAGCCACTGACTGGGGACAATAGATAGCTGGCCTGTAAAGCCAGGCACTGACTGGGGACATTAGATAGCTGGCCTGTCAAGCCAGTCACTGACTGGGGACATTAGATAACTGGCCTGTGAAGCCAGCCACTGACTGGGGACAATAGATAGCTGGCCTGCAAAGCCAGCCATTGACTGGGGACATTATATAGCTGGCCTGTAAAGTCAGGCACTGACTGGGGACATTAGATAGCTGGCCTGTCAAGCCAGTCACTGACTGGGGACATTAGATAACTGGCCTGTGAAGCCAGCCACTGACTGGGGACAATAGATAGCTGGCCTGTAAAGCCAGCCACTGACTGGGGACATTAGATAGCTGGCCTGTCAAGCCAGCCACTGACTGGGGACATTAGATCGCTGGCCTGTCAAGCCAGTCACTGACTGGGGACATTAGATAACTGGCCTGTGAAGCCAGCCACTGACTGGGGACAATAGATAGCTGGCCTGTAAAGCCAGCCACTGACTGGGGACATTAGATAGCTGGCCTGTCAAGCCAGCCACTGACTGGGGACATTATATAGCTGGCCTGTAAAGCCAGTCACTGACTGGGGACATTAGATAGCTGGCTTGTAAAGCCAGTCACTGACTGGGGACATTAGATATCTGGCCTGTCAAGCCAATCACTGACTGGGGACATAAGATAGCTGGCCTGTAAAGCCAGCCATTGACTGGGGACATTAGATAGCTGGCCTGTAAACCAGCCATTGACTGGGGACATTAGATATCTGGCCTGTAAAGCCAGCCACTAAATGGGGACATTAGATATCTGGCCTGTAAAGCCAGCCACTGCCTGGGGACATTCGATATCTGGCCTGTAAACCAGCCATTGAGTGGGGACATTAGATTTCTGGCCTGTAAAGCCAGCCATTGACTGGGGACATTAGATTTCTGGCCTGAAAAGCCAGCCACTGACTGGGGACATTAGATAGCTGGCCTGTAAACCAGCCACTGACTGGGGACATTAGATAGCTGGCCTGTAAACCAGCCATTGACTGGGGACATTAGATATCTGGCCTGTAAAGCCAGCCACTGCCTGGGGACATTCGATATCTGGCCTGTAAACCAGCCATTGAGTGGGGACATTAGATTTCTGGCCTGAAAAGCCAGCCACTGACTGGGGACATTAGATATCTGGCTTGTAAAGCCAGTCACTGACTGGGGACATTAGATATCTGGCCTGTCAAGCCAATCACTGACTGGGGACATAAGATAGCTGGCTTGTAAAGCCAGCCATTGACTGGGGACATTAGATATCTGGCTTGTAAAGCCAGTCACTGACTGGGGACATTAGATATCTGGCCTGTCAAGCCAATCACTGACTGGGGACATAAGATAGCTGGCCTGTAAAGCCAGCCATTGACTGGGGACATTATATAGCTGGCCTGTAAACCAGCCATTGACTGGGGACATTAGATATCTGGCCTGTAAAGCCAGCCACTAAATGGGGACATTAGATATCTGGCCTGTAAAGCCAGCCACTGACTGGGGACATTGGATATCTGGCCTGTAAACCAGCCATTGAATGGGGACATTAGATATCTGGCCTGTAAACCAGCCACTGACTGGGGACATTATATAGCTAGCCTGTAAACCAGCCATTGACTGGGGACATTAGATATCTGGCCTGTAAAGCCAGCCACTGACTGGGGACATTAGATAGCTGGCAGGTAAAGCCAGCCACTGACTGGGGACATTAGATAGCTGGCCTGTAAACCAGCCATTGACTGGGGACATTACATATCTGGCCTTAAAGCCCGCCACTGAATGGGGACATTATATAGCTGGCATGTAAAGCCAGCCACTGACTGGAAGCATTAGATATCTGGCCTGTAAAGCCAGCCACTGAATGGGGACATTATATAGCTGGCATGTAAAGCCAGCCACTGACTGGGGACATTATATAGCTGGCCTGTAAACCAGCCACTGACTGGGGACATTAGATATCTGGCCTGTAAAGCCAGCCAGTGACTGGGGACATTAGATAGCTGGCCGGCAAAGCCAGCCATTGACTGGGGACATTAGATATCTGGCCTGTAAAGCCAGCCACTGACTGGGGACATTAGATAGCTGGCCTGTAAAGCCAGCAATTGACTGGGGACATTAGATAGCTGGCCTGTAAAGCCAGCCAATGAATGAGGACATTCGATAGCCGGCCTGTAAAGCCAGGCACTGACTGGGGACATTAGATATCTGGCCTGTAAAGCCAGCCATTGACTGGGGACATTAGATATCTGGCCTGTAAAGCCAGTCACTGACTAGGGACATTATATAGCTGGCCTGTAAAGCCAGCCACTAAATGGGGACATTAGATATCTGGCCTGTAAAGCCAGCCACTGCCTGGGGACATTCGATATCTGGCCTGCAAACCAGCCATTGACTGGGGACATTAGATTTCTGGCCTGTAAAGCCAGCCATTGACTGGGGACATTAGATTTCTGGCCTGAAAAGCCAGCCACTGACTGGGGACATTAGATATCTGGCTTGTAAAGCCAGTCACTGACTGGGGACATTAGATATCTGGCCTGTCAAGCCAATCACTGACTGGGGACATAAGATAGCTGGCCTGTAAAGCCAGCCATTGACTGGGGACATTATATAGCTGGCCTGTAAACCAGCCATTGACTGGGGACATTAGATATCTGGCCTGTAAAGCCAGCCACTAAATGGGGACATTAGATATCTGGCCTGTAAAGCCAGCCACTGACTGGGGACATTAGATATCTGGCCTGTAAACCAGCCATTGAATGGCGACATTAGATATCTGGCCTGTAAACCAGCCACTGACTGGGGACATTATATAGCTAGCCTGTAAACCAGCCATTGACTGGGGACATTAGATATCTGGCCTGTAAAGCCAGCCACTGACTGGGGACATTAGATAGCTGGCAGGTAAAGCCAGCCACTGACTGGGGACATTAGATAGCTGGCCTGTAAACCAGCCATTGACTGGGAACATTACATATCTGGCCTTAAAGCCAGCCACTGAATGGGGACATTATATAGCTGGCATGTAAAGCCAGCCACTGACTGGAAGCATTAGATATCTGGCCTGTAAAGCCAGCCACTGAATGGGGACATTATATAGCTGGCATGTAAAGCCAGCCACTGACTGGTGACATTATATAGCTGGCCTGTAAACCAGCCACTGACTGGGGACATTAGATATCTGGCCTGTAAAGCCAGCCAGTGACTGGGGACATTAGATAGCTGGCCTGCAAAGCCAGCCATTGACTGGGGACATTAGATATCTGGCCTGTCAAGCCAGCCACTGACTGGGGACATTAGATAGCTGGCCTGTAAAGCCAGCAATTGACTGGGGACATTAGATAGCTGGCCTGTAAAGCCAGCCAGTGACTGGGGACATTAGATAGCTGGCCTGCAAAGCCAGCCATTGACTGGGGACATTAGATATCTGGCCTGTCAAGCCAGCCACTGACTGGGGACATTAGATAGCTGGCCTGTAAAGCCAGCAATTGACTGGGGACATTAGATAGCTGGCCTGTAAAGCCAGCCAATGAATGAGGACATTCGATAGCCGGCCTGTAAAGCCAGGCACTGACTGGGGACATTAGATATCTGGCCTGTAAAGCCAGCCATTGAGTGGGGACATAAGATATCTGGCCTGTAAAGCCAGCCACTGACTGGGGACATTCGATAGCTGGCCTGTAAACCAGCCATTGACTGGGGACATTATATAGCTAGCCAGTAAACCAGCCATTGACTGGGGACATTAGATATCTGGCCTGTAAAGCCAGCCACTGAATGGGGACATTATATAGCTGGCATGTAAAGCCAGCCACTGACTGGAGACATTATATAGCTGGCCTGTAAACCAGCCACTGACTGGGGACATTATATAGCTGGCCTGTAAACCAGCCACTGACTGGGGACATTAGATATCTGGCCTGTAAAGCCAGCCACTGACTGGGGACATTAGATATCTGGCCTGTAAAGCCAGCCATTGACTGGGGACATTAGATAGCTGGCCTGTAAAGCCAGCCAATGAATGAGGACATTAGATAGCTGGCCTGTAAAGCCAGGCACTGACTGGGGACATTAGATATCTGGCCTGTAAAGCCAGCCACTGACTGGGGACATTAGATATCTGGCCTGTAAAACCAGCCATTGACTGGGGACATTAGATATCAGGCCTGTAAAGCCAGCCACTGACTGGGGACATTAGATAGCTGGCCTGTAAAGCCAGGCACTGACTGGGGACATTAGATATCTGGCCTGTAAAGCCAGCCATTGACTGGGGACATTACATATCTGGCCTGTAAAGCCAGCCACTGACTGGGGACATTAGATAGCTGGCCTGTAAACCAGCCATTGACTGGGGACATTCGATATCTGGCCTGTAAAGCCAGCCACTGACTGGGGACATCAGATAGCTGGCCTGTAAACCAGCCATTGACTGGGGACATTAGATATCTGGCCTGTAAAGCCAGCCACTGACTGGGGACATTATATAGCTAGCATGTAAAGCCAGCCAGTGACTGGGGACATTAGATAGCTGGCCTGCAAAGCCAGCCATTGCCTGGGGACATTAGATGTCTGGCCTGTAAAGCCAGCCACTGACTGGGGACATTAGATAGCTGGCCTGTCAAGCCAGTCACTGACTGGGGACATTAGATAACTGGCCTGTGAAGCCAGCCACTGACTGGGGACAATAGATAGCTGGCCTGTAAAGCCAGCCACTGACTGGGGACATTAGATAGCTGGCCTGTCAAGCCAGTCACTGACTGGGGACATTAGATAACTGGCCTGTGAAGCCAGCCACTGACTGGGGACAATAGATAGCTGGCCTGCAAAGCCAGCCATTGACTGGGGACATTATATAGCTGGCCTGTAAAGTCAGGCACTGACTGGGGACATTAGATAGCTGGCCTGTCAAGCCAGTCACTGACTGGGGACATTAGATAACTGGCCTGTGAAGCCAGCCACTGACTGGGGACAATAGATAGCTGGCCTGTAAAGCCAGCCACTGACTGGGGACATTAGATAGCTGGCCTGTCAAGCCAGCCACTGACTGGGGACATTAGATCGCTGGTCTGTCAAGCCAGCCACTGACTGGGGACATTAGATATCTGGCCTGTCAAGCCAGTCACTGACTGGGGACATTAGATATCTGGCCTGTCAAGCCAGCCACTGACTGGGGACATTATATAGCTGGCCTGTAAAGCCAGTCACTGACTGGGGACATTAGATAGCTGGCTTGTAAAGCCAGTCACTGACTGGGGACATTAGATATCTGGCCTGTCAAGCCAATCACTGACTGGGGACATAAGATAGCTGGCCTGTAAAGCCAGCCATTGACTGGGGACATTAGATAGCTGGCCTGTAAACCAGCCATTGACTGGGGACATTAGATATCTGGCCTGTAAAGCCAGCCACTAAATGGGGACATTAGATATCTGGCCTGTAAAGCCAGCCACTGCCTGGGGACATTCGATATCTGGCCTGTAAACCAGCCATTGAGTGGGGACATTAGATTTCTGGCCTGTAAAGCCAGCCATTGACTGGGGACATTAGATTTCTGGCCTGAAAAGCCAGCCACTGACTGGGGACATTAGATAGCTGGCCTGTAAACCAGCCATTGACTGGGGACAATAGATATCTGGCCTGTAAAGCCAGCCACTAAATGGGGACATTAGATATCTGGCCTGTAAAGCCAGCCATTGACTGGGGACATTAGATTTCTGGCCTGAAAAGCCAGCCACTGACTGGGGACATTAGATATCTGGCTTGTAAAGCCAGTCACTGACTGGGGACATTAGATATCTGGTCTGTCAAGCCAATCACTGACTGGGGACATAAGATAGCTGGCCTGTAAAGCCAGCCATTGACTGGGGACATTAGATATCTGGCTTGTAAAGCCAGTCACTGACTGGGGACATTAGATATCTGGCCTGTCAAGCCAATCACTGACTGGGGACATAAGATAGCTGGCCTGTAAAGCCAGCCATTGACTGGGGACATTATATAGCTGGCCTGTAAACCAGCCATTGACTGGGGACATTAGATATCTGGCCTGTAAAGCCAGCCACTAAATGGGGACATTAGATATCTGGCCTGTAAAGCCAGCCACTGACTGGGGACATTGGATATCTGGCCTGTAAACCAGCCATTGAATGGGGACATTAGATATCTGGCCTGTAAACCAGCCACTGACTGGGGACATTATATAGCTAGCCTGTAAACCAGCCATTGACTGGGGACATTAGATATCTGGCCTGTAAAGCCAGCCACTGACTGGGGACATTAGATAGCTGGCAGGTAAAGCCAGCCACTGACTGGGGACATTAGATAGCTGGCCTGTAAACCAGCCATTGACTGGGGACATTACATATCTGGCCTTAAAGCCAGCCACTGAATGGGGACATTATATAGCTGGCATGTAAAGCCAGCCACTGACTGGAAGCATTAGATATCTGGCCTGTAAAGCCAGCCACTGAATGGGGACATTATATAGCTGGCATGTAAAGCCAGCCACTGACTGGGGACATTATATAGCTGGCCTGTAAACCAGCCACTGACTGGGGACATTAGATATCTGGCCTGTAAAGCCAGCCAGTGACTGGGGACATTAGATAGCTGGCCTGCAAAGCCAGCCATTGACTGGGGACATTAGATATCTGGCCTGTAAAGCCAGCCACTGACTGGGGACATTAGATAGCTGGCCTGTAAAGCCAGCAATTGACTGGGGACATTAGATAGCTGGCCTGTAAAGCCAGCCAATGAATGAGGACATTCGATAGCCGGCCTGTAAAGCCAGGCACTGACTGGGGACATTAGATATCTGGCCTGTAAAGCCAGCCATTGACTGGGGACATAAGATATCTGGCCTGTAAAGCCAGCCACTGACTGGGGACATTCGATAGCTGGCCTGTAAATCAGCCATTGACTGGGGACATTCGATATCTGGCCTGTAAAGCTGGCCACTGACTGGGGACATCAGATAGCTGGCCTGTAAACCAGCCATTGACTGGGGATATTATATATCTGGCCTGTAAAGCCAGCCACTGACTGGGGACATTAGATAACTGGCCTGGAAAGTCAGCCACTCACTGAGCATCCTCCATCCTGCAAAGCCTTTCCTTGGAAAATCTGTCTTTTATCAACTTACAAGGCCTCCATCTGCAGTTCGATGGAGTACTGGTCTGACCATTAGCCAGGCACCCCTGCCACTCACCATTCATACCATCATGCCATGAAAATCAAAATTCTGTAATATTCTGACCCATTCTTCTTGTTGTGTTCTAGTTATTTCAGCCACTCGACTTTGTGTTAAAAAAAATAAAAATAAAAGTGTTCCTGTATTTTTACAGCGATAATCATCAGCATTAAACTGTTTAAGTAGCATTGTGTTGCCATCCTGGTCTTGGTTTGTTATTTGACAGGAAGACCACCAAATTGTGACAGCCATAGGAAATGGGTTGCAGGATTGGGTGACATCAGTGTCTCCACCCCGGACGGTCGATTCCACCTATGACCGTTATGCAATCTTGGTTCAAAAGCCCAACATGCCCAGGACCATGCGATAGTCACAGCATCTTAAGGCATTTTATCAAAGTGAAACTAAATTTCGTATAAATACATTCTTATTAACATCAATGCAAATAATCACTGAAGTTTAAGGGTTAATGGTGCATGGTTACCATCATCATCGTGGGTGCGAACACGCCGTGCGGCTCGTTTGGGAAGCCTCTTCCTCTTCAAGACTTCAACACGGCTGGGAAAAGCAGAGGAGTCTCAAGGTACAGCAAGTCTTTTCACACGGCACAAAGGTACCAAACAACCATCCACGGAGCCCAACAGGGTACAAAAGCAAATATCACCACCTTTGTCAATAAGAGACGTACTGTGATCACGTTGATAATTAAAACCAGCATATTTGAATATAAACACGGACAAAACACAAAACGGATAACTTTGATCTGAACACGCATTTCCAGATTAGTGTGACTGTATGGACGGACAGACACACGGACGCACGCGCACACACACACACACACACACACACACACACACACACACACACACACACACACACACACACACACACACACACACACACACACACACACACACACACACACACACACACACACACACACACACACACACACACACACACACACAAAAATTAAACCATCATGTAAATGAATTTCCCTTGTACGACTGAATCAAGCCCATCACTAAATTGACAATTGCTCTCATTTATGTACAGTATTGGAAATGTCAGAAAGATGAAAAAAAAGGTGTAAAACGCAAATGTGTTATCGAATGTAATCTCATGCATAAAGAGGAATGAAATCCTCATAGTACAGTCACGTTTTGATATTGTACACCAATTGGTTGTGATGCTCGTAATTAGAAAGTGTCGCACCTGCAGAAGGACTGTAATAACCGAAAATATTGTGGTGCGGTTAATACCTGATGACTACTATGGCACCTGGGAAGGAAATATCACTTGAAATGAATGAATGAATGAATGATCGTTTTTATGGCCATTTTCCCTGCGAGAGCAGGGGTTAGCCTTGCGGGCCCAATGACAATCATGGTTCCCTGTTTGAGGCAATGTTTTTATGGCCGGATGCCCTTCCTGACGCCAACCCTTAGTCGCCTCTTACGATGCGCAGGGATACGGTGTACCTATTCTAAACCGGGGTACACACCGGGATCATTCATCCCAGCAAGCTGGTACTCAATTTGCCGACCTCGGAAGGATGACAGGCTGAGTCAACCCCCCTGGCGTTAATTCAGCGATCGACCGGGATTCGAACCCAGGATCCTAGGATCCCAAGCCGGCACCCTAACCGCTAAGCCAACACCAGGCATGACACACATTGACATTGACACTTGACAAGCGTATAAAAATGAAGGTTAGCTCGTGAAGGCGACACCATGCGGCCGAATGTTTGTGTACCTGCCAGAAAACCTTTGCAGCCTTTGCCTCTCCTCAGCAAAGGTTTTCGGGCGGTTAATCCAACCACTTTCAAGCTCAACCACATCATCCTCTACCCTACTCAGCCTCTCTTTTAATGCCTCCCTTACTGTCACCTCTTTCAACCTCCACACCTTCATTCTCGGTTGGTACTTCACCCGCCGAGAGAGGAAGACAAATGATGAATTACGAAAGATGATGGGAATAGAGCCTGTGATTGATGCTGTGAAGAGGAACTGGTTGAGATGGTTTGGTCATGTGTTGAGGAAGGATGAAAGTGGCTGGTTGAGAAGTGATGGAAATGAATGTTGAAGGAAGTAGATGACGGGGAAGACCGAGAAAGACTTGGCTAAAGATGGTGGAAGAAGAAATGCGGGCAAGGGGGTTAACAAGGAGAGATGCAGAAAATAGAGCAAAATGGAGAAGATTGTCATGGGGATCGCAAGGCTAACCCCCGCTCTAGCAGGGAAAATGGCCTTTAAATGCATGTTGTTGTTGTTGTTGTTGTTGTTGTTGTTGTTGTTGTTGTTGAATGGAAAGCCATTAGTCCATTTACTTGGAACAACAACTTGTGTCCATTTAATCACAAAGATGCCCGTTTTAAAAGGCCATCTTCCGGAATTGAATAAGTGGAATTCGTCGTGCAAGGCAGCAGTTCCAATGGAAACATTTATTATTCTACGATAGGAGGAACCCTTTGGTAGGACATGGGAACAGCACAAGATTATATCTCGTAATACTTCTTGAAGCAATGCACTGGAAGGGCACTCGGTGGAGCGCATACCTCCGCCAGAGTGAACAGTTTATGTTTTGTACCCCACCGATAGGCCGGATCTGGATTTGGACCTGAACCAAAATTTAATCGGCTTATTCTTGTCACCAAAACAACTCACCCCCCCCCCCCCCCCCCCCCCCACATTTAGTATAACTCGTCTGCAAAATTTTGAGATATACTACTCAGACAAAGACAGACAAGCGTGAAAACATAATCTAGAGTTCATTTGAACAAAGATCGTACCCATGCAGTGTTCAAATATGTAATTGAATTGATGATTTTAATAGTCGTATTAAAAAATTCCAGAAGTTTACCGCCGTTGATGCAGCGTCTATTACACCACCCAATCTAAAACGTTACTTTAGTTGTTGGTGCCTGTTGTTCGTCTCCTTTGCAACATCCTTAAAAACCAAGTTTCCTGTTTGGAATGATTTTCAATTTTGTTTGACTACCAGACGGACAGAGTTAATAAAAAAAAAGAAAAAAAGTTACCTCACACTCCTCTCTGCACATGCGCAATCAGGAAAAATTCCGAGTCAAAGTACCACTAAACTACAGGTTCGTTTTCAATTTCATGTTCCGATTCGTGTTAAAAATATACCATTCAATATAAATCAAGATGTTCCTCGATCATAAAATGACGTTTGTAGACAGGACAGACAAAGTGAACCAATTGCTTTAGACCGCTGTTCTCCTAATGCACGTGGGGTAATAAGACAAAAAAGACAAGCTTGGAAAGCTGAAGGAATCAGGTCTCAGTTGCAATTTGGGTGGGGAAGGAGAGCACAATCCGTTCGATGCTCGCAAAGTCCTTGGCGGTCCCAGAAAAGCTTACAATCACATGTTCTTCCAGTTGAGTGTAATCTCACATCTATGAAGGGAGACTCTCATAAACCAGGAAAGCTAGCGTCTAATGTCGTTGATGGTGCAATTGTGACAAAGTTCCAAACCAAACCACCGACTTGCTGGTGTTCAGAGAAAATATTTCCTTTTAAAAACGTTGAACAGAAAGTACATTGCTTTTTGGGGAAACCAACACAGACGCTTCCATTTGGGTGTGCCACAAAGTGCAAGGCCGAGAGTGACGGGTACACACCAAATTGGGTGTGAGGGTGATGCACAACTTGAAAAACTCATGTACATAAAAATAAAACCGAAAAACAACAACGAATATTTGTAAATGACAAATGGTGTGTTTGTGTCAGTAATACATCAATCATTATTACAACCAAGAAAAATTAAAGGGAGGAGAGGGTGTGACGAATGCGATACGAAGCGTACACAATTGGGTGATCTACCTCAGAACAGCAGGCAGAGCGTACCTCTGCGCTTCTACTTCGGGTTCAACCAAGGGAACACTGAGGGCTGGGGGTGGTGCTGGGGGTACAGGAGGGGCACTGCCCACCACAGGGTCTTCGCTTCCCCCAGCAGCTACAGTGCCAGAGCTAACATCCCTTAAGGGGCTAGCTGGTCCCACGGATGCTAGCCGGGTCATCTGGTGGGTTACACCTGCAAGGTAATGACATGGCATGTTGTTCATACACATCAATGTCCTAATCATCATCAAGCAGAATATAAACACGTTTGAACATTCAGGAAAACAATACGTGGCTTAAAACCGTTGTTGCTTGATTTATTTTTCTTTGTGAAGAGTATATTTATGAGCCTCTTTCTTCTCCACAAGATATCCTTCCTTTTTACCTTTATTAATTTTTATTTTCTTACCACTCCAAAAAACAATTACGACATCATTGAAGGCACAGTTGATGTTAAGCCAAAAACAAGCCAGTTTAGTCTGTGAACATATGGCTGGCTGAAATGAGCGTGGAAATTTGCAACGGCGCGAGTCAACAAATCATCACAGACGAGCTTATTTTGGCAGAAATGGCTTTAATAACGTATGTGACAAAAACTCCAATACAAGCTTGTACAAGTCTTATGTACAAACACCAGACGATGTAGTTCTCACTGTGGGATGTTGCACCATTGCTTGACCAGGGCCACTTCCTGCTGATAAAGAGACTGTGGGAGGCAATGGTGACCACAAATACCTCTCCAAGCATGTTTAATTAGACCAAAGTCAGGAGATCATACCACTCATGCAAGAAGAGGGTTTGGGTGAGCTGGTTAAATGGGGGTCGGAAAGATTGCAGGTGGAGAAGGACGACCTGTTGGTACACTGATAATTTAAAGCACTGCACTGATAAAAAGGCGACGAACCAATCTGAAAGTAACAGGCCTTGTGTTTCAGGCTCATTATGAGAGACACCAACAATGTTGAGCTTCAGATTCGAAAGAATCCAGGAGATAAATGTGATGCCGTGGTGTAAATCTAAAGGGGTTCACAGTACTTTATTGAGGCACAGACAAAGGCCTTATAGACAGAGTGTAATTGATTTTTCAATGAACGATGGAGGATGCACAGTCTGCGGCTGCCTTTGGATCATGATACGATCAGCCCAGGGGAGGTTATTGGATGATCATCGGGTATGGATGATTAGAATAGCTTTTAGTTCAAGAAAATTAACTTCTTCCAGGGTCTGAAAATGGAAATAGATAGGTGGATTTGTGGGTTGATTTTTCTGGAGTTGCACAATAAGATTGTGCGACTTGAAGAGGTTTGAAAGATATGTGACATTGATCAGTCCAGCATTTCGCCAGTTCCGGATAAGCAGAGAGCAATGCAACTTCTGCCTGTCGGAGGGATGAGGTACTGTACGGCACAATGTGGAATCATCTGCAAAGAGGAAGAGAGGGTTTTCCAGCACAATGGAGAGGTTTTTATGTAGGCGAGGCATACGAGTGGAACCAAGACAATGTCTTGGGGGGTTGGGAGAGAGGGGGCACTCGAGCATTCACCGATAGAATCCTTGCCTCTTCTCTATCAAGAGCAAGGTATTACTGCACGAATGGAGGAATTCCGGAAAGCGGCCAGATATGGGAACTACCTTGTACGCGGCAAGTAGAGCAGGATGTTATTTGGTGACAAATGACCCCGAGTCATTATTAAGCTCGAGAACACATGGATGGCCGATTTATAGAGTACTGTATATTTACCTGGGCCGTGTGCAGAAGTGCATGCACATTATTTGGGAGACTTAATTTGGATGAGATTTTCGAGGATCGCTCAGTTCAGGTGGATGCTGTGAAGAGGAACAGGTTGAGATGGTTTGGTCATGTGTTGAGGAAGGATGAAAGTGAGGTTGAGAAGAGTCATGGAAATGAATGTAGAAGGAAGTAGAGGACGGGGAAGACCGAGAAAGACTTGGCTAAAGATGGTGGAAGGAGAAATGCGGGCAAGGGGGTTAACAAGGAGAGATGCAGAAAATAGGGCAAAATGGAGAAGATTATCATGGGGACCGCAAGGCTAACCCCCCCCCCCCCCCCCCCGCTCGAGCAGGGAAAATAGCCTTAAAATGCCTGTTGTTGTTGTTGCTCAGTTGGCGGTAATTACACTAGATTGGATGTCTTTCCTCAACAGAAATGGTTTGCATCCACATGACAAATTTATTGACTGCAAATTCATAGTATATTTAAGTTTAAAAATTGTTGCTTAACCTTTCGTGACGAGCGAACAAACACATGCACCTTAGGAAGATAGTAAAGCGACATTAACCTTGGAGGTAAAGAAAAACACCAAAGTTACCTTCTCTTTGGAAGAACAGGCAGAAAATGTCTGGGAGCTTTTCCATGAGGATGATTGCCATTTGAACAGCCCCAACAACCACCCGCAGATCAGAACTAGACAGCATAGATGCCAGATGGCTGGGAAGACAAAAAGGAGCAAAGTCAAATTAAATTGGGAATCAAGGCTGGAGGGAGGAAAGAAGGGAAAGTGGGTGTAGAAAGAAGGGAAACTGGGTGTAGCAGCAAGTGGGTGTAATAGTCAGGGTGAGGTGACATTTATCAAAACACAAAGGCTTTGAAAACTCTGAGAGAGACCATTGTTCATTACCTGGAAAGTGGTTGGCTACGCAGCACTTCTGCAAGCAAAGATGCTGGAGCGTGGTACAAGACACGTAAAATAGCTCTTAGGCACTTGTGTCGAATTGCTGGGCCTGCACTCGAGACACACAGCTCGTAGAGGACGCCAAAAAGGCGTCGCACAAAAGGACCAGCTGGCCCGCTGTCAGGATCACGCATAAGGCATGCACGTGCATCTTCAGCTGGAACAGCAGCAGAACGTTGGCCTTGCAAGAAACATAGAAGGGATAGGAAATGCAGCCATACTGAACATCAAAAGTATATTTCATTGACATTTTTCACCTTTGGTCAAGTGGTGAAGTCCAGAGACATTGAAAGAGAAAGTGGCATCGAGCCAGACAGGAAGGGAGCGAGAGAAACGAGACATCCAGACAAAAAGATGTGTGTGTATATCTATATATATATCTATATATATCTATATATATATATATCTATATAATATATATATATATATATATATATATATATATATATCTATATATATGTACATATATATACATATACATATACATATATATATATATATATATATATATATATATATATATATATATATATATATACAGTGGAACCTTGACTTACGAGTTTAATTCGTTCCGTGACCGAGCTCGTAACTCAAATTGCTCGTATCTCAAATCAAATTTCCCCATTGAAATGCATTGAAATGCTATTAATCCGTTCCAGCCCGCCAAAAACCACACCAATTTTTAAAAAAATATACAGTATATATAAAAATATCTCGCGCTTTATATTTCACCTGTATGCAGCATACAAGTTGGCAGGATGGCCTGGACTGGAGGTACGCACACTTGACTCTAAAGTCTAAACTGTCCAGCCTGGGTTTGAATCCCGACCCAGCTATAACCTGTCATGGGTGAATCACAGGCAGGGTGATTCATCAATGTGTTTACCGCTAAACTGGGCGCCCTGTTTGCGTCCCATTAGTTGTTGGATGTTAAGGATCTCACCGTGTTTTCCACAAAGAGAAGGCGAGCTATCGCCGGCACTCTGAACAAGTTGTGGCCTGGCATGCTCTTCTCCTCTGCCGTTATATACGTCCTCCTCGGCACCTCGCTCATGTTTTTCGACGATTGCGTGTTTTATATCCAAGCACAAGTTTTATATAAAACACGACGATTGCGTGTTTTATATCCACAAGTTGTGGCCTGGCATGCTCTTCTCCTCTGCCGTTATATACGTCCTCCTCGACACCTCGCTCATGTTTTTCGACGATTGCGTGTTTTATATCCAAGCACATCATCCTCTTCTTCTTCTCAGTACCGTGTTTTCCACAAAGAGAAGGCGAGCTATCGCCGGCATTCTGAACAAGTTGTGGCCTGGCATGCTCTTCTCCTCTGCCGTTATATACGTCCTCCTCGGCACCTCGCTCATGTTTTTCGACGATTGCGTGTTTTATATCCAAGCACAAGTTTTATATAAAACACGACGATTGCGTGTTTTATATCCACAAGTTGTGGCCTGGCATGCTCTTCTCCTCTGCCGTTATATACGTCCTCCTCGACACCTCGCTCATGTTTTTCGACGATTGCGTGTTTTATATCCAAGCACATCATCCTCTTCTTCTTCTCAGCACTGCACTTGCCACTCACTTTCTTAGGCCCCATGGTTAAAACTAAGAAATTTTCCGAAATAACCAAAATGCGAAAACAAAAATGCAGCGCTATACGACAGAGATACGTACTGTACTTGCACGGCAAGATAACCACGTGACCAGAACCCACCTGGCGGCGTAAACTCGAAATAACCAAAATGCGAAAACAAAAATGCAGCGCTATACGACAGAGATACTGTACTTGCACGGCAAGATAACCACGTGACCAGAACCCACCTGGCGGCGTAAACTCGAAATAACCAAAATGCGAAAACAAAAATGCAGCGCTATACGACAGAGATACTGTACTTGCAAGGCAAGATAACCACGTGACCGGGTGGCGAAAGCTCGTAACTCGGATCTCGGCTCGCATCTCAAAGCAATAAACCGCCCGAGCGACGGCTCGTATCTCGAAAAACTCGTAAGTTGGGGCACTCGTAAGTCAAGGTTCCACTGTATATATATATATATATATATATATATATATATATATATATATATATATATATATATACACACACCCGGTGTGTACCCTGGTTTAGAATAGGTACACCATATCCCTGCGTGTCGAAAGAGGCGACTAAAAGGGTTGGCGTCAGGAAGGGCATCTGGCTATAAAAACATTGCCCCAAAAAGAGAACCATGACAATTACAACGACATATGGGCAGGGTACAGCCCGAAGTACCCCGTGGGGGACCCCACTCCCTCTTGTCAAAACTTAAGGTGGGGAAACCGATCGAAGCAAGGGTGGAAACTCCATTTATGACAAACGAAACGTCTGATGCCTGACGTGGAGATCGGTTACTGAGGTTTGGGACATGGAATGTAGGGACAATGACAGGGAGATCAGGAGAAGTGGTGGAAGTATTGGTCAGAAGAAGAGTGGACATATGTTGTGTGCAGGAGACGAGATGGAAGGGAAGAGGTGTGAGAATCGTGAAGGGTAGGCAGGGACAGAAATACAAGTTTGTGTGGCAAGGGTGCCCAGAAGGCATGAATGGTGTTGGTGTCCTGTTTTCTGAGGAGTTTATAGACAGTGTGGTGAGTGTGACTAGAGTGAGTGAAAGGTTGATGATGGTGAAAATGATGATTGGAAAGCTCTTGGTGAACGTCATCTCGGGATATGCTCCGCAGGTTGGTCGGAGCGATGAAGAGAAGGACAGGTTCTGGTGTGCAATAGAGAAGCTGATGGAAAACGTGAAAGATAAGGAAGTTGTTGTGGTAGGAGACCTAAATGGACATGTGGGAAGGAGTATGGACGGTTTTGAGGGAGTTCATAGGGGTTATGGATATGGTGTGAGAAATGGAGAAGGTGAAAGGATTTTGGAGTTTGCTGATGGAGCTGATTTGTAATACTCAGTTCCAGAAAGAGGAAAATAAGCTTGTTACATACACGTCAGGTGGGTCTACGACAACCGTTGACTACCTGCTGGTGCGTAGGGGAGATAGGGGGCACCTCCGGGACACAAAAATGATCCCGGGGGAAGAGGCCGTTTCACAGCACCACTTGGTTGTCTGCGCCATAAGGGTGAAAGGTGCGAGGAGAGCTCGGCGGGTGAAGTAACAACCGAAAATGAAGGTGTGGAGGTTGAAAGAGGTGACAGTAAGGGAGGCATTAAAAGAGAGGCCACCGAGGCACTCGGAAACATGGTGGTGGGATGATGAAGTTGGAAAGAAGATTGACGAGAAGAGGAAGAAGTTCAAGGAGTAGCAGAAGGCGAAGGGTATGGGGGCAGAAAAGGCAGAGCATGAAAGTTATAAGGCAGCCAGGAAGGCTGCAGAGAAAGATGCAGCAAAGGCGCAGGAGGCATGTAGGAAAATGTTCGGAGAACGCTTGGATTTGGAAGAGGGTCAGAGAGCGGTATTCAGGTATGTAAAGCAGATAGCGAAAGAGAGGTGTGATGTGATGGGGTGAGTTGCTTCAAGGATGAAGTGGGACAAATCGTTGTGGACCTAGATGGAATTAAAGGAAGATGGAAAATATATATGGAAATACTGTTGAATGCAGAGAATGAATGGGATGGCAACATAGAGAGTAACCCAGTTTTAGGACCGGCAGAGAAGATAACTGAGAAGGAAGTTGAGGAAGCGATAAAAGCAATGAAGAATAGAAAAGCGGGAGGGCCGACAGGAGTTGTGGGAGATATGTTGAAGGCAGCAGGGAATTGGGGTGTGAAGAGAATGACAGAGACCTGCAATCTGGTGGTGAAAGAAGGCCGCATTCCAGTGGATTGGGAACTGCGTACCCTCGTCCCTCTATACAAGGGGAAAGGTGACCTTCTGGACTGTGGCTCGTATCGAGCGATAAAGTTATTGGAGCATGAAATGAAGGTATTGGAAAGGGTGTTGGAGAGGGGGATAAGGAAGAAAGTGAAGATTGACAAAATGCAGTTTGGATTTATGCCAGGAAGAGGAACGACAGACATGCTTTTTGTTGTGAGGCAGTTGCAGGAGAAGGACATGGAGAAGAGGAAGAAGTTGTTTCTTGGGTTTGTTGATCTGGAGAAAGCATTCAATAGGGTTCCACGTGAAGTAGTGACATGGGCATTGAGGAAGTTAGGAGTGGAGGAATGGTTGATCAGAGTAGTGATGGCAATGTACAAAAGAGAGCGCAAAGCTGTAAGGACGAAGGACGGGAACAGTGGTGAGTTTGAGGTGAAGGTGGGAGTGCATCAGGGGTCGGTACGAAGTCCACTACTATTTGTAGCTGTGATGGAGGTGCTGGCTCAGAACGTAAAGGAGGGTTTACCGTGGGAGTTGTTGCATGCAGATGATCTGGTGTTGATTGCAGAAAGTATGGATGGACTGAAGGAGAAGATGAACAAGTGGAAGGAATGTATGGAGACAAAAGGTCTGAAGGTGAATATCGGAAAAACGAAGGTGATGGCAAGTGGTAAAGCATGTGGTGAGGTGGAAAGAACTGGGAAGTGGCCGTGTGCTGTGTGCAGGAAGGGTGTCGGTGTGAATTCCTTTCAATGTACAATGTGCGCTGAGTGGGTTCATCAAAAATGTAGTGGTCTGAGAGGGTCATTAACCAGTGTGGCAGGTACATTCAAGTGTAAGGTGTGCACAGAGGGAGCTGCAGATGGAGGAAATGTTGAGTTGTATCTTGGAGACGGCGTGAAGCTGGAAGGTGTGAAAACATTTTGTTACCTAGGAGACATGCTGAATGGAGAAGGTGGATCAGACTCGGCAACGGTTACAAGAGTGAGATGTGCATGGAAGAAGTTTCGAGAACTGAGTGGCGTGCTGACGAGGAGGGGAGTGTCGTTGAAGCTGAAGGGAAAGGTGTATGCTGCATGTGTGAGAAGTGCTATGATTTATGGGAGCGAGACATGGGTAATGAACGTAGAGCAGCAACGAAGACTGGAAAGGTTGGAAATGCGAATGGTTCGGTGGATGTGCGGAGTTTCGTTGAGGGAGAGGAAGACAAATGATGAATTGCGAAAGATGATGGGAATAGAGCCTGTAATGGATGCTGTGAAGAGAAACAGGTCGAGATGATTTGGTCATGTGTTGAGGAAGGATGAAAGTGACTGGTTGAGAAGAGTAAAACCACCATTTAGAGGCCATTTTTCCCTGCAAAGCGGGGGTTGGCCTTTTTCGGGGACCGTGGTTGTTGTTGATTTTTTGGTCCCCTTTTTGAAGCAATGTTTTACGGCCGGATGCCCTTCCTGCCGCCAACCCTGTTTGCCGCCTTTTACGACAAACAGGGAATTACCAGTGAATTACCAGTGAACTGGTACTCAATTTGCCGACCTCGGAAGGATGACAGGCTGAGTCAACCCCCCTGGCGTTAATTCAGCGATCGACCAGGATTCGAACCCAGGATCCTAGGATCCTAAGGTGGCACCAGGGTCCACTGGTTGAGAAGAGTGATGGAAATTAATGTCGAAAGAAGTGGAGGACGGGGAAGACCGAGAAAGACTTGGCTAAAGATGGTGGAAGAAGAAATGCGGGCAAGGGGGTTAACAAGGAGAGATGCAGAAAATAGAGCAAAATGGAGAAGATTGTCATGGGGACCACAAGGCTAACCCCCACTCTTGCAGGGAAAATGGCCTTAAAATGCCTGTTGTTGTTGTTATATATACTAGGGCATGCCCGTACTATATCTATATCTAAAATTATATCCCCCCCTCTATTTACATGAAATGGTTTGGTCCATGAAATGTTTTGGTCCATTCGCAACGCCAAAGCGAACGGCGAACGCTTTACATGAAATGGTTTGGTCCATGAAATGTGTTGGTCCATTCGCAACGCCAAAGCGAACGGCGAACGGCTTGCGAGTACAGTGACAATCCCCCCCCCCCCCTCTATTTAGATGAAATGGTTTTTATTAGTTTTAAAACATAGTTTAACGCCAACATAGCGGCAACATAGTTTGCAAACGTGAAATAAATGAATACGCTCTCAAATGTGCCATCCGAGGCAGAGTGTGTTCGCCACGTTCGGCACACGCGATAGCTCGCTGCTCTGATTGGTTGAATCGTTTTTTGGACATAGCTCGGATACGCTCTCAAATGTGCCATCCGAGGCAGAGTGTGTTCGCCACGTTCGGCACACGCGATAGCTCGCTGCTCTGATTGGTTGAATCGTTTTTTGGACATAGCTCGGTAAGTAATTGTCCGATTAATATGAAACCTTGAAAAGGCACATCCTCGGGTCCCCAGCAATATACCTGGCAAGTTTAAAGTATATCGGACCCGTGGTTGTCGAGAAACAGCGGTCACAGACAAACAAACGTACAAACACACAGAGATTACTGGAATTATAGATAGATATATCTATATATATATCTACACACACACACACACACACACACACACACACACACACACACACACACACACACACACACACACACACACACACACACACACAGTGTGTGAGAGAGAGAAACGAGACAGCCAGCCATACAGACAGAAAGAGAAACGAGACAGCCAGCCATACAGAGGGACAGAGAGAGAGAGAGAGAGAGAGAGAGAGAGAGAGAGAGAGAGAGAGAGAGAGAGAGAGAGGCACAGAGAGACAGAGACACAATGACACAGAGAGAGAGAGCGAATGACACAGAACGAGTGATACAGAGAGCGAATGACACAGAACGAGTGATACAGAGAGCGAATGACACAGAACGAGTGATACAGAGAGCGAGTGACACAGAGAGCGAGTGACACAGAGAGCGAGTGACACAGAGAGCGAGTGACACAGAGAGCGAGTGACACAGAGCGAGTGACACAGAGCGAGTGACAGAGAGCGAGTGACACAGAGAGCGAGTGACACAGAGAGCGAGTGACACAGAGAGCGAGTGACACAGAGAGCGAGTGACACAGAGAGCGAGTGACACAGAGAGCGAGTGACACAGAGAGCGAGTGACACAGAGAGCGAGTGACACAGAGAGCGAGGGAGAGAGAGAGTGACACAGAGAGAGAGGGAGAGAGCGAGTGACACAAAGAGAGAGGGAGAGAGCGAGTGACACAGAGAGAGAGAGAGAGAGAGAGAGAGAGAGAGAGAGAGAGCGAGTGACACAGAGAGAGAGAGAGAGTGAGTGACACAGAGAGAGAGAGAGAGCGAGTGACACAGAGAGAGAGAGAGAGAGAGAGAGAGAGAGAGAGAGAGCGAGTGACACAGAGAGAGAGAGAGAGAGAGAGAGAGCGAGTGACACAGAGAGAGAGAGAGAGCGAGTGACACAGAGAGAGAGAGAGAGAGAGAGAGAGCGAGTGACAGAGAGAGAGAGAGAGAGAGAGAGAGCGAGTGACACAGAGAGAGAGAGAGAGCGAGTGACACAGAGAGAGAGAGAGAGAGAGCGAGTGACACAGAGAGAGAGAGCGAGTGACACAGAGAGAGAGAGATAGAGAGAGAGAGAGAGAGAGAGAGCGAGTGACACAGAGAGAGAGAGAGAGCGAGTGACACAGAGAGAGAGAGAGAGAGAGAGAGGAGAGAGAGAGAGAGAGAGAGAGAGAGCGAGCGAGAGCGAGAGAGCGAGAGAGAGCGAGCGAGAGCGAGAGAGCGAGAGAGAGCGAGAGAGAGCGAGAGAGCGAGAGAGAGCGAGAGAGCGAGAGCGAGAGCGAGAGCGAGAGCGAGAGCGAGAGCGAGAGCGAGAGAGAGTGACACAGAGAGAGAGAGAGGGAGAGAGGGAGAGAGAGAGAGCGAGAGAGAGAGAGAGTGACACTGACACAGAAGGAGAGAGAGAAAGACAGAGAGACAGAGAGACCAAAGATTGAGAGAAATGAGACAGCCAGACAGAAATATTGAGGGGGGCGGGAAGAGAGAGACAGAGACAGAGACACAGACACAGAGACAGGAGGAGAAACCAAACAAAGATTGAGAGCAATAAGACAGCCAGACAGAAATATTGAGGGGGGCGGGAAGAGAGAGAGACACACAGACAGAGAGACAGACGGCGTGAACAAATCACTGTTAGGAAATGGTACGTGATAATTTGCTCAATACCATGAGGTGGAGGTGGAGAACGTCCCGGCCTACGCTGAACTGGCCTCGCTGTCCCAGTTTGTTCGTTAACCTGGCGCATGGCGGACAGATCTACTGTGTAGACCCGTCCAAGTGTGGATAGGCTGACTTCCTCCTCACCTGCCTGGTGAGCCGCCTGCACCCAAAGGTGAGACAGAATGTAGTACCCCTTCTAAAACCTACACCCTTAAAACAACCATGTGCTTGCTTGTAGTTTCATAATATCGAAATGTAAATGCAACAAAACCTTGTTCAATAATTAATGAAAGGGAAGACATGGTACATTGGTGGAAAAGGTGATATCAGCAAGATGTCTGACATTCAGAATTTACAATGTGGACTAATGCAAAAAGGTAAACAAGAAGTTATTACAGGCATTTGGGTCAACAAGTTGTACGACTCAAAGAAAGCGTTGTCGACTTGATTAATCATCTTTAATCACTCACTTACTCTAGTGGGGTTTAGAGTACTGTGACGCTCTCACCTCGATGATTCTGCCATCAATGTGGGAGTAAGGAAGCCAGCTTCCCCTGTCATCCTGCCATTCCCACAAAGGGCCACTGCCAGGACCTCCAGATCCTCCTGCACCCCCAAGCCCACCGAGACCACTGCCAGGACCACGCTCCAGCCATGCATCAACTGAAAAAATCCCATCAGTTGGGAGGCTAGGGAGCAGTTCACTGGATGAAAAGGAGGAAAAGAAAATGAGTATGGAAGATGGAGAATTAAATTTTAAGTGTTGTTCTAACTGTTGCTTTGTTTATTTTTCTTTTAAGTTAAAAGAAAAATAAACAAAGCAGCAGTTAGAACAACACTCTCCAACATTGACCGATATGCCTCCGCTCACATTATTACAGCATTATACATACTTTTACCAAGTTTGATTAAATTCCTTCAGCTGTTCTCAAGTATCGCATTTTTACCTGACATGACCTCTGACCTTTGATGCCGAAGTCTAATCAGTTTATCTTTGCATCATTATACATACTTGTGCCATACTAAGTTTGACTTGGTTCCCTTCAGGTGTTCTTAAGTTATCGTGGTAACAAAAACCTATTATAGACTTTGACCTTTGACCTCTTGACCCCAAAATCTCATCAGTTCCTCTTTACATCATAATACATACTTGTACCAACATTGGTCAAAATCCCATCACTGGTTCACAAGTTATCTCGGTAACAGTATTTTTACCTAACATGACCTCTGACATTTGACCTTGTGACCCCAACATCTAATCAGTTCAACTTTACATCATAGTACTTGATCTAAGGTTGATTTAAATCCCGCCAGCCGTTCTCAAGTTATCGCGGGAATGAAAACCTATCACGGACGCGTCTGAAAACGTAACGCCTCCGGCGACTTCATCAACGGAGGCATAAAAAACACCAAATCCGATTTAATAAACAACAGAAATACAAGGTAGACAAAAAGCGATACCAAATAAGTGAAGTCAATTCAAACAGCTCCTGCGGACTCCGTGAAACAAGTTCCAGTGAATCTCCTACTCGCCCTCGCTCTTTCTCCTTCTCCTTTACATCTCCCTCCAATTCTCCACTTGCACGCTCTCTATCCCCTTCTCCGCATAACAAGCGTGAAAGAGTGTCGGCAATATCTGGTAGATTGGACAGAAGAGACAAAAAGAGGGGTGGAACCACATAAGAATACAAAATGTCTCCTCGATATCCTAGAAGATAGGACCACTCCCCAAACGGCACTCTAAAGAGGATCATCATCAACTATCAAGGCATCTCTCACTGTTCTGGAGAAGTTGGGCCGCAAGTGCCGGGCTGCAAGCACAAATCCGTGCCAAAGTGCGCACAACGTTCACAAACATTTGGGAAGAAAGCAGAGGAGGGGAGAGGGATAACAATCGCTGCAGGGCTGGCAGCAAGTTGGAACCACACAACTCCTGAAGGAGAGCCTGGGGTGGGAAGTCAGTTGGTTGATCAATGTATGTGTACAGCATGAAAGAACAGGTTAGATAAGATATAAACGAGTGTGAATGGTGAGTGGCGAGTGGGAGAAGGGGTGAGGAGAGGGGAGGAGGAGAAAAACAGAGGATTCAAAATCATCAGGAGTGAAGGAGAAAAAAAATGTTGGCCAATGCCAGTGCAGGACACAAAAGTTTTTCACCTGATCATGTTGGAAATTCTCCACCAGGCGAGAGAAGCAGAGGCAGGTACTTTCTACAGATTTTTTGTCCTGGGTGGGTGCAAAATACAACTTCACAAAACTATGCAATTTAATAGATTGCAATGATGAAGCACAGGTTGAAAACAACAAAGATGAAGAAGAAACAGACACGAAAGGAAGGAGGCGGAACAAAAACAAAACAAAAAGAAGGAAGAGGAAGACATACGTGATGTGCCAGTCGCTGGCAGAGGAGAGGCAGCGAATCTGAGACGAGGTGGAAATCACATGGTCCCAGGGCCTGGCAGCAATGACTGGCAGTGGCCAGAGCATGGCGCTGGGCATTTATACTGAAGAACTCGAGGTAGAGCAAACTTCCAGCCAATCCTCCCTGTAAATGTTATTGTGCCATTACAATTTGTGCCAGGAGGAATGAAGCCATTGCAGGAGACTTCATTTTAAAGGTAAACTTGTATATGGTGTTTGAGAAGTTGAGGGGAGGAGGCTTACAGCTTGCAGAATCGCTTTGCTGTGCCTCCTTGCCAGCATTTCCAGAGCAGTGAGCGCTTGTTCGGCAACATCCATGCACTGGATTACCTGCAACTGGAGTACGAGGAGTAAAAACAAAACAAAAAAAACAAGTTCTTGCCTTGTGTTGAATAATAATTGCGCAAACTCCTCCACAAGTCGTAGCTATTCTGGTTGTGCTAGTGCACAGCAGGAAAGCACCTTCTCAACGAGGGCTGGCACTGCATCGACCACAACGGCGGAAGAACGAGGCAAAGCTTCCATCAGGTAAGTGAGAGCCCGGCAGGCATGATGCATCTGTATGGGAAAGGGGAAGGTTCAAAACCAGTTGGTTACATTAGTACAGCATGCCGTTGAGGGGTCAAATAGGCCTAACATAGCACAAAGAGGTTACACAGAGAAAACGTACAATACCTAAACTTACCATATCAAAATTGTGCTCCATCTGAAGCAAGCTGATCTATAAGGAAGATTTGGGAAAGAAAGTGAAGCGTTTATAACTGAAGATTCACTCATAATCTTTCAAAGAGACATCAACTGAAATCCTGATTGACAATATTAAATCCTGAGCTCACTCCCTCGAGTTCTCACCAATGCTGGAACAGCATGTTTAACAGGGAAACCACCCAGAGTCTCCTCGTTCCCCATGACAAGCAGTTGGCAGAGCTCAATGAGAGATTGAAGCTGCTGAGACTCGTCCCCCGATGCCTGCAGTCCTGACACCAACTGCTGGGCTTTGGATGCTTGGGATTCGGGTGCGGTAAGGGAATAAAGCAAGGAAGGAGAAATATTTGCAAAATAAAATTTAGATTTATGTTGACTACGTTTTCAGATGAAGTTTGAATAAAATGTGGAAGATGACAACGAGGATCGAGGGGGTTAAATACGTACACAGTCGAGGGCAAAAATATGGAAAGAAAGAGGAAGGAAAGCGAGGAACTTACAGCTGCCGGATCCAAGGGTACGGTGGAACAGCTGCTGCATTCTGGGACCAAGAGATCCAAATAATTGGGGAGGCAGGCCTCGAGCTTCCAGCAGAGCTAAGGCAAAACATTCAACCAATTTAACATATCTGCTAACTGTTTCCCCAAACACGTTCCCTTTCACCACTCTTGCCCAGTGCAAACCTTTACTGATCCGTATCCAGAAAGAGAAAACGTAATTACAATTACTCAACAAAATGAAATACCCCAACTGCGTTTTCTTACCCTGCAATCGTCCCATATCCGAGTCATCCGATTCGCTCTCTCCAGAGGTCCCGGCTCCGACACTCGAACCTGTAGATTGCCATTGATGGCAAAGTCAGCTCATACCACCATTGGACAAATCATCTACTCATTTCTCTGAGAGATATGATACAGGTCATTATCATAGCACAACAACAACAACAACAACAACAACAACAACAACAACGGCATTTTAAGGCCATTTCCCCTGCTAGAGCGGGGGTTAGCCTTGCGGTCCCCATGACAATCTTCTCCATTTTGCCCTATTTTCTGCATCTCCCCTTGTTAACCCCCTTGCCCGCATTTCTTCTTCCACCACCTTCAGCCAATTCTTTCTCGGTCTTCCCCGTCCTCTACTTCCTTCTACATTCATTTCCATCATTCTTCTCAACCAGTCACTTTCATCCCTCAAAACATGACCAAATCATCTCAACCTGTTTCTCTTCACAGCATCCATCACAGGCTCTATTCCCATCATCTTTCGCAATTCATCATTTGTCTTCCTCGCTCTCAAAGATACTCCACACATCCACCGAACCATTCGCATTTCCACCCTTTCCAGCCTTCGTTGCTGCTCTACGTTCATTACCCATGTCTCGCTCCCATAAATCATAACACTTCTCACACATGCAGCATACACCTTTCCCTTCAGCTTCAACGACACTCCCCTCCTCGTCAGCACGCCACTCAGTTCCCGAAACTTCTTCCATGCACATCTCACTCTGGCAACTGCTGCCGAGTCTGATCCACCTTCTCCATTCAGCATGTCTCCTCGGTAGCAAAATGTTTTCACACCTTCCAGCTTCACACCGTCTCCAAGATCCAACCCAACATTTCCTCCATCTGCAGCTCCCTCTGTGCACACCTTACACTTGAATGTAGCTGCCACACTGGTTAATGACCCTCTCAGACCACTACATTTTTGATGAACCCACTCAGCACACATTGTACATTGAATGGAGTTCACTCCGACACCCTTCCTGCACACAGCACACGGCCACTTCCCAGTTCTTTCCACCTCACCACATGCTTTACCACTTCCCATCACCTTCCTTTTTCCAATATTCACCTTCAGACCTTTTGTCTCCATACATTCCTTCCACTTGTTCATCTTCTCCTTCAGTCCATCCATACATTTTCCGCAATCAACACCAGATCATCTGCATGCAACAACTCCCACGGTAAACCCTCCTTTACGTTCTGAGCCAGCACCTCCATCACAGCTACAAATAGTAGTGGACTTGACCTGACCCCTGATGCACTCCCACCTTCACCTCAAACTCAGCACTGTTCCCGTCCTTCGTCCTTACAGCTGTGCGCGCTCTCTCGTACATAGCCATCATTACTTTGATCAACCATTCCTCCACTCCTAACTTCCTCAATGCCCATGTCACTACTGTGCGTGGAACCCTATCAAATGCTTTCTCCAGATCAACAAACCCAAGAAACAACTTCTTCCTCTTCTCCATGTACTTCTCCTGCAACTGCCTTACAATAAAAAGCGCGTCTGTCATTCCTCTTCCTGGCATAAATCCAAACTGCATTTCGTCGATCTTCACTTTCTTCCTCATCCTCCTCTCCAACACCCTTTCCAATACCTTCATTCCATGCTCCAATAACTTTATCGCTCGATACGAGCCACAGCCCAGAGGGTCACCTTTCCCCTTGTATGGAGGGACGAGGGTACTCGGTTCCCAATCCACTGGAATGCAGCCTTCTTTCACCACCAGATTACAGATCTCTGTCATTCTGTTCACACCCCAACTTCATGCTGCCTTCAACATATCTCCCACAACACCCGTCGGCCCTCCCGCTTTTCTACTCTTCATTGCTTTTATCGCCACATCAACTTCCTTCTCAGTTATCTTCTCTGCCGGTCCTAAAACTTGGTTACTCTCCATCTTGCCATCCCATTCATTCTCTGCATTTCCATATTTCTCTTTCATCTTCCTTTACTTCCATCTGGGTCCACAACGATTTGTCCCACTTCATCCTTCAAGCAACTCACCCCCATCACGTCACACCTCTCTTTCGCTATCTGCTTTGCAATCCTGAATACCGCTCTCTGGCCCTCTTCTGAATCCAAGCATTCTCCCAACATTTTCCTACATGCCTCCTGCGCCTTTGCTACCTCTTTCTTTGCAGCCTTCTTGGCTGCCTTATAACTTTTATGTTCTGCCTTTTCTGCCCCCGTACCCTTTGCCTTCTGCCACTCCTTGAACTTATTCCTCTTCTCATCAATCCTCTTTCCAACTTCATCATCCCACCACCATGTTCCCGAGTGCCTCGGTGGTCCTTTTGTCCATCCACATACCACATACAAGTCATTATCATAGTAATGCAAGATATTAAAAACTAATTGAAGGCCTGGCCTGTTTGGCATTCCCAGCTGAATCGTTGACTTCGGATGCTTGGAACTCAGGTTCAAATTGTCTACCAATGTCCTCACAATTCACATTTGTACTTACGCCTTGGAATTAGATCAATGTGAAAATATAAACAAAAAGGCCTCATTATTTCACAGGCTTTCACATGACATTTCACTCTGAGTAATATGTTGCTGATCACGCACAAACCTCTGCTCAATCAGTGTTCCCTATCCCCAGCACTCCAGAGATGATGTCATTTGTGGAGTTCTTAATTCTTATTTTATCAACCCCCACCACATTGTCTTTCTTTCTCTTTTGCTCCGACGAACGGTGACGCCCAAAATGTCAGCTTCACTTTTATTGACTCAAGTCACGTCAATACATGGCCAACAGAAGTAATAACAATCGATGTACAATGTTTCTTCCCCACAAAATTTGTAGGGACAGAGACAAAGACAACATTCACCCACCCGTAGCCCCTTGTGCAGAGTCATCTGCAGGAGCAAGGCCTCCAACTGCTCCTCCCGCTCCTCCACCTCCTCCGGCCCCCTCTCCATCAGCCTCTGCCATGCTCTTGTCCCCACCCCTCTGCCCGGCCCGGCGGCTGTGAATGAGGGAAAAGCAATTCAAACATATTTAATGGTTACTTTACATTAGTGGGCCTAGCAGCAAAATACATTTATGAAGTAAAAGGAAAATTTTGCTCGTTCTTATACAAACAAGTGAAGTAGGTCAATATGAAAATCTTAGGTGATAGCATTGATTCAAGCATCGAGGCTATAACAAAGTGGAACCGGGGGTTTGAATGAAACAAATCAGCTCATTTTCTTTCCCATTATAACTCCAACAGCCTAGAAACACGTGACAGAATCCATCAACACAGCAAACATCATATAACATATCAGTATCAATCCATAAAATATCATGAAACATGTAACAGCCTTTGGTGATATCCTTTCTTACATTATGAATGTCTGGGCCTCTTATCTGAGGGACTTTGGGGAATCCTTTGTTGTAGGCCTTGATATATCAAAAGCCTTTCACAAAATTTGGCATCGGGGTCTGTTATCCAATCTTCCCTCTTTTGGCTTTCCACCTTCACTCTCCTCTCTCAAATCGACCACTCTATCTCCAATTGTTGATGGTTCAACATCTCCCTCCTTGCCCATCAACAGCAGTGTCCCTCAGGGTTCTGTCCTGTCTCCAACACTCTTTCTTCTTTTTATCAATGACCGTCTTTCTTCAACAAATAACCAAATGCACTTGTATGCTGATGGCTCGACATTACATTCCTCCATGTTTTTCCCATCTGCCCCATCTTCCTTCACTCGATCTACATCTCGTTTGATCACAGTCACCTCTTTAAATTCGGATTTCGACAAGATTTCCTTGTGGGGCAAATGTAATCAGGTTAAGTTTAATGCTTCTAAAACTCAATAATTTCTTCCCATCTCTCTCTCTCCAAAACTCCTCTCAACTCTCCAATCTATTTTGAAAGTTCCACAATTACACCATGTGATTCAATAAACCTACCAGGTATTACCCGAGCATCAGATTTATCCTGGAATCCACACATTACGCAAATAGCTAAGTCTGCCTCAAAGAAACTAGTCTGTTCCTGTTCAGATGTCGAAGATTCTTCTCCGCTCAACAGTTTCTTCATCTATATAAAGGATTGATTCGTCCTTGTATAGAGCACTTCTCTCACATCTGGGGAGGTTCTAGCTCCACATACTTACTGGACGAAATTGAATCCAAAGTAATCCGACTCATGACCTCTCCCAATCTGACATCAAAACTCGACTCGCTCAAATTACGCCACAAAGTTGGCTCTTTCTCTTTTCTACAGATATTACTTCGGTTTCTGCTTCCAAGAACTTGCTGCTTGTGTACCTCCACCATTAGCGAGACCACGGCATACTCGACAAGCCACTACATCGCATGATTATTGTGTGGCCATTGGTAACTCAAGGGTGGGCCGTTATGATGTTTGTTTGTTTCTTCCCCTCCGCTGCTAAATTCTGGAACTCTTTACCTTCCCATATCTTTCCAAATACTTACGACCTTCACCTTTTCAAAAAGCAGATTTTTTTTACTTCTTCAAAAACTCTTGGACTATTCTCTCTCTGTCTTCACTTTTCTATCAATGCACCTCTTTTACTTGAGGCCTGGCCTCGATGAGGACTATATAGTCCATGACTGGAGCCTTCCACATAAAAAAAACAATTCATAAATCCCTGTGATTTCCATCATTTTGATTGTGATAATTGTCGACAGCGTATGGAGAAAGTGAAAAGCCTCACGTTTAGCTCCTTATTTTATATACCTATACATCAATAGGTCACGCATTTGATTTACACAAATAAAGTATCATGACTTATAAAGATTATTTAAAATGCTGTACTGTATTTATAAAATCACCAATGAGATGGAAATACCTGCAACCCCCCCCCGTGGTTTTGCTCCTTCCCCCTCCTCCTCTCTGGCTGGCCCTCTGGCCCGCTCTTGTTCCCACCCCCAACCCCTCCGTAGGAGGGGATTGGTTTCCCTTGATGGTAGACCCACCTCTTTTCAGCCCTGAAATAAAGTGATTAAGTTATTAAGCAGCACATTATAACTTTGTGCTAATTACTTCATGTGATTTGAGAAGCAAGCAATAGGTAAGGAAGGGAGATATGAAATGTAAAGGATGCTGAAAGAGGATGTGAAGTAGAGAGGAAGATGACACAGCGAATGCATAACATCAAAGAATATGCATCATTATGAAAAATAACCAGGTAATTGAGGCTGAAGGCCAGAAGGGCCCGGCCGGCTGGGAGCTGAAGAGACTTCGACTGTTTGGGATCGGTTCTGGGGAAGAGGATTGGGGGGGTAGAGTCAGGGGTGAGTGGAGGGAGGACAACAAAAAAAACAATCAATAAAGAGGGCTGAATGGTGAGGGTAAATGGGAATGGATAGCAAAACATGTCACCATGCATACAACTTTGGCAATCACTACTCTTGTAGTGATGTAACTATCGGGTTAATCTGATTACAAGGATTATTTCATGAGACAGTTTATACTCGAGCTGAGAACAGAACACAAGCTAGACAACTCAAAGGGAGGGGTACTTCAAAACCATCTTGTAATATTTTAATGGCTGCTCAAATGTTCATAATATAAACCCACACACCTGATATCCGTGAGCCCCCTTTTTGGTTCACGAGTTATCAAGTGACCACTATATTCGTCATGTGTGTGCGTCTGTCTGTGTGTGTCTGTCTGCAGCATAACTACCCGATGATATCATCTGATCTTGATGAAACTTGGGTGGGAGGTTGATATCATGATCTAGTTGTGTCCTGCCAAGAGTGGGCGTATTGCGCCCATTGTGGGCGGAGCCACGCAGGAAAAAGACGTCTTGTTAGGGGGTAATCGAGTTCAAGCTACATCTTCTCCGAGGGGTTTGGTGGAATCTGACAGGGGTTTCGATATTTGGTTAGGCCAATGTCATGTGTCTCACCTCACGGAGCTCGATTTTTCATTTTTCTTTTTTCCTCTTTTTTTTTTTTCATTTCATTTTCCACCGAATTTTCGGTATTGTGTAGCTAACTAACCTCATAACTGATTATACATTATTTTCTATCTCATTTCAAGGTCAGTAACCTTCATTTTGACATTTCTGGGCCTGGCCTGTCCGGGCCTGTTTCGGTTATAGTTCGTCCTTTGTCATTGAATACCGCTCGCTCATGAACCATCGTCGTCTCCTGACTTGTGCTTGTTATACATATATATATATATATATATATATATATATATATATATATATATATATATATATATATATACAGCCATGGCCAGAAATATTGGCACCCTTGCACTTTTTTCAAATAACTCAAAATTTTCTCTAAAAATAAGTTGAAATTAACAAAAGTATTTTGTCTCCACAATTGTTTATTTCACTGTTTATATTTCAGAACCTTTGTTTTCATTCAGAACTTAATATATCTATCTATAATTCCATTAATCTCTGTGTGTATGTGTGTATGTGTGTTTGTATGTTTGTCTGTGACCGCTGTTTCTCGACAACTACCGGTCCGATATACTTGAAACTTGCCAGGTATATTGCTGGGGACCCGAGGATGTGCCTTTTCAAGGTTTGAAATTAATCGGACAAGTAGTTACCGAGCTATGGCGATTTCTTTACCAAACACCGCAAGCCGTTCGCTTTGGACCAAACCATTTCATGTAAATAGAGGGGGGGGGGTTCTGTGGTCGTTGCGAATGGATCAAACCATTCATGTAAATAGAGGGGGGGGGGTTCTGTGGTCGTTACTGCCACGTGGTTTCAAAGTTTTTTTTTGTTGTTGTTGTTTGCACGCATGTTTTTTTGCACCCACGTACGGGCACGCCCTAGGATGTTTACACACACACACCCCTACACAAATTTTTTTTTTTTTTTTTTTTTGGCAAGGAACGGGCACCCACGTACGGGCACGTCCTAGCTTATATATAGTACGGGCATGCCCTAGTCCTTTTAAATCGGATAATAAAAAGAAATGGCATTGACAAAATTATTGACATCCCAGACTTAATATTTGGTAGCACAGCCTTTGGACAAAATAAGTGCAGTCAAGCGCTTCCTATGGCCATGAATGAGCTTCCTTAACCTCTCTACTGGCAGTTTGGCCCACTCTTCTTGTACACACTGCTCCAGTTCTCCCAGATTTGAAGAAGGGTGCCTTCTCCCAACTGCTGTTTTCAGATCTCCCCACAGGTGTTCAGTGGGATTTAGATCTGGACTCATTGCTGGCCTCTTCAGAAGTCAAGCGTTTTGTCCTTCAACCATTCCTGGGTGCTTTTTAAAGTGTGTTTGGGGTCATTGTCCTGCTGCAAGACCCATGATCTTCGACGGAGACCCAGCTTTCTGACACTGGGTTGAACATTACGCTCCAAAATGCCTTGGTTATTAAGGCACCCAGTGCCAGAGGCAGCACAGCAACCCCAAAACATCACTGTACCTCCCCTCCATGTTTAACTGCAGGGAAGGGTGTTCTTTTCTTTGAAGGCTTCATTTTGTTTTCTGTAAACATAGAGATGATGTGCTTTCCCAAAAAGCTCTAATTTGGTATCATCTGTCCCCAGGACATTCTCCCAGAAGGATTTTGGCATGTTCAGGTGCGTTTTGGCAAACTCCAGTCGGGCTTTCTTATGTTTCTCTCTCAGCAGTGGTGTCCTCCTGGGTCTCCCACCATAGAACCCCCTTTCATTGAGCTGGCGGTGGATGGTGCTTGTTGAAACTGTCGTACCTTGTGTCTGAAGTTCAGCTTGGATCTGTTTGGCAGTTGATCAAGGTGCTTTCTCCACCATTTGAACAATCCTTCGCTGCAATCTTCAATCAAGTATTCTCTTGCGGCCACGTCCAGTGAGGTTGGCATCAGTGTCATGGGCCTTAAACTTCCTGACAACATTGCGTACGGTGGACACATCAGCATCAAGGTCTCTGGAGATGGACTTGTAGCCTTGAGATTGTCCATGCTTGGCTACAATCTTGTGCCTGATGTCCTGAGACAATTCTCTGGTTTTCTTTCTTTTCTCCATGCTCATTTTTTTTTTTTTTTGTATACAAGATCGAGGCTCGTGAAAGAGCGAACATTAATCACACAGAAAGACAAACCGACACATAAAACATATAACATCGGGAGCGGTAGACAAGATGGGGAGGGGGAAGGACACAAACACAACATTTGAGAGCAGGGACCGAGAGACATGGAGACATCGAGAGATCTGAGAGAGGGCGAGGGCTTTGGGTGGGAGAGGTATAAAACATATGGACACTGCCAGGACTTCCAGGAAAGAAGTTGGAATTTCAAACAAGGTGGATCTGGGGTGAATTAGCGGGGGTAGAAAAGATCAAGGTTTTGGATGGGGGAAGATAAGAGATGGTGGTGAACAGCTGTTTTAAAGACCTGGAGGGAGGAGTGGGATTGAAGGGAGTGTGGGAGTTTGTTCCAGAGGCGGGAGAAAAGAGGAATGAAAGAGTGAAGGTGAGCAGAGAGCCGAGATTTCGGCAGTTTAACCATCAGAGGGTTGCTGGCAGATCTTGTGCGACCTGTAGGAATATTTGGAGGACAGAGCACAGAGAGAGCTGGGGGTGCAAGGCCGGAGAGGAGTCGGTAGAAGACAGAAAGACATATGTGGATACCATTGCGGTACACACAGTGACACAAAACAGCAGAATGACTCCTTTTCTCTATTCAAACTGGTTGAATGAGTGATTTTAATATTCCAGGCACCTGCAACTCATCACAGGTGAGTTCAATTCCAAAGCAAAGGAGAATCATCTGCTTGAAATCTAATTATTTCTAACAACTTCTAAAAGGTACAAATAATATTGTCCGGGCCATTTTAGGATTTATGTGTGGAATAAGCTAAGATTCAGTAATTTTTTCAGCTTGTTTGTTTTGTTCCATGCAAACCAAAGAACTACATATGTAGATACCAAAATATTTTAAAATTTCAACAATTTTCTGGAAGAAATGGTGCATTATTTGAAAAAAGTGCAAGGATGCCAATATCTTTGGCCACGACTGTTCACAAGCGAGCACTCCGGCCCTCTGAGCAGAAGTATCCTTCTCAGTTTATCGTATACAGTACAGCAATTTAAATACGACTAAAGTACATACATGCTAATCTGCTAGCATTTGGTGGCCATTTAAGGCCAGTATTGGGGTTGGAACCATTACATAGGCCCAATAATTGTTAAATGCCAATTTCGGAGTTTTGGTGACATGCACGCTTACTCAATTATAGTAAGATTAATGATTTTCATGAAGTCTCTGATGACTATCCTTCATTTTATTTTCCCATAATTAGCCTTTTTTTTCTTTTTTCTTTTCCTTATCGTGATGAAAATATCTCATTGGATACTCTCAATATAGAACTTTAGCATGTTTCCGAATGGTTGAAGGCAAATAGATAGTCATTAAATATAGAGAAAACTAGTTTTTCAGCAAATCAGTCTTGGTGCTTGACGATACAAGCATATTAAGGGTTCATTCAAAAACATTTCTTGGACACTTGATTGATGAAGAATTGACTTGGAAAATGCATATAATTACCCCATGCACAGGAAGTGGAAAACTGGGTTAAGCAATTGGTTCACTTTGTCTGTCTGTCTGTCTGTCTGTCTGCTTCTATGATCGAAGAAATGCTTCATTTCATTTGAATTGTATATTTTGAACACTGTAGAACACAAATCGGAACACAAACATGCATAGCAGTATTTCAGCTCTGAATTTGGCAAATTGTACGGAATATTGTCCCGATCGCACATGTGCACAGATGACTAGGTGATTGTTTTACTCTGTTTGCCTGTCTGGAAGTGAAAGAAAATCGAATCATTCCAAACAGGAAACTTGCTGCTTTTAAAGCCATCCTAAAGGACACAAACAACAGGCACGAAGAACGAATGCAATGTGTTAGATAGGGTGGTGTAATCCACACGGTGGACAGTGTCAACGGTGATAAACTTCCAAATAAATGAGGGGTTTAAAAAAAAAAAAAAAAAAAAAAAAAAAAAAATATTATATATATATATATATATATATATATATATATACATACATACATACACACATACATATACATACATACATACATATATATACAGTATATATATATATATATATATATATATATATATATATATATACACATTATCCCTGCAGCCTTTAAAACATTTTTATTTTGAATTGAATTATGTATTTAAACACCATAGAACACAAATTGCTTTGTTTTCACTTCAAAAAAACCTTCAGTTCCATAGCACTTAAGCAAAACCGTTTCAACCAATATAATTTGCAGCATGCTCTGAGGGTGGAGTGACAGTGAGATTCGGACAAAAATGGTGGCTGATGCTCAGAAATCGTGCTCATATAAATAGATAGTGTTCGGAAGCATAAAACAAGAGTTGAAAGACTGTATGAGGTAAAGCGTTCTATGAACTTTTTGTTGACTTTATGCAAGTTAATTTCTTGAAGTATTGGTGTCAAATAATCAAAAGTATTTTTCTAAATCAGTTGCTATTGTACAGTAAACCCTTAAATATCGCGGGTTTGAATATCACGGGTTTTAACCAATCATGGGCATCTAATCGACCGATTTAGTTATCGCTGGGTTGAATTTTGACCAATCAGTTTTTGAGCACAGTTGTGAGGGTTATCTACCACCACGAGCTTTTTGTTTTTTCTCACGTGCCATTAGTGAAGCTGAAGCATATGACTATGCAGAAAAGTTATTGTTGTTAAGTTTCGACTTTACACATAAAATTATAAATCAGCGGCACTCCTGCAGTGGAGGGGGTAACTGAGGGACACTGTGTACAGTACCAGTTATACTGTACCCATCTCCACATCAACACTACATTCAGTACAATCTTCTGTGTAACCTTAATCAATTCCTTTGTTTTCGGTTATTATTGCCCTTAATGATTTTAACCATGGCTCTTAAGAGGAAAACTGTCACGAGTGGTGAACCAAGTGCAAACAATATGAGGAAAGTGATGACTGCCTCCGAAAGTGGAGGTTGTGGATAAGCTTGGTTGAGGCGAGTGTGCGTTTATTTTATTTATTTGCTGATTTATGAGCTGCAGAGGGATTTATAAAATAAACACAACAGATTACAAACGTGTAAGAGATTACGGTAATTGGGGAGGGAGGAATGGTGGGAGTTTTGGGACTGGCAGGATGGGGTCTAGACAGTAGAGTCTAGACGTACGCACACTCGACTCCAAGCTGTCTAGCCTGGGTTTGAATCCTGTCCTAACTATAAACTGCCATCCCGGTGTGTGTGCCATCCCTGGGAAGGAAGGTTAAAATGGGCGTCCCATCTGCCGACATTATTTGTGTCTTTACGAAGAGTAGACGAGCTATCGAAGGCATCATGATGAAATTCCAAATTCCTTCCCCAACTACTGCTGGTATAACCCTTGCTCAGGAAGCTGCGTCGGTGGCACAGACACTCTGTGAATGTTATCAAGATGCATGTTTCTTGTGTGTTGTGTTTGTTTGATTCAAGAGTGGAAATAAAGTGAACTGAAATGAACACTAACCCATCCCACCCCCTCACCTTGCCAATGCCTGTGGCTCTACTGAGGCGGCTTGACCAATCAAATCGCGGCACAGTCGGTGCTACTGGCTCACGTCGGGGACTAGGGCTCGAACCTGACTTCCGACCTCCGACTTCCCGTTGAGGCTGTGGTTCAGGCATAAAAAGGTTCGGATTTGATGACAGTCAAAGTATGGTGGAAATGTAATGCGATACTGTTAATCAAATGCCTCCGGCTCATTCCATTAAAATACATTTGGTAAAAATCTGCAGTTTCAGCCGGTGGAAGTAATACGGAAAATATTCAGGCAATGCCATTCAGCATGAACGCGAGTGCATTTTCAGTGCAACATTTTTTTGGAAGTGGAACATTTTAAAAAGATCCAGACAGACAGTGTAAAAAGCATGGATCACAAGAAGCACATTCAATGGATATTCTTCACGAATGGAAAATAAATAGATTGAGAAGAAATTGATCGAAAAGAGAACAATGAATTTGGCCATCCGCTGTGGAGGCCTAAAACCAAATAGATGGATTTGCTAGGGATCTCAAGGTGGCTCCGCTCATCATTGTGCATCCTTCTGCATCTCAGTTTCATGTCGTGCTCAAATCACAAAGTTATAGTAATTGTGCTTGTTCGCATAACATAGATGGCAGGTAAGAGTCGTCATCTTTGCCTCTCATCCCATTTGCCCTCTCTGAGTCCTTGATAATTCAATGATAACTGAATGAATGAATAGCACAAAACGCCCAGTAAAACACGATGGTCAATCCTCTCACCGCTGGAACGTCTCCTGAACTCCTCCTGTTACCTCTCACTCCGCTCGCACCTGCTCTCTCTTCTCCTCCAACAACCGAAGTCCCTGAAACTGAAATCTCCCCTCCCGCTTTCCCTGTTCCTCGTGTCTCACTTCCCTGCGAAATGGCACACAGATACCCCAACAGTTTGAAACTTCGGAAAAGATGATTCAGAGCCGTCTCATCACAATCAACGTCTTCTTCCCAACGTTCTCTTCTCCCCACTGCCACACTTAAACCTGACATTTCACCAAAAGATAGTCTCAAGGTCCTGATGCAGTATCCCTCTTCCCTCCAAAAATACCTTCAAAATCTTTACCTTTCTCCCTCTCTCTCTTTGCACAAGTCCAGCATACTAGTACTCCCAATACCGATCGTGTTACAATCACCTCTCCCTCTCTATGGATCACTTCACCAACAAAGCCCCGTCTCACCTCCTTCCCCTGTCCGGTTCCTCCCCCCCCCCGCCCGCCTCTCCTTTTGGGGGGCGTGGCCACTGCCCGTCCTTGGCCGCGCCCCCGGCCGCGGCCCCGTCCCCGGTTCCTCGAAGGGCTTGTCGAGATTACCACAGAGGAAGAGGAAGAATGCAATCTGAAATAAATGGAAAGAACAAGAAAGATAATTAAATAACTTAACAGAACATCAAACAGGGTGACATAATTAAGAGAGGAGAGTTTATCAAACATTACACTGTATAGTAAATTTCAACAGAAAAAAGCACATTTACACAAGACTTCTCCAGTGTAGTTGAATTTTTTTTTTTTTTTTTTCCTAATTGTGGAGGAGACAGGGTACAGCACAAGCAAACGATCCACTACAAAGAATGTCCGTGAGAGTCCTCATCCCAGGGCCAGTGGTACAGGAGTCTACACTCGCCCTGCGCAAGTTACCACTACATCCCACCCATCAAAAATGATTTGAAAAATTTGAAAATTTGGGGGGGGGGGGGGACCGCGCGGGGGGGGGTGATTTGAAAAAAATGAAACATACATATATACACACAAATGAAACTGTTTGCAATACATCAAAGTCAACTATTCATGTGGGGGTGGGGGAGTTGAGGTTAAGGAGGGAAAAATAAAGTTTGAACAAAATAATCAAGGTCAATCTTATCTTAAGTTTGTCTTCTTATGATCCAAACATGAGGCTTTTGCCATGAGGCCTGATGCACAAAATGGGGATACTTTGAGGGGACAGCAAACCTGCCTACTCCCCTTGACAAACATTTGAATAAATTGAAATTAGTTTTGCTCAAGATCAATTTTGTCAACATTTCTCTATTAGCGACGAGCATGCACACTCGCGGTGCGACGATAGAATAAGAATTGCGATACAGACTTAAATGTCAAATTTGAATATACAATGTTGTTCTATCTTATCTATAAAAAAAATAAATAGCCATAGGTGATTCTGTCTGTCCACACCCCCGGACACCCCCTACTGGGATGGGCTACAAAAACAAATATCCACCATTTTCTTTCCTCGTATAGCTTTGAGGCCTGTTTTGTTAGGCCTGTGGTGTCTTGCTCTCTCTCTCTCTCCGTTATATTTCAACTATAATTCGATATATCATTTCATTTTGCACAGTCGCTAACATGGTTTTAGACTCGGTTGAAAAAAAAGTGGGAATAAAATCCCATGAAAGTTTCGTTTATCGAACGAAATGCATTTTCAAAGGCCGATAACATAAGCTTTTATCTCGACTGTAATTCACGGTTCGATTTCATTATTAATCGATGGTTTTAGTCTCGGTTTCAGCAATAATTAATAAAATTCACGCACATAATTGCCGAGATATATTAATTACAACAACAATTACAACATTTTGATTACAACAACCCACTCACCAGGCAATGTCTGTTTGTTCGGAGCGATTATACACCGCCCAAAGAAGATTTTTTTCTCGAGGAAATAAAATCGAGAAATCTTTAATAATTTTTCTTTGGTTTTCGCACGAGTTTTCAAGGCTGAATCAATCATGTACACATCCAGGATTAATAAAGAAACTCCATTTCACGTTTTTTTTTTTTTTCATCGCATTTTTTTGTCAGGTTTTTGGTGCGAGTTGCTCTCGACGTCAGAATATGCTCCATATGCGTCGTGTGCAACCGAGCTGTCTTTAGCTCAAGGTTACTTAATGTGGGGCAGGTGGGTGGTCACTCCTGCTTCTTTATGTCAGCGCTGTCTCAATGAGTTGCATGAGGGTTATTTGTAACTGCCATTTTCAAAATGAATAAAATAATGACGAACAGAACGAGACACAAATGAACGTCGTGATCCTCTCCCACCCGCGTGGGTTTGTGACCCACCCCACCCCCATGTGCATGTGTGCATGTATGTATGTGTGTCTGTCTGTCTGTCTGTCTGTGTGTGTGTGTGTGTGTGTGTGTGTGTGTGTGTGTGTGTGTAGAAATATGTATATATGTGCGTGTGTGTGTGATGGGGGCAGGGAGGGAGAGCATTTGAGATCTTGGTCACATTTTACATGAGATGTAATGACACATTTTAAACTGTATTTCCCATGTGCACGCACATGCATTCACATGTTATCAGAAGTAAATACATTGTGTAGATTTTGGCAAAATGGCAAAAGATGCTGAGCTCCTCACAAAAAGATGATGAAAATGGCAAAAGCATCTGATAAATTGCCAGTAACCATTTTGTAAAACAGAATGTGCAGCAACTAAGTGAAGATGTCCAAATGTCACACACGTCCATGGGATTCCCACGGGTGACCCCTCTCGTGTGTATACACACACACACACACACACACACACACACACACACACACACACACACACACACACACACACACACACACACACACACACACACACACACACACACACACACACACACACACACACACACACACACACACACACACACACACACACACACACACACACATATATATAGACACATATATATATATATTGTGAGAAACCACCGGTGAAACCACCTGTTCTCACCCAGATTTGGTGCCCCGCCCACCGCGTGACGTGACCTACTTTGAGCCTCACGCGATTGGTGGAGGGGTCAGAGAGCGCGGTCGCCATCTTATGCGACGCACACGGCTCGAAGGCTCCGAGTGGGAAATATCATAAAAGGGTTTTCCTTGAAGCCTCCGGACAGCCGAGTTGGGCTGGTCGAATACCGTTCTGTATTTTACGAGCGAGTAACTCCAGAAGAGAACGAGTGATTCCCGGCTTCGTGTTGGAGCTACTGGCCGACCGTTCCTGGCGGCCTTGTGCGGTATTCCATCCTGGTATCCTCCGAGTCCCGGAGCCCGTCGATTGGAGCCGCGAGTGATCTTACCTGCGTCCTGTTGGAGCGTCTGTTGCCGACAGTTCCTGCCGGCTTGTGCAGCATATTCCTTTTTGTTACCTTTCATGGTTTTTGTGATCGAGCCAATAAATAATCGTGCCTTACCCCTAGAAGGCCGATTAAAACACAATTGTGTTTATTGCGTCTCTTTTGGTTCACTACGTGGATTACTTGAAGCCCGGACATTTACGTCCGTATTCCGTGCTGGGATACATTCCACAGACGGGATCGCGACAAATGGGTTGCTCGTCCTAGGATCATTCAAGTAAGAGCCATTCGATTGAGACAGGAATTCTGCAGTGGACGACATCTTCTGGCATCTGTTCATCGCCTTCTCACCAGCGGACGCCGTCTTGGAGGAACTTTCTCGCCGTAGGACGCTGTCTTGGGCAGAGAAGTGAATAGCCTCGGATCCCTCCAAACAACCGACAAAGAATAAGCGAATAGCCTCGGATCCCTCCAAACAACCGAAAAAAAAAAAAAAAAAAACGTGAGTATTTGTACGTGGTATTTTTCTCATTGGCAATTTGATGTGCGGGTGATATTGCGTAGTTGTGTCGTATTTCCCCAACAGAGCGTTGTGTTTGAGCGTTGTGTTTGAGGTTGTGTTTTGTGCCTGGTCGTATGATAACTCGTAGCCAAGCTATGTCGACCAGGGAAGTGAGAGTTCAACCTGATCATGTTGACAGTCACGTGGGTGGCGAGGTGAGCGACGCAAGCAGCCTTGACCCGGTCACTCAACCCAAGATGTTAGGAAGCGATCCCATCATGACTAAATGCATGCGTTCGCCCTTCTGGACCGGGCTGACTCCGGTTCAACAACTTGACATGTATAACAGGGAGAATGACAGGGCAGAGGCAGAGCGTGCGGCAGCAGCAGAGAGAGAGCGTGCAGCAGCAGAGGGAGAGCGTGCGGCAGCAGAGAGAGAGCATGCGGCAGCAGAGAGAGAGCGTGCGGCAGCAGCAGAGGGAGAGCGTGCGGCAGCAGCGAGAGAGCATGCGGCAGCAGAGAGAGAGCGTGCGGCGGCAGCAGAGAGAGAGCATGCGGCAGCAGAAGCTGAACGCGTCAGAGAGCATGAGTTGCGAATGTTGACTGAACGACTGCGGGCAGAGGGGTCTGCTGCAAGAGTCCCGGAAACTGTTCATGTTCGTTTGCCGGACTGGACGGGAGACACGAAGCCAGAAGCGTATCTGGAGATGGCGGAGAAGTTGTTGGCTGCCGGTGGCATTGATGAGAGCTTGTGGGTCGGCCATCTTGTGAGCCATCTATCTGAGAAGGCGAGGGAGGTATATGCGAGGATGGCAACCGAGGACGCAAACAAATACAGGGCATTGAAGGCCGAGATTTTGAATGCCTATGCGGTGTCCGCATGTATTTATAGGAGAAATTTTTTCAGCTGGACTCGTGAGTCCAGTCAAACCTATGAGGAACATTCGCGGGCCTTGTTGGAACAGCTGCAGAGATGGTTCAAGGGGAGCAAGGTGGAGTTACCTCAAGCGGTTGCGGAACTCCTGGTGCGTTACCGTATCGATCAACAGCTTCCGCCTGACTTAGCATTGTTTCTTGTCGACAAAGACACTGTTTCCTTGGCAGACTGCGTCAACCTTATTGATAAACATGTTTTGGCGTGCAAAATGCTGCAAGTCACGCAGTCGGGTCGTAAGACGGAGGATCATGCGATCAAGACCGCCCCCCGTCTGCCCGGCGGCTGGATTGAGGGGAGGGGTTCTCCGATGCCCTCCACTGGTGGCGGTCGCGAGCCGCAGACCAGGGCAGGGCCCTGGTGCGATTTCTGCAAACGCGTGGGGCACGGTGAAAACCGCTGCTTCTCTAATCCCGCTAGTCCGGCCTACCGAGGCAACCCTCCTGTTAAGTCGGAGGGAGATCAGTGGAGCTCATCCGCCGGGCCCTCGCACACGACGGTGGCATCGGTGACCGAGGTCACTGCCACCGAGGCTAATTCCATTCATCCACTGTACCAGGATTATTCAGGGACAGCCTTAGTGGGTGGCCCTGATTCGATGCTGAAGTTTGAGGCCAAATACCTTCGGGATACTGGGGCGACACGGTGTGTTCTCCGGGCGGGGGTAGTTCCGGCCTCTCAGATGCGTTATACCGGCGAGTATACCCTCCTTCGGGGCATTGACCGGGTTCTTGGCCGGTATCCCCTTGCCCTCCTCGAGGTCCGGAGTGACATTTTTAAGGGTCCAGTGACCTGTGTGGTGGTACCCTACTACCCGATACCCGGGGTCTCCTTGCTGATTGGCAATGATGCCATGGCCAGGGAGGAGTCATTGACTCTGCCCTGTGGGGGGGTCACTAGATCCCAGAGTAAACAGGCGGAGAGAGTGGCGGAGTCAGACATATCTTCACTCTGGCCCGAGGAGCCTAGCGCCTCGACTCCAGTTCCCGACGGTGACGTTGCGTCAGCTGAAGTCCACCCGAGCCTTCCGTCAAGCCACCCTCAGGTGCCGTGCTCCTCAGGGACCGCTCCCGCCATGTCGCGATTCAGCAGGAACGCTAATGCTAAGGTATATGTGGGAAACCTGGGCAATGGAGCAGCGAAAGCCGAGCTAGGGAGGGTCTTCGAACATTACGGACCACTCCGCAACGTATGGGTTGCTCGAAACCCACCTGGATTTGCAGTTGTTGAGTTTGAAGAGCCACGAGATGCTGAAGATTCGGTCAGAGCCCTTGATGGAAGGTTAATTTGCGGATCGCGTGTGTGCGTCGAGATGTCGAATGGCATGTCGCGGCGGCCTCGTTTCAGACGCCCTTTGGTCCGCAGGCCTTTCGACCCGAACGATCGATGTTACCAGTGCGGTGAAAGGGGTCATTACGCATATGACTGTTGTTCTCGACACCGGAGGAGTACCCGCCGCTCTAGGTCTCGGCCCGTTTCCTTCCTGTCAACGCTTTCCCCAACTTGAGTTTGGCCCCCTTGCCTCTCTATTGTGCTTTGTGTGAAGTGTAACTCTTGTAGGGTAGATATTAATGTGGTGTATGGTGTTAAAATTTGTGTGTGAAAAAAAAAAAAAAAAAACCAAACTGGTTCATTGTTAACCTGTTAATTCCTGTTAATTGCCTGTGCGTTAATAATTGCGTTATTGTTGCGCTATTGCGTTGTGTTGTATTGTTGCGTTGTTGCGTTATTGTTGTTAATAAGTGTTAATAATTGTTAATTGCGTTAATTGCCTGTTAGCAATTACCGCCATCATCTTGCCATGTGATTTGCACCTACTACAAATACTGGTTTTAAAAACGCCGTCTATTCGACGGGGTTTTTACTTAGGGGGGGAGGACTGTGAGAAACCACCGGTGAAACCACCTGTTCTCACCCAGATTTGGTGCCCCGCCCACCGCGTGACGTGACCTACTTTGAGCCTCACGCGATTGGTGGAGGGGTCAGAGAGCGCGGTCGCCATCTTATGCGACGCACACGGCTCGAAGGCTCCGAGTGGGAAATATCATAAAAGGGTTTTCCTTGAAGCCTCCGGACAGCCGAGTTGGGCTGGTCGAATACCGTTCTGTATTTTACGAGCGAGTAACTCCAGAAGAGAACGAGTGATTCCCGGCTTCGTGTTGGAGCTACTGGCCGACCGTTCCTGGCGGCCTTGTGCGGTATTCCATCCTGGTATCCTCCGAGTCCCGGAGCCCGTCGATTGGAGCCGCGAGTGATCTTACCTGCGTCCTGTTGGAGCGTCTGTTGCCGACAGTTCCTGCCGGCTTGTGCAGCATATTCCTTTTTGTTACCTTTCATGGTTTTTGTGATCGAGCCAATAAATAATCGTGCCTTACCCCTAGAAGGCCGATTAAAACACAATTGTGTTTATTGCGTCTCTTTTGGTTCACTACGTGGATTACTTGAAGCCCGGACATTTACGTCCGTATTCCGTGCTGGGATACATTCCACAGACGGGATCGCGACAATATATATATATATATATATATATATACACATATATATATATATACACATATATATATATATATATATATATATATATATATATATACAGACTTGGCATTTAATATGGAATATTTTTTTTTTTCTTGACTTGGGTTTACTTTCTTAACTCAGTATATCAATCTGGTGAGTTTCTTTCAAACTTTGGTGATTTATTTGTTAAAAGAACCATGTCACTGATTGTCTGTCGCAGCAAGAAGTCAATAACAGGATTATATCACAGGTGGCGTGACAAAATGTAAGGACAGGTACATTTGACGATTGGCTTCACAATCGGGTATATAAGGGTTGTTGCGTTCTGTATTAGTGGAAAATGACTGCTGCACGTCTATAAAAGTTATTGCCGCTTCCTCTGGAGATGGTCTGTCAAATTGTCAATGCTGTTTGTCATGGAGTGGTGGCTTTACGAAATTCTGGCATGAAACAGCGTGCTATTGCTCGGCAGTATGGCATCACTCAAGGTCAGGTGTCAAGGATCCTGAAACGAAATGCTCAGAGGGGTGTCCCTACTACAATACCGAGGCCAGGACGTCCCGCAGAACCACAAGGAGGGATGATCGCCAGCTGCACCGGTTAGTCCGCAATGGCTGTACCAAGTCAGCTAATCGGCTTAGGGCTGAGTGGCAGCAACTGACAAATGTGCCTGCATCCAGAAGGTGAGTCAACCAACGACTGGGTTCAAGCAGGCTATCGTGCCAGGCGTCCCCTGAGAAAGCCACGCCTGACCAGACAACACAGCCAGCGCTGATTGCAGTGGGCCAGAGAGCACCGTCAATGGCAGCCAGGACACTGGAATCACGTGACCTTCAGTGACGAGTCTAGATTTCTGGTATAACGTCAAGATGGCCACGTCCAAGTGCGCAGACAAGTGCATGAAGCCCACAACGAAGATTGTATCGTGCCAAGAGTCCAAGCTGGAGGTGGTGGGGTGACCGTTTGGGCTGCTTTTCATGCAGGGGGAAAAACTGACCTGGTTGTTCTGAATAGAAACCTGAACCAGTTCAAGTACAGGGTCATTCTGGAAGAATCATTACTTCCATTTGCTGATGCAGCCTTTCGAGGAAACTTTGTCTTCCAAGATGACCATGCACGGCCTCATCGTGCTCGCATGATCCAACACTTTCTTGCTGACCGTGGTGTAGAGCATATGGAGTGGCCTGCCATGTCCCCGGATATGAATCCGATAGAGAACTTGTGGGCAGAATTAACGCGTCAAATCGACAACTTGGACCAGCAGCCTACCTCTGTGCGTGAATTGCAGCAGACTATTGTCACTGCATGGCAAGCGATTCCTGTCCAAACCTTGGCAAATCTCGTGAACAGCCTGCCTCGACGTGTACGTGCTCTCCTGAATGCTCGTGGGGGTTACACGAAGTACTGAACTGTAATTTTACTGTCCGTAATCCCAGTCATAAGGTAGCTTTTGTTTTTGTTGAAATTTTTTTTGGCTAATGTGCAAAATAAAGAGATACTTCTGGAAAACGTACAGAAGTTTAACACAGTACTATCCGTGAATCGAGTTAGATATCAGTTTACATCACTTTCAAGGATCAATTTATTTGCTTCGAAATGTCAAATGTGGTTGTTGTTTCTTTTAAAGGTCACATTAACAAAATCTAGAATAATTTCAACATAATTCCAATGAACTTTTGGTTCGAAGTGATCTTGAAAAGTAAGTTCACCCCCACAAAAAAAATATTCCATATTAAATGCCGTCTGTATATATATATATATTGTCGTTGATATCTATATATATATATAGTTGATATATATATATATTCTTGCGGTTTTGAGTTTTGTACAATAAATAGTGGGGGGGCCAATGTAGCAGATTGAAATGCCCGTTGAAATTGCTTGTTAATTTTTGGACACTGGTTGGGCTGTCTTTAGGGATGATATAAGTTCTAGAAAAAATATGTCTCCAATTGTTTCAAGTTCTTTATGGCGGCCATTTTGGATTTTCAAAATGGCGGATGTCGAAAACGTAAAATTCCATTATCTTGGCTTCTAAATGACCTAGAGTTTCGATTCTGGTGTCCAGTTGTACATTTTTGGGGATAGAGAATTGAATGAAACCTTCTTTAATAGCCTACAAGGGATAAAAATAGGTTTTTATGGCACAGCCGAACCAGTGTCCAAAATCTAACTTAATGCACATCTATCTTAATTGTTATTTGTTATTTGTATGTTCCAGATTCGTGACCCTGAGCTATGATGGAGCCAAAAAGCAAGAAAACCAAGAAAGAAACTGATTTCACACTTTGCATTCAGTGCCAGGATCCCCAAGGTGCACTAGTGACTGAGCCAGCACTGGGCTCATATGCAAAGTTTCTCCAGTTCATCCAGGAGAGGGCACGATATGGTGATGCCGACTTCAAACAGATCAGCGAACGATTAAGCTGTTTCACTGCCACTGACTTGAGGAACAATAAAGCAAAGTGGCACCGGGCATGTTATGGATCTACATGCAACACTGCTCACCTGGAGCGTGCTAGAGTTCGCCACCAGAAAGCCTGCGAACATGGCGACACCCAGCATCTTCATAAGAGGTGTGGACGTCCTTCTTCTGCACCTGCCGCTGCAAGTACCTCAGGTTCTACGCAAGACGAGACTCTTCGCTTCACACGTTCATCATCAACTCCATTCAACAGAGACCTTTGTTTCTTCTGTCAAGAGGTCACTAAGGAAAGTGTACATGTTGTATGCACGTTCAACGCAGGTAAACAGCTGAAGAAAGCTGTTGAAGAAGGCAGCAACCACAAGTGGAAAGTTCAGCTGAGTGCTGCCATCAGTGCACATGATGCTCATGCGATCGACGTCAAGTATCATCTCCCATGCTGGGTGCAGAATGTCCAACGTGCTCCCAAGAGTGGGACATCAAGTGATGACAAAGAACACATACTGCAAGAAACTAATGTTATCAAAATAGCCGCAGACATTGAGTTTGTCAGCCTTGTTCGCTCTCTACTCCAAGCTGGTGAAATTCTCAACATGTCTGACCTGAAGTCGGTTTACTCCAGGATTCTTGACAATAATGGTGTGCACAATGTCCCATCACCTACTACCCAAGGCATGAAGGAGAAAATCAACTCTCACATTGATGACGTTCACTTCATGAAACCAAAACGTCGAAACGAGTCAGACTGTGTATTCTCCACTGCCGTGCGTGATGCAGCTGTCGAAGATGCAATGACGAAGACAAATGAAAAAAACATCGAACAACTGTTTGAGAGTGCCTCTGTTCTCCGCAGTGCCATTGCTTGTCAGAACAAGCACCCATGGCAATTTGAAGGAGAAATGAACACTGATGATGCTGAAAAGCATGTACCCAAAGTACTCTATGCTTTCCTCCGCTGGCTACTGGAAGGACCAGCCACGAGCATTGAGCCAGAGACTATGCGCTCAGCCACTATTCATCGAGATGTTATAACCATCAGTCAGAACATCATGTACGGCTACAAGTCAAAACGCCAAGTCACGTACAAGCCCAAAGAGCCAGATGCACCATTCCGCCATCGCTTAGAATGGCCACAGCAGCTTGCCGTTGCCATTGTAGTCCATCAGTCCACCAGAAGCAAGAAGCTTCTGGATTTCCTGCATGGGTTCGGTCTGTCTGTTGATTATAGTCGGATCTTGCGGTTGGAGACACAGCTGGCCAACTCAGTCATAGAGTCTACGACAGAACAGGGTGTATACTTTCCAAGAACCATGCGCATAGGGACGTTTGTCTTCTTTGCAGTGGACAACAGTGACTTCAATGAAGACACACCTGATGGGAAGCGGACACTCCATGCTACAGCCTGTGCACTCTACCAACGACGGGAACATGCACCCTCCACAGATGAACATAGAACACTGACACTACATGACCGAAAGGCCAGACACCGCTCACTCAAGGTTCTGACTGCTCCAGACTTTGTTCCTTGCCAAGCACCAAACAAACAATCTGCCACAGGTACCACGTATAGCTTCAAGACACGGTCAAACCCAGATGTCACCAAGCCGTACTCTGCGACGGACACAGTGTGGCTACTTTCACGCACAATCATGCGAACAGCTGAAGCTGAGGACGTACAAGACGACATCATCCCACCAGATGACCAGCTGCAAGCTGCAGAACCCCAGCATGCTGACCCTGTTGGGTCACTCGTCCACGATCCAAAACAACCACCTGGCAGTAGGATCAAGCATCACGATATCCCAACTTGGACAGCCTACAACTCATTGCTCTCCTCTTCGAAGCCTCTGACAGAGGTCAACGCCCTGCCATTGGTAGCAGCACCAGCCCATGAATGGCAAACACTGATAACAGTCTTGAAACAGACACAGCAAATCAACTGCATGGTCATGGGTCCCGATAGGAAGACAGTGATCACCTTAGACATGGCCCTGTATGAGCGAGCCACACAGCTGGAGATGACCAGAGATGACTGCAAAGGCAAGTGGGTACTGCGACTAGGGGAGATGCACACTGTGATGGCTGCACTGAGGGCTGCTGGGAATGCCATAGAGGACAGTGGTCTTGACGAGGCTTGGTCTGAGGCTGATATCTATGGCCCAACAACGACCAGACAAATACTGGAAGCCAAGCACATGAAGAGGGCTTTGGAGGCCCACATCACCACTGTCCAAGCCCTCTTCTATGTGGACGAATTCTTCCAAGAGCATCCCCATCTGAGGGGCCCATGTACCCAGTCAGCACAACAGGTTGCCCAGAGCTGTCATCTACACAACCGAGAGGAGATGACAAGCGCGCAGAACAACATGCTAGCTGTCCTCGAGTCAAACGAAGTCCTGGAGGCCATGGCAAAGTTTGATGAGAGGAAAGAAGCCAAGAGTCCACTGTTCAAGTTTGTGCGACGCTACATGCGGATGATAATGCTGATATACACATTCATCCGTGCCACCCGTGATGGACAATTTGAGCTTCACCTGTCTTCACTGGATGAGATGTGCATATACTTCTTTGCACATGACAAACAGAAATATGCCAGGCTGACTCCCCGGTACCTTGCAGAGATGAAGGCCCTGAAGATGACAGATCCAGGGATCTACCAAGAGTTCATGGATGGGAACTTCAGTGTCCATAAGAATGAAATCCCCTTCTGTGCTGTAGGTGTGGACCATGCACTGGAGCACATCAACAGGATCATGAAGGTGACAGGGGGTATTGTGGGCATTACCCAGAATGCCAGTGCCCGCGAAAGGTTCTTTCTGACAGCACCAGAGCTGAGTAGGCTTGCTGAAGAAGCCCGTCAGATGGCTGGCTCACAATCAGCTACACGCAAGGAGCACCACGACCTATCAACCACAGTCTGGGCTCGGCAGGAAGACAACATTCGTCGACTGAAGAATGTGATCAGAGAGTCCATGAATCCCATGACGCATGAGGGTGAAGACCTGACGAATATCATCACCAAGGTGGTGATGCCAGCTGAAGTACAGAAGGATGTCTGCAACCAAGATGAGATTGGTCAGAAAGCGTATAACACGTTTGTTGCAGAGCGCATCAACACAAATGAAATCAACCTTTGGGCCAGAATGGGAAAGGTCAAACTGAAGATGTGGAAGAGTGCCAGGAAAGCTGTGAAGCACAAACTGGCAGACAAGGTTGTAGAGCTGAAAGACGACAGGTCACTGTTTGCGCACATGCTGATCGTGGCCCGCTCACGACCAGAGATCAACCTGAAGGATGCCATAGGTCAATATGAATTCACCGCGCTTCCACGAACCCTCTTTGCAATGGCTGGGACACTACTACCATGCACAGACAAAAGCAAGCTCAAGGGCATCCTAGAAGATCTACCCAAGAAGTCAACTGGCACTGGTCAGCAGCCAGACGACGACAATCCTGAACATACTCCACCCCCTCCCAAGAAGGTGACTGTCATAGACGGCATGGCAGTAGTGCAAGCAATGGGTAAGCCACAATGGGTCAAAACATGTGCCCAGTGGGCTGGCCATTTCAATGCAACACTGGACTGCAAGACCAACGGGTATGATGAAGTCCACCTCGTGTTTGACCGATATGATCTGCCAAATTCACTGAAAGAGGCCACACGGGAGAGGCGCCAAGGTGGCAAGCCGCCCACTGCTTACCACGTTCAAGACAGCACCCCGATTGGGAAACTGACAGCAAAACAGTTCCTGTCGCACACCAACACCAAAGATGAGCTAACTGTCTATCTGGCAAAGAAAGCTCTGTGTCACTTTGAGGGGACTACCAAGGTCTTCATCGTCACTTCAAGGCAGGATGTCTTCTCCAACTGCATGGATGTACAGCATCTCCGTAGCTCCCAGGAGGAGGCTGATACGAGGATCTTTCTTCACAGTCTAGATGCCGTCCGAAGAGGTGCAACACAGCTGTACATTCAGTCACCTGATACTGATGTATTCATCCTAGCACTCCACCGGTACCATGAACTATGCAAAGACACATACTTCATCACGGGTGTGGGGAACAAGAAGAGGCAAATCTCACTGGAACCAATAGTACATGAACTTGGTGTCAGGAAGGCTGCAGCCCTACCAGGATTCCATGCATTCACGGGAGCAGACCAGACTGGTCGGTTTGCCGGCAAGGGAAAGCTCACATGTTGGCAAGCCCTCAATAGGTGCTCTGTTGAGGTGGTATCTGCGTTTCATGACCTTGGGGCCTCTGAGGAGCTGAGAGCTGACACAGAAAGTGACATTGAGGCATTTGTATGCCAGCTGTATGAGCCTCGTACTACAGTTGTGGATGTGGGCAAGCTGAGGTGGAGACTGTTTACCAAGAAACAGCTAGAGGCACAGAAGCTGCCACCAACACGGGGAGCTTTACATGAAGCCATTGCTCGTGCACATTTCCAGGCCATGGTGTGGCATCAGGCTGATGTACCGGACCCCCAGCTTCCACAACCAACAGAACATGGATGGAGAGCAGAAGGAGATCAGCTGGTGCCCATCACAACCAAGGACCCTCCAGCCCCAGCTGCCATCACACATCTAATCAAATGTAACTGCAAGAAGACCCAATGCATGTCTCACTGCTCATGCAGGTCTCAGCATCTCAACTGTTCTGAGATGTGTATGTGTGGGGCAGATGAAGAGGTGTGTGGTAACACGGGTCAGGAGCGCCCCATGGGAATCGATAACACTGATGATGAGGAGGATGGAGATCCTTCAATGTAACAATGAACACTGCCAACTAAAAATATTGCACAAAGACATTATAAGTGTACATTTGAACACTAAAGTCCAGCCTTTATGTGATTTAGAAGTGAAAATGATGGAAAAAAATATATATGTGTTGGCATAAGTGCGTGAAAATCCAAGATGGCTGCCATAAGAACCCTTTTGATCATATGTAGGTGTATAAATGTGTGTTTATTGGATTAAGTTTCCACAAATATGTACATTTGGACACCAAAATTAACACTCTAGGTCATTTAGAAGCCAAGATAATGACAATTTCGGTTTTCAACAAACGCCATTTTGATAATCCAAAATGGCCGCTATAAAGAACTTGAAAAAAATGGAGACATATTTTTTCTACAACTTCTATCATCCCTAAAGACAACCCAACCAGTGTCCACAAATTAACATTTGAATTCAACGGGAAAACATTGGCCCCCCCACTAAAAGGTTAATTTCCCCCTCATAGTTTAGTCACACTACAACACATAGCCTCGCGATAGTTCAGTTATTTCTTAGTATGTGTAAGCATAGTCCTTTTCCGATGTTAGTTTTGCGTTGAGTAGAATAATGAGAGTTAGGTCCTTTCATTGCCTTATGCCGCCTTTGGCTTTTGGCGCAAATTAACACGAGGCAGGCCTGGCAAGTCGAGGCAAGACCGAAGGAGGGCGGAGGAGAAGCCGACGGTAAGAGCGAGCCGCCAATCAGGGCTCGAAGGGAGTGACTGCGGCACTGCGTCACAAGGTGTGGTTAGAACATTCGAGAGAGCTAAGGGGGTTGGCAATATAACCCGTTGCGCGAAGCCCCCACCGCAGTTCTGTGGAGAGGTGAGCTTGCAAGTTATGAGAAGGGAGAGGCGCTTGTTGAACGAGTTCTGAGAGAAGACGCGCATGAACCAAGTTATAAGCGCTCTTACAAATTAAACGCTCGGTTGAGCTTGAGGCAGAACCTCTATTGGGTTACGCGAGTGAGCGCGCTCCGTTATTTAATCGCGCTGTGGAAAACCGCCAAGCCTGGCGAGAAACGCGTGCATTTCCCTCCCGCCTGCCTGCTCTGCCCTTTGTTCGAGAGACGCGCTGCAAGGATCCCTCCCACTGCCTGCTTGCCTTCATTGCAGGACGTGCTGTGACCGGGGAGAGCCACGCCGGGCGAAGCCGTTCCTGGATGACCAAGTCGGCGCGTTCAGCGACTGAACATCATCCTCCCTTCATTTCCCCTGTGAGTGTGATCGGGCCCATGTCTGGGAATAAGTTAAGACTGTATAAGACTGCTCTGTGTCTCTTCACCTTGTACATAGTCGTGTGAATAATTATTAAACCTGTGTTCTTCCTTCCATTCGATCGTCTCCGTCATTTCCCTCTATTGACTAAGTGTGGTACGAATAAGTAAAGTAATGGGATGTACACAAAGTCTGCATTTACACCGTGATGCCGTGCTTGCTAACCCCAATAAAGGTTTACAGGTGCTGGCGAAGAAGCCGGGGAAGGAGGACCCCGAGGTGAGAAATTATGGCGTGAATGTGTTTGGCGCGAAAGGGTTTTTGGCGCGCTTGGGACAGACGAAACCCGGGCGGTCGCGGAATGTCCATTGTGCAGTGTACGAGGGCGACTGGTGCGCATGTGAGAGAAAAGTGTGCGCTGAAGCATGTGAGAAAAGTGTGTGCCGAAGCATGTGAGAGAAAAGTGTGCACCGAAGCATGCGATAGGAAAGTGTGACGGCATGTGCACGAGAAGAGTGCGTGGAGAAACAGTGTGCGATGATTGGGTGTGTAACAGGAGAGTGCACACCCGTGGGTGTTACAGACTGTGTAACGGGAGTGTGTTACAGAGTGTGTGCAGGAGTAAACACCCGAGCGTGTTGCAGAGTGTGTGCAGGAGTGCACACCCGGGGGTGTTACGGAGTGTGCGGGTGTGGGATAATGATGTGTGTGTAAGGCGCGTGTGCGCCTGGTTGTGCGGTAGCAGAGTGCGTAGAAGAAGAGTGCGTACTGAAGTGTGTGAGGGGCGTGAGTGCGCCTAGGTGTGCGAGTGCGGAGTGCGTCGCGACTGGTGAGAAAGCGGCTGAAGCATCGACACCGACCGGGGTAGCGTTTAGCGCGACGGATAGCCGACGTGAGCCCTCGGTGAGTTGTGTGCAGCAGGGACCGGCGGGGATCGATGCCGCTGCGGTTTCACAAGGACCGCCGTGCACGACACGTGCCGGCCCCCGCACTGTATGGTTGGTGCCGTGCCGTGGCGGTAAAGGCAATCGGCGAGGTTCAAGGGGAGGTAGGAGATTTCGGAGCCGCGCACCTTGGCGGGTGCGGTGCTCCGACTGGGGCAGGTTGGGTCATAGTGCGTGGGACCGCGAGGCCCCACGTAGGGATGGGGCCCTGCACCTCGGCCCATCCATACCTCCCCCTTTGGATCGAAAATGCCGGATGGACAACCCATACAGGCGACCAACCAACCGCATGGATCGCTCGGCCTTGCGAAGTCGAGCCATGACAATGTGCATCCACATGGAGAGGCTTGAGTATCGTGGACTGATGAGGATAGTGTACCCTACGTGGAGGAATGGTAGTGTTACCATTCCTCAACCAGGGCCCATGAGCATTAGTTTAGGGGGATGGCAGTAATAGGCACATGGGGGGGGGGGGGGGGGTGGCAGCAATGGTTACATCCATGGGGCACCGAAGCTAGCCGAGGGAGAGCTAGGATAATGCTAGGGGTCTAGAAGACTTTAGAGACATGAGATTTAAGTAGTGACTGTACTATAGTGGGGACGTAGGTAGATTAGATGGATGATAATGACGAAGGGAGTGCATAATGTAATGGGACGACGAGGAAGCACGAGTGTTAGGGGAAGTAGTTAGATAGATGATGCTGTATGTGTGAGGAATTGTGTTGAGTAAGACAAGTGGAATTGTGTTTGAGTGAGAATAAAAGGTGTATGGAAAAAGGTGTGCGAGCACAAAAGGTGTGCGAGACAAAAGGTGTGTGACAAATGGTGTGAAAATAAGTAGTGTGGAATGCTTGGTGTGGAATAAAAGGTGTGGAATGCATGGTGCGAAGGAGTGAATGGGGGGAGATGGAACCCATTCACGGACGCCCGGGGTGGGTAGTGTAAAGCCAGGTAGAGGGCTTAGGCAAAGTTTGTATGGATATTGACACCTGTGGTGCGGGTAGTGGCAAAGTAATGCTTTGGAGGGTGCGTGAGACTGTGGAATGGCTGGGCGTGTGGTTTAATTGGTGCGTATGGTTATTGGGGCACTCCGCCACTGGTAGTTTATCGGCCAGGTGAGGCCGCAGGTAGGCTCTGGGAGTCAGTTAGGGTAGTTGTGAGTTGTTGAGTGGGGCCCGAGGATCCAAAGGAAGGACCCGGGTTGCCCAATGCCAAGGTGGGCATCAGGGGGTAAAGAGCCAGGGAGGGCCTTCCCCAGTTTAGGTAGACGCAGGAGCACGTAAGCTCGGGTGGCGACTTCAGTGGCGGAGGTGCGCAGGTAGTTGGACCTGCTAGTGGAGCCACACGACCCAGCCCCGAAATTGTGCAAGGGCACAGAGAGAAAATTTTTGGGATTGAGACCCAAATTTCAGGGGCACCACAGAGTGGACAATGGGAATTCGGTTTTTAGAACCACATAGTTTAAAGAAGGCCGATAGGCAGGGTACGACCCCGGGTAGTTTAAGAGTAAATGTCAGTGGAGTAGTTAGGATGAGAAATCACTTCACACCATCCACAGCCAATCACCGAGGAGGACGAAGCTCCACACCAGGACTCTGTGAAACTGATCGAGTGGTGAGACCAATCATGACGTAAAGTGACTGTGGTTGTTCCATTCCTTCATTCCTGGGAGGGATTGGGAGACGAATTTGGCATAGAGGGGGATATGGGAGACAAGACGTAGAGACGAATTTGTAAATACAAGGAAGGGCTCGGGTAGTGTAAGCCGACGACCGCGATGGGGGGTACGGACGGCTAGGGACGAGCCTGCTCTGCTCGCTCTTCCGTGCCCCTTGCGCTGCATTACCTTGTGTTGCTGTGTGACTTTGCGCCCTTTCTGCTTTGCTGGTCGTGCTTTGTCTCTCCCCCCATAGTCAGGCAGCTTAGCAGCATATTTATCGAAAATGGGGAACGGCTTGACAAAAGCACCATTTTTATTTTGGTGGTCCATTAGACCATATACAATAGATTTAGGACCGGAGGCAAGAAATATACAGTGTTCTTCACCTTTTTATTGGACAAAAACCAAGGACAAAAACCAATTCTGTATATATTTTCAACAAGGAGGCTAACTTTTATTTCATGACGCAGTGTTATTTGTAAAACGTATGCATGCCTGCATAATAAATCTTACGCTTCCATGTAATAATAATTAGTAATATAATACCGAGTGTTGATACAAATGTGTTATACTTGTGACTCGCGCACCTCTCATATATCTAACATGTACGCAACTACAAGGATGTAATGACAATATAGCTTTAGAACAGACATGTTGTTCAAGGTAATTTGTCCAGCAATTTATGTATTTTCGATTTTAGTCTAACTCCAATAGCTGATGATTTATTTGCATAAATGTATTGCTCGATATTATGCTGTGCGAGTCGTATTTGCGCAAAAGTCAAACACTGTATATGTCTTGCCTCCGGTCCTACTTCTATTGCATATGGTCCAATACAACAACAACAACATGCATTTTAAAGGCCATTTTCCCTGCTAGAGCGGGGGTTAGCCTTGCGGTCCCCATGACAATCTTCTCCATTTTGCCCTATTTTCTGCATCTCTCCTTGTTAACCCCCTTGCCCGCATTTCTTCTTCCACCATCTTTAGCCAAGTCTTTCTCGGTCTTCCCCGTCCTCTACTTCCTTCTACATTCATTTCCATCACTCTTCTCAACCAGTCACTTTCATCCTTCCTCAACACATGACCAAACCATCTCAACCTGTTCCTCTTCACAGCATCAATCACAGGCTCTATTCCCATCATCTTTCGCAATTCGTCATTTGTCTTCCTCTCTCTCAACGATACTCCGCACATCCGTCGAACCATTCGCATTTCCACCCTTTCCAACCTTCGTTGCTGCTCTACATTCATTACCCATGTCTCGCTCCCATAAATCATAACACTTCTCACACATGCAGCATACACCTTTCCCTTCAGCTTTGACGACACTCCCTTCACCATCAGCACGCCACTCAATTCCCGAAACTAAAAATTTATGGTCCAATGAACCACGAAAATAAAAATGGTACTTTTGTAAAGTCGTTCCCCCAAAAATTGCTAAGCTGCCTAACTACCACCCCAGGACCATTTTGGAGGTGGAACTGTGCAGCATCCCTGCTGCACCCTTGCTACATCTGTGCAGCTGAACCGTGCAGCACTTTGCTGCCATATCCTTTTGTTATAACGTTGCTGCACCTGTGCAGCACTTTGCTGCCACAAACACTTTGCCGCACATTATTACACTTATGGACCACAAGTCTTGTGGCCTTGCACCTCTGCTGTGCAGCACCTTGCTGCAGCATCACCTTGCATCTTCGGACCACTTGTTTTGAGTGGCATTAATGTCACGCAGTCGGTCCACATGAGGTTGGCCCTGCTTGGCAAAGAAATACAATGAACGCATTTTTTGTGCATTTTTATTATGGTGTGCTTGGGATGAGAAGATTTGTAAGGTAGATAGCCCTGAAGAAGATAGCAAGTGTTATGAATTTTTTAGTGCGTTTGTGTTTTTGCTGTGCTTTCTCTCCCCTCCAATCTTCTCTTCAAAAAGGACAGGTCCTGGGTCATAGAATTGTGAATAAATTAAGTTTTTCTGTGCTTGTAAATATAAAATGCTGCCCACGGGCTATGTGTTTAGTTTGACAAATTCCGCAATTCGGTTAGTTGTGGGCGTGATTCTATTAGGTAGCTACTCAACGCAATAGGGGGGACATATTTAGTGTTTTAAAACTGTCGCACCCACGGGTTAGAGTAAATGTTAGGGGGAACCACACCGATATGTCACATGTAAAAGTAAGGTTAATTTTGCAGATCATTCTGAAAACCGGTCGTTCCATTTTGTTGGGTTCGACTCAGGGACGAGTCTGATGAGGGAGAGGGGGAGTGTTGCGGTTTTTAGTTTTGTACAATAAAGGTTAATTTCCCCCTCATAGTTTAGTCACACTACAACACGTAGCCTCGCGATAGTTCAATTATTTCTTAGTATGTGTAAGCATAGTCCTTTTCCTGTGTTAGTTTTGCGTTGAGTAGAATAATGAGAGTTAGGTCCTTTCATTGCCTTATGCCGCCTTACGCCGCCTTTGGCGCAAATTAACATGAGGCAGGCCTGGCAAGTCGAGGCAAGACCGAAGGAGGGCGGAGGAGAAGCCGACGGTAAGAGCGAGCCGCCAATCAGGGCTCGAAGGGAGTGGCTGCGGCACTGCGTCACAAGGCGTGGTTAGAACATTCGAGAGAGCGAAGGGGGTTGGCAATATAACCCGTTGCACGAAGCCCCCACCGCAGTTCTGTGGAGAGGTGAGCTTGCAAGTTATGAGAAGGGAGAGGCGCTTGTTGAACAAGTTCTGAGAGAAGACGCGCATGAACCAAGTTATAAGCGCTCTTACAAATTAAACACTCGGTTGAGCTTGAGGAAGAACCTCTATTGGGTTATGCGAGTGAGAGCGCGCCGTTACCTCTATAATTATTATAAAGTACGTACTATGACAATGCGAGCACGTCTATAAAGTACGTACTATGGTGTCGTCAATGCATCAACAATATGTCATCAACAATACAGTATTGTCAACAATACATCATCATCATCAACAATATGGTGTCGTCAATACATCAATAACACACCAGACAAACACACAAGCACAAAAATACCACTCAAAACCACCTGATGAGGTCTGTGATCTCCGATTGCTCTTTGAAAGTTTCCGATTGCATCGAATTTATAATTCCAATAAGATTATGGCACATGTCTACTTTGAGTTTTTAAACATTTTATTTCAATGAGACTGATGCTACCGAATCACAAGTCGTGTCAAACGCTTGTCAATTTCAGGTGATCACTGGAGGTCACTATGACGTTGACTGCCGCGTCGAGGATCCAGATGGCAAAATACTTTACAAAGAGACCAAGAAGCAGTATGACAGCTTTACGTGGACCACGTCCAAAAAGGGGGTGTTCAAGGTTTGCTTCAGCAACGAATTCTCAACATTTACACATAAGACGGTCTACTTCGACCTTCAGGTTGGAGAGGAGCCTCCACTACTACCAGATATGGCAAACAGGGTCACAGCACTTACTCAGGTATGGTTGGCTTCTGGAGACTGCTGATGGAATGCCATGCAGCACCATTCTCTTGATCCTATTAACCCAAACTCTCTCTCCCTTCCCACCCTATTTCCCATAAAGATTTTAAAAAGTGAAAATGTTCCCAAGCACAAGATCTGCCAGCCACCCTCTGATGGTTAAACTGCCGAAATCTCGGCTCTCTGCTCACCTTCACTCTTTCATTCCTCTTTTCTCCCGCCTCTGGAACAAACTCCCACACTCACTTCAATCACACTCCTCCCTCCAGGTCTTTAAAACAGCTGTTCACCACCATCTCTTATCTTCCCCCATCCAAAACCTTGATCTTTTCTACCCCCACTAATTCACCCCAGATCCACCTTGTTTGAAATTCCAACTTCTTTCCTGGAAGTCCTGGCAGTGTCCATGTGTTTTATACCTCTCCCACCCCCCCCCCGCCCCCCCCTTCCCATGCCTCCCCCCAAAGCCCTCTCCCTCCCACAGTTCTCTCGATGTCTCCATGTCTCTCGGTCCCTGCTCTCAAATGTTGTGTTTGTGTCCTTCCCCCTCTCTCCCCATCTTGTCTACCGCTCCCGATGTTATTTGTTTTATGTGTCTGTTTGTCTTTCTGTGTGATTAATGTTCGCTCTTTCACGAGCCTCGATCTTGTATACAAAAAAAAAAAAAAAAAAAAAAAACTT
>NC_136262.1:113367028-113484528 GCF_964187855.1 Myxine glutinosa
CGTCCTAGCTTATATATAGTACGGGCATGCCCTAGTATACAAAATAGGAAGAAAATTAAGTGAGGGTGCTCTGATTGTCCATTGTACTAGTAGTATTAATTATTCCTTTGTAATGCCTTTATAGTAGCACGGCAATGCAAAGGACAGGCCCACTCCCCCACCCTGACTGTTAGGCAATACTATTGGTGAGACCTTACCACTTATTCAGGTTATAATGCTCCAATTGTCATTGTACATGAAACCAACCATTACCATTGACCCTAGGTGTGGCTGTCAGAGGAAAATAAATGGTAAAAGATAATTCGTTTTTGGGGTTATAGTTTGCAACTTTACAGAATAAGCTACAGCTTCCTTCCAATTGCCAATCAGGTTCAAAACACCCAGAGGCCAAAAAAAATAAATCATTGCTTCACAATCGTGTTAACAAATCATGGTTTTGCATCAGAAAAAGTAAATAAATTAAAAGGTCAAATCTATCGAAGCAGCAGGAGCCCGATTTATTATACAATGCCTCGATAAAATCAAATACATTTTTTAGGGTGTAACAGCCTGACTGCTGTCTTCTGTGCAAAAAATGACTACACGACTGCAATTTCATCATCTCCATTCTTGTAACTTAGACCTGTATAGCTCGAATAGCTGCTGCATGTTACCGATACAAGGTAAAAGCCAAAACAAGTTTAAATGAATAGTGTACAAAACAACAGAGTGTGGAATAGTAAAGTATCGAGGAGAGAAGAAAAAGAAAGAACAATGCCAGTGTGAGACTAGTTGATGTCACAAGTTTGGCTTTCTCAGGTTTAACCACAAATTCAGCCATACTGGCGTAGAAATGTTAAGAGCAAGTTCAGCGCACCTGCTGGTTGACTGCCCCCCCCGGGTTGCCTTGACAACTGGATGCTGAGCAATAGAAGACTCGACAAGCTTTCTCTTCGCCTGGCGACTGCACGTGGGGAGAGATTTTCTTCAAATAAATAAAACCCGTGGATTTGGTATATTGAAGAAAGAGAAATACATTTAAAAAAACAAAAAAACAAGGTAATAACTTGAAAATAAAAAAATAAAAATCACAAGGAAGAAACAAAGTGATGTAAATATATTATATAATCAGATGTTTTGAGACAAAAGGTTATTGAAAGCAAAAGGAGAGAGCAAAAGGTGGAAAAGGTCATAATAATCAAGAGGAGAACAACCTTGAACGTCTGAGAGTGGGCGGAGAATGCTGCTCAGCTGGTTCGCTCATTTGGCTCCTCCCTCGCTCATGCCCCCGAATGAGTTTGCAGTACCCCTCGAAAAGCACTCGCACTCTAATAAGAGACAGGAAGAAGTAGCTATTAAAACAAAACCATGCCTACACCAAGCGCAAATAAACATGGCGATCAAGACGCTCCACAAAGTCTGAAGATTTCAAGGAATCATCACCATGTGGTTAATCTAGCGGTGCAAAAGGACGTACGGCACACATCATGTACGTTATACGAGGAAGACATTTTAGCCACAAAAGAGAGATTTATACTTGAAACAAATATGGCATTTCTACAACCAAACCACTCGTACAAAGCAACCTTTCCTTGCTCAAGTCTCTTTCAGCATCTCTCACATTTAATGTGGTGTCCATTAAAGAAAGGCAATGGTTACCACAAGATGGCCCGGTTCCCGATTGGACAAAAACCCGTGCATTTGGTCGTGGCTGGCTGTGTGCATGCCACCCAAATGCAATTCAAATGCTTTAACCGCTCCGTAAGAAAAACATCTGATACAAAGGTCAAACCACCGGAGGTGTCATGGAAAAATAAAACCATGCACAGTATGTCGCAGTTTCCTTCCTCTGTCTGCCAAAGCAGGTCTCAAGCTCGCTGGAAGGTCTTTCGCAAAAACATTGGAGAATAGATATAGAGGATCGGCAGTTATGCCGGGAAAATATCTAAAGCATCGTGGATTATGTCTCTCACACTCACAAAGTCAAACAAATACGCATGGGTAAACACCATAGACAAACAACATATGGCTCCACCAAGATAATCATTACACGTCCTGCAATGAGGAGTCAGGATGGTCGGGACGGGCCATGTGGCAGACCCAAAGTGCCTACCTAGCTTACCCATTTGAAATCAGGAAAAAAGTTTTGCCCGTGCAAAGTCAAAAAGGTGGGAATAAAGGAGCAGACAAAGTGATGGAGTTTCATTTTCTACAATGTCCAGTGGATCTCGTAAATCCCATGGTGACTATTTAAAAAAAAAAAGAAAAAAAAATAAATTTATATATATATATATATACATACATATGTATACATATACATATATATATATATATATATATATATAACTGTGAGAAATAGTAGAAACTCCACAGTACGAGCAGGGCGTCTCATTTGCATTGAATATATAATCAGGAGATTGAATAAGACGTGGACGTAGCTTCAGGACTTCAGGACACACATATGTATGTATATATATATATATATATATATATATATATATATATATATATATATATATATATATATATATATATATATATATATATACACACACACACACACATATATATATATATATATATATATATACATACACACACACACACATATATATATATATATACATATACATATATATATATATATATACATATACACACACACACACACACACATATATATATATATACACACACACACACACACACACACACACACACACACACATATATATATATATATACACACACACACACACACACACACACACACACACACACACACACACACACACACACACACACACACACACACACACACACACACACATATATATATATATACACACACACACACACACACACACACACACACACACACACACACACACACACACACACACACACACACACACACACACACACACACACACACACACACACACACACACACACACACACACACACACACACACACGCGGTTCTCCGCCGCCCTTCTTACCCTTACCAAGTGGGGATTAATCCCCTTGTTCTTTCTGGGCTTGGCGGAACCGAGAGACTTGAAACGCCTCTTCCGGACAAACGCAAGGTAGGGTTTCGGGACCAAGTCTCGCTCGTACCTAAATCCCTGCGCCACCACGGAAGCGAGGAAGCAAGCCTCGCACGAGCCACGTGTGATCTGGGTACACCGAGCGGATCGAGTACCACGTGGTCCGTGCAGTTTTAGGTAGTGGAACCCGAATCAAGCGGTTCTATTCATACCACGCTTAGTCAATGAGGAAATCACGAGAACGATCGAATGGAAAAGGAAGAACACAGGTTTAATTATTATTCCCACACGTATATACAATGATCAGTACGCAGAGACACAGAGCAGCACTTAGTCAGTCTTATTTTACCTTCCCAGACTCGGGCCCGTCACACTCACACAGAGGATTGCAGGCAGGTTGATGTGAACGGCCCCGTCTGGCTCTCCACGGTCCCAGCACGTCCCGCGAAGATGGCAAGCAGGCGGTGGAAGGAACCTCGTAGCGCGTCTCCTGAACAAAAGGCAGCCGATGAGGTAGAAAGGAAAATACGCGTCTCTCAGCGTGGCTGGCGGTTACACAGCGCGTTGTCACTCGCTTAACTTGATGCACTGTACACGGCTCGGCTTCAAGCTCAACCGAGCGTCGCTTTATATACGAGCGGATTGAGCGCGTATCCTGGTTCATGCGCATCTTCCTCCACTCAATGCCAATCCAGTCCTCCTACCTCTCTTCAATCCAGGTGCTCACGCGCTTTCAACTCACGAGTCCTTCTCGTCAGTCCTTTGACGCTCTCAACTGCTGGTGGCTTCGCGCAACGGCTTATATTGATACGCCTCGAACCTTCTCGAACCTTCCAACCATGCCCTTTGATGCAGTGCTGCCGCCACACCCTCTGAGCCCTGATTGGCAGCTTGCGCTTACCGTCAGGTCCTCTGCCGCCCTCATTCGGTCCCGCCCCGACCCTCCTAGGCCTGCCTCGTGTTAATTCGCCAAAATGAACCAAAGGCAGCAAAAAGAGGCATGAGGCTAGGGAGGCGGGATAGTCAATGGAAGTAGGAGTAGGACCTATTCTCCTTACTCTACTCAACGCAGAACTAACATAGGAAAAGGACTAAGCTCACAAATACTAAGACATAACTACACTATCGCGAGGCTACATGTTGCTTGTGTGACTAACTATGAGGGGGAAATTTAACCTTTATTATACTGACCGTTACCAAAACTCAAAACCGCAACAATATGTATATAGGTGTAATATTGCTGCACCTAGACAAAATTAAAATTTCTTGCCACTGAATGTCAAGGCCAGCCAGCTAGTTCGTGAAAGACTAGAGTCAAAAATAAAGGTTTCCTCAGAGATCCCACAAAAGGTGCGAAAAACTGAGGTGGTATTGGTGGTGGTAGTAGTCTGCAGGCCCTCAAGTTGTTCTGCATGCTATTTGTGAATAAAGTCTTCGGTTTGCAAAGATATTGATTAAAACGAATTCCGTTCGGCCTTGAAGCTTCTTTCACCATTTGCAAATGTCAGATCAAGGTGTGTCCTTGAATGATTGATGGCCAATGCAATTGCTGCACATCACAAAAACCGCAGGTAAAGGGTACTGCGAGGCTTTCCCACGGGCGACTTGCAAAACTAAACTTTACAACTGCTCAGGCTTCAGGGTTCTACACGAGGACAAGTCATGTCCAGCAGACTATATAATGGAAAAGCAGACGACCAACCTTGAAAACGCCATGAGGGCTGATCGGACCTTAAACATGCTCCGAAGCATCCAAATTTCAGAAATATAAATGGCATTCTCAGTGACACAAACACAAATAGCCGAGGGTATCCGCAAAAGCACAAATCTCATCCTGTGCAGATTGTCATGTGGCGTGATAAGCAAGATGTATTCCATGAAAGGCTTGCAACAAGGAATCGATTAATAACAGAACATCAATTGAATAAATAGGGTCAGTGGGACATCAGATAAGTGTGTGCACTTGCCTCGGAGCTGTCTAGCCTGGGTTTGAATGTCAACCCAGCTACAAAATGTCAACCTGGTGTTTCACCTGCAAGACGCCATGCATCGATGTGTGTGTGCACCGTCCATCGGATGCACATTAAACCGGCGTAGCCGTCTGCCGCTGACGGACATCGAAGATCCTAAGGTTCATCAAGAAGATCAAGCCAGATGGTTGAGGATAGATATATAGATAGACATTGATGTAGAAAGAAACCCATTTACTAGCGCTAGGTGGTGGTTGGTAAATATCCCACGTCGTCTTCTTGCACGAAGAGGTGAGTCATCATCGACACCCTGAACAAAGTACAGCTTCATGCACTTCCAATCCCAGTATCCTGCGTCGGAGTGGCGGTCGGTCCAGGTCCAGGATTTATTCTACTGTAGAAACATTTCTCAACGAACTGCAATAAGCACTGGAACACTGCAAAGGGCATGGCCTTCCAATTTAAACATCGAGTCAAGAAGATGCCGGTGGTCCATCTGTTATCGACGTATAGGATTCAGCCTACTGGTATATCCATGGACGAATCATTTGGGAAGTAACTTCATTTTAAAATACACCTTGATGCTAGGGATTACCAAAACATCTCTTCATTTATAGAGACCTCAATGGATGTTAGGATTGCAAGAACACCATCATGCAGATCTCTACTCTACCCCTACAGTACAATTTACAGAAAAGTGTCAACAGTAAACAGGTCAAAGCGTACACTGCTCCGAAGAACACTTCCTAAATTTACCAACATGAGGAACGTTGATGCATCCACCGTTTCACCTGTGCCTGTACTCAAACACGAGTAAACGAACCCGTCACAGCCAAGTCAAAAAGTAAAATAATAAAATAAACTCAAAATCACCGAGACACATAGACCAAGGCGTCCGTCCGGTCAAGTTTGACTGCGTCCTTCACACGAAGATGAATGCTCATCTACATTCTTTCTTGTACTCTGGGAAAACTTCGCCTGCATCAAATGTGAAACAAAACAGTTAAATCACAACACAACAACCTTGGATCGTAGAAGCAAACAGAAGGTTTTCCACAAATGAATCAATGCCAAAGTAAAAGGAAGTAAACCATAAAGCTTCCTCCAAGGATTCTGTACAGTTAACCCGTTATCCTGGAGGTTGAGGTTAAAACCGACAAACACTGCAGAGTTCTGTGATCACCTCTTTGTGTCATGACTGTGGTCATCACCACAATGCTTCCTCCAAGGAGGATTCTGTCCAGTTAACCTGTTATCCTGGAGGTTAAACTGACAAACACTGCGTGATGTGATCACCCCTCCGTATCATGACAGTGGTCATCAAAAAAAAAGCTTCTTCCAAGGAGGACTCTGTACAGTTAACACGTTATCCTGGAGGTTGGGGTTAAACTGACAACCCCTGCGTGATGCGATCACCCCTCCGTGTCATGACGGTGGTTATCAAAAAAAAAGAAGCTTCCTCCAGGTAGGATTCTGTACAGTTAACCTGTTATCCTGGAGGTTGGGGTTAAACTGACAACCCCTGCGTGATGCGATCACCCCTACGTGCCATGATGGTGGATATCAAAAAAAAGCTTCCTCCAATCCAAGGATTCTGTACAGTTAACCTGTTATCCTGGAGGTTGGGGGTTAAACCGACAAACACTGCATGATGCGATCACTGCTCCGTGCCATGATGGTGGTTATCACCACAAAGCTTCCTCCAAGGAGGATTTTGTACAGTTAACATGTTATCCTGGAGGTGGGGGTTAAACTGACAAACCCTGCAGAGTGCCGTCTTCACCCTTCCCTGCCAAGATGGTGGTTCTCACCTGACGTCTTACGCTCCATGTCGGACCCGCAAACCAAGACTCCGCAAATCTATCACGTAGTGACGATTACAGGGGTCAGGGAGATTGACGGGAAACTTAACTAGTCTAGGGCACAGGCCTACCTCGAAACACCGTCGACCGTAAACATTACGATTGGGCTCCACGGAACGACTGCGATCGTCACAACGAACGAACCAATGGGAAACGCCGATGATTCGGTCAACGATTCCACAATACAATCAGCACAAAGTAAATAAATAACAAACACACGGGGACACACCTGCCTAGGCCTCAAGCGCTAGTCTTTACCAAGCGAAAGTCGTTTGGGAAATGCACAAATGGAACCCAAAAGCAAAACGCCTCACAACCATTATAGTTAGGATAACGATTATTTGTGGAATAAGGACGAATCGATTGAGGTAATAACGAACGAGTCGCTTGGAAGAACGAGCGGGAGCGGGTAAAAAAGACGACCCTACCTCACACGGGACTCTGGCACCTGAAATCATAGTTATCATTGTAACTACAAACCAAATCACTCGTTAATATCGTTACTAGTTTGAACAGCCGAGGCAAAACGATTGGGAAAACAAGGCCCAGGGCTTTGATATTCACACACAGACCTCCAACGTAATCTCGATGACACAAGCACGTCATTATTATTATTATATATATATTATTATTATTAATAATACACAGTATCTGAAGTTAATGATGAGGTAAATTACCATCAGTTTTGTCATTTTCGTTGTTATCCTCTCTTATGCTAACACAAGGGGCGGGAGGACGATCAAAAAATACTTCACCTCAACAAGCGACTACAACATTAAGTGTTATCACCTCCTCGCGCTTAACCTACCAGAGCTGCATTTACGAAAAAGAATGATTGTTATTGTGGTTATTTTTTACTTCCGTCTCGTTCACCTGCGCAGATCTCTCCTCTGTCTCTGTCCTACAACCGGCGGCAATCAGCAGGCCGCGGCGTGATGACGTCACGTGCAGTGCGAGATGACGCAATATGTGCCGTTCTGAGGAAATTGTTTACATCCATGCGTGTCGTGCTGATCTTTAAAGAAGCCTTCTCCGATTGATGTTGTATTCACGATCCGTCGAACCAACGGATGATAGCATCTCGGAGCTCAAAATCAGGGAGCATAAAATAAATATATATATATATATATTCGCAAATAAAAGGTGAACGACCGTCGTGCAACAACACACCGCTTTTAACGCTGACCTACATTTTAACGAAAAATTACTAATTGAGTGCAGTAGCCAAACATAAAAGCAGTAAGAATGAACAAATTGTAATTGTGGTTGTTGTTAGTAGGATATTCTGCTTGTGAGTCACTTTTTAACCTAAATCTTCCCAAATCCTACACTTTATGGCCGATCTCAAACAACCTTGGGATACGCACTCAGTCGATCTCAACATTATACCCTTACGGGAGTCAGGCTCACGATCCCTTGGTGTGCTCATGAGGAATTGTCAAACAATGCTGAAACTCCTGACAGGGTAATGCGCAGCGGAATATTTTTTTTATAAGTTGCAGGGAGGTTAAATAACAATGTAGAACAAGAAAGAGCAATCAGAGATTACAGACCCTCGCCAGGACGTGTTTGTGGGGTGTTTATTAGTTGCTATGTTTGTGTGGTTTATTGACGATGTAGATTTATGTTCAATCCAATATGACTGCCGTAACGTGAACGATGACGTCATCAATTTAATTATACTGTGGCGCCTGGCGGGCACAAGGGACAATAATTCCGCGCACCAGTGGGTGGCGCGAGCGTCCAGGCGGGGAACTGAAATGCATGCCCCGCCTTTCGGCCGATCGGCCACGCCCGGGGGCAAGGCGTGGCCTCGGGAGATATATGCGGGCTCTAAGTTCGAGCCCGCCCAGTGCTGAAGTGCGAGCTTTGAATAAAGACTCTTGTTGTATCAACACGTTGTGGCCTACCTCTCTGGCAATCGAGTTGTGTGTGCACAGCACCACACTGGTAACCCCGATTGGTTCAGCCGTTGCTGACCCCTGAACGCGCCATGGCTACCAACGCCGTCGCTATCAAACTCCCAGAGTTTTGGGAAGCGCAAGCCGACGTTTAGTTTGTGCAAGCCCAAGCTCAGTTCCAACTCCGGGGCATCACGGCGGACGAGACCCGGTACTACCACGTGGTCGCCGCCCTCGGGCCCGGCACTGCCGCCCGAGTCGTGTCCATCCTTCGGCGCCCGCCGGGCGACCACAAGTACGAGGCGCTCAAACGTCTCCTCCTCGCCACGTTCGGGCTCACAGAGATCGAACGTGCTGACCGCCTCCTGGACCTTCCCGCCCTCGGCGACACACGACCATTCGTCCGGATGGATTTCATGCTGTCTCTGCTTGGAGACCAGCGCCCGGATTTCTTGTTCCGCTCACTTTTCCTCCGCCAGCTACCGCTACAGGTGCGCCTCGCGCTGGCCGGTTCCAACATCACGGAACCCCGCGCCCTGGCCGGAGAGGCCGACTAGTTTTTCGCGGCCTGCGACATGCGGTCGGTTAACGGTGCTGCCATAGTGGATCCCGGTGCAGAGGCTACAGCGCCCCCGGCTTCCCTCGTGGCCGCTGCTGCGCCCCGCCCACTACCGCCGCCACCATCACCACCACCGCCGGCAAGGCCGCCGCAGCCACCACCGCCGCAAACCTGGTGCTACTACCATGCCAGGTTCGGCCGCAAGGCTAAAACGTGCCGCCCGCCGTGTTCTTTTGACGGGTCGGGAAACGACCGGGCCGACGCTCACTGGTGGCCCTGAGCGTCGGCCATTCCGGCAGCCTCCTGTTCGTCACGGACACATTGTCCAGGCGCCGTTTTCTTTGCGACACGGGAGCGCAGGTAAGCGTCCTCCCTGCCTCCGCGTCCGACAAGCAAGCCGTGGGCCGGGGCCCCGCTTTGCTTTCCGCCAACGGTACACCCATCCGCACATTCGGGAAGCGTTGCATCTCACTGCGGTTCGGAGGGCAGCGATTTCAATGGTCGTTCGTCACCACCAGCGTGCCAATGGCCCTGCTCGGCACGGACTTCCTATGTGCGCATGGGCTGTTGGTCGACGTTAAGCGCAGACGTCTCATCCAGGCCGAAACCTTCAGCTCGCTCGCTTGTTCGCTGAGCAGCTCACCGAGCGGCTTGCCAAGTGGCTTGCTGAAAGGTTCCGTCCCGGCGAGGTTAGTCTGCACGCTTCCAGCAGCGGACGAGTTTACCCGCCTCCTCGCCAGTTTCCCGGCCCTCACGTGGCCCACCTTCTCAGCGGTGGCCGTCAAACATGGGGTGGAGCACCATATCCCCACGGTTGGGCCGCCGGTCTACGCCCGGGCACGCCGACTCGACCCCACGAAGCTCGCCATGGCGAAAGCGGAGTTCGCCACGCTGGAGCGGCTGGGGATCATACGGCGCTCAAACAGCGCTGGGCTTCTCCTCTGCACATTGTGCCGAAGCCCGGCGGAGGATGGCGGCCGTGCGGTGACCACCGCCGGCTCAATGATGCCACCACCCCCGACCGCTACCCGGTCCCGCATATCCAGGACCTTTCCGCCCGGTTGGCAAACACGACCGTGTTCTCCAAGGTGGACCTCATCCGGGGCTACCAACAGGTCCCCGTCCAACCGGACGATGTCCCAAAGACGGCCGTCATCACCCCTTTCGGCCTCTTTGAGTTCCTGTGAATGCCTTTTGGGTTGAAGAATGCGGCCCAGGTGTTCCAACGGCTCATGGACAGCATCTTGTGCGACTTATCTTTCATCTATGTCTACCTGGATGACATCCTAGTCGCGATCGCGTCCCGGGAGGAGCACCTGCTCCACCTCCGCATGCTTTTCGAACGCCTGGGCCAGCATGGCCTGATCATCAACCCCGCAAAGTGCCGTTTCGGCGTCGCCGCCATTGACTTCTTGGGGCACCGCATCACCAGGCACGGGGCCGTCCCTTTATTCGCCAAGATGGAGGCGGTCAGGGATTTCCCGCACCCCCGCATGATCAAGGGGCTCCAGGAGTTCCTGGGCATGGTAAATTTTTACCACCGCTTCGTGCCCCACGTCACCCGGCTCCTCCGCCCCCTGCACGAGGCCCTCCGGGGCAAGCCGGGCAAAGGTGACATCGCCTGGTCGGAGCCGATAGCCACGGCATTTGCGGGCGCAAAGCTGGCCCTGGCCAACGCCATCATGCTGGCGCACCCGGCGCCCGATGCACCGATCGCCCTCACCACCGACGCGTCGGACTATGCGGTGGGCGTGGTGCACGAGCAGTGGGTGCGTGGTGCTTCGCAGCCGCTGGCGTTTTTTAGCCGGCAGCTTCGCCCGCACGAACGCCGCTACAGCACCTTCGACCGCGAGCTGCTCGGGCTCCACCTGGCGGTCCGAAACTTCTGCCATCTGCTCGAAGGCCGCCTGTTCACGGCTTTCGTCGACCACAAGCCCCTTGTGTTCGCGATGGCCAAGGTTGCCGAGCCATGGTCGGCACGGCAGCAGCGTCACCTCTCTGCCTTGTCCGAGTACACGACGGACATCGGTCACGTCGCGGGTAAAGACAACCCGGTGGCGGATTGTCTTTCCCGGTCCGTCACGCACGCGGTCCACCTCGGGATCGACTATGCCCGGATGGCGGAGGACCAGACAGCCGACCCCGGCGTCCAGGCCTTGCGGACCGCCGTCACGGGCCTCCGCGTCACCGAGGTGCCGTTCGACGGCGCGGCTGTGGCCCTCCTGTGTGACGTTTCCCTCGGCCGGCCTCGCCCCATCGTGCCCACTGGCTGGCAGCGCCCGGTTTTCGACGCCATCCACGGCCTGTCCCACCCGGGCACGAAGGCCTCCCAGAAGCTCGTCGCGGTGAAGTTCGTCTGGCATGGCCTCAGGAAGGACGTCCGCGACTGGGCCAGGACGTGCCTCGCGTGCCAGTGCCCAAAGGTCCACCGCCACACCCAGGCCCCGTTGGCCCCATTTACGGTGCCAGAGAGTCGGTTCGACCACATCCACGTCGGCTTGGTGGGACCTCTGCCCCCCTCGCGGGGGTTCACCCACCTCCTCACCATGGTGGACCGCACCACACGGTGGCCGGAGGCCGTGCCATTGGCGGCGACGTCTGCGGAGGATGTGGCGCAAGCCTTCATTGCCACTTGGGTTGCCCGGTTCGGCGCCCCCTCAGACATCTCGTCCGACCGTGGCCCCCAGTTCACCTCGGAGCTCTGGGGCATGGTGGCGCAAGGGCTAGGCGTCAAACTGCACCGCACCACGGCCTACCACCCCCAGGCCAATGACCTGTGCGAGCGCTTTCATCGCTCGATGAAGGCCGTGCTCCGGGCCAGCCTCCGCGACGGAAGCTGGGCCGACAGGCTCCCCTGGGTCCTGCTGGGCCTCAGGACGGCACCCAAGGACGACCTGCGCGCGTCCTCGGCGGAGCTGGTCTTCGGGCAACCGCTGCGGGTACCGGGCGAATTTATCCCCGACTCCACGGCTCCTTGGTCCGCGGCGCAACAGCGTTCCACCCTGCAGGAGACCGCCCGGAGGTTCGCCCCGGCGCCGACGGCACACCACGGTTGCCCGTCCTCCCACGTCGCCCCGGAGCTTCGCACGGCGGAGTACGTCTTCGTCCGGCACGACGCCCACCGGGCACCGCTACGGCCCCCGTACGACGGGCCCTTCCGCGTGCTGGAGACCGGGGACAAATATTTGACCGTCGACATCGGCGGTGCCCCGGATCGTATCTCCGTGGACTGCCTCAACCCGGCCCACCTCGATCTGGACCACCCCCCGCAAGCAGCTCTGCCTCCGCGTCGAGGCCGCTCCCCGGCGGTCAGACCCCCGGCACCCCTCAGCCCCGCCGTCCCGCTACCCCCCAGCCCTGCACGCATCGCCAGGGGGCATTTCGGCCGGGTCCTCCAGCTTCCCCGCAAGCTCACCCTCCAGGTGCGCGGGAATTCTGGGGGGGGGGGGGGGGGGCGCATGTGGCGGGCACAAGGGACAATAATTCCGCGCACCAGTGCGTGGCGCGAGCGTCCAGGAGGGGAACTGAAATGCATGCCCCGCCTTTCGGCCGATCGGCCACGCCCGGGGGCAAGGCGTGGCCTCGGGAGATATATGCGGGCTCTAAGCTCGAGCCCGCCCAGTGTTGAAGTGCGAACTTTGAATAAAGACTTGTTGTATCAACGCGTTGTGGCCTACCTCTCTGGCAATCGAGTCGTGTGTGCACAGCACCACAATACCATACAATTTTTGTGTACATCACGCTCAATAAATTTCAAACTGATCAGATCAAGTGTTCTACTCGTCTAATTATTACGTCATAATGAAGGCACCGATTGCATCATCATGAATATAATGCTGTTTTACATGGGGAGTACTTGACAATGAGACATGTTTCAATTTTTTCCATGGAGCGGTTTCTGAGACATGGAGGTGCAAAGTTTTTCAGTTTTTCAAAGATGGCGCCCATAACCACTTGACCTACGACGTCATAATAATCATTAAAAACTAGAACAATGCGACTGTGTCGCCAATATGCCTCTGCATAGTCCCACAACAGGTAGATGCCATCGTTCACTATCCTAAAAATAAACAAGTTTGATTTAAATCCCTTCAGCTGTTTTCAAGTATCACATTTTCACCACCAGCCATGGCAAGTTTCAAATCGATCGGTAAAGGAGTTTTGGAGAAGGGACTTTTTAAAATATCGGCTTTCAAGCTCATATGGCTGCCATACCACATGACAAGTGACCTTAAAAAATGTACACTCTGCATATGTATAGGTAGGGGATCACGTTTGTGAAGTTTCGTCGTGTTGATCGGTTAAGGTTCGAAGGTTCGTTTTTCTATCCAAGATGGCTGCCAAACCACGTGACCTACGACATCATCATTTACAAACTATATGCAACAATGGTGTTGGGTGATATTTGTAAAATTCCGCATCGATAGGGTAAGCGGTTTCAGAGATATAATTATTTAATATTTTCCTTCAATCCAATATGGCTGCCACACCATGTGACCAATGATGTTTTTGTGATCATCTTTTAATCGCCATGCCTAGTCAATGACACACGTAAAGTTTCGAGTCAATCAATTTGGTGGTTTGGGAGAAGATGTTTTTTTAAAGGTTTTAGGTTAAATCCTATATGGCTGCCACACCATGTGACCTATGATGTCATAAATTTTATATTTCAATACAAATGGGTCATAGATCATGTGCATGCAATTTCAGGTTTTTAGGATGAGGAATTTGATTTATAACATTTTGGCTAGTATACCACTTCACCAATGACGTCATCATTATCATGCTTTTGTTCCGCATTGGGAGGACTTGACAATGTGCCAAGTTTCAAAATTTTCCATTCAGCGGTTTCCGAGAAATAATGTTTTTTTTGTTTGTTTTTTTTTGTATGCAGAATCGAGGCTCTTGTCAGAGCTAACACATTGAACATGAAAACATGCACAGACACATAAAACATGCAATGAAGGGAGTGGGAGACAAGAGGGGGGAGAGAGGGAAGCACACAAGCACAACAACAGAAGAGAACTGGGATGTCAGTAGATCTGTGGAAGGGAGAGGGCTGGGGGAGGAGGGAGGAGTACACAGTATAAAGCAAATGAACACTTCTAGGAATTTCAGGAAAGACGTTGGGGATTAAAAGAGGCGGATTTGGGGTGTTTTAACGGGGGTAGAAAAGATCAAGGTTTTGGATGGGGGAAGATAAGAGATGGTGGTGAACAGCTGTTTTAAAGACCTAGAGGGAGGAGTGGGATTGAAGAGAGTGTGATAGTTTGTTCCAGAGGCGGGAGAAAAGAGGAATGAAGAATGAAGGTGGGCCGAGAGTCTTGATTTTGGCAGTTTCACCAGAAGAGGGTTGCTGGCAGATCTTGTGTGTCCTGCAGGAATATTTGTGGGACAGAGCATAGACAGAGCAGAGGGAGCAAGGCCGGAGAGAAGTCGGTAGAAGACAGAAAGACCACCAACCTGCCTGCGGTGAGCGAGTGAAAGGCCCTCGGAGTTAGCTTCATTGCAGGAGATTCCAATGATTCTGAACGCTTTGGTTTCAACAGCGTGAAGCCGAGCTAGGTGTGAGGCAGGAGCACCAGCCCAGAGGGGAGAGCAGTATTCCATTGAGCTGCGGATGAAAGCTTTGTAGGCTCAGAAGTGCTCAGAAAGGACTTCGCACGACGGAGGATGCCCAGTCGACGACTGGCTTTGGAAGCCAGTTTGGAAATGTGGTTTTCTCAGGAAGGATCATGGCAGATAGTGAGACCCAAAAGCTTGAGTGACAGAACTTCTTCAAGATGATTGTTCAGAAAGTAGATGGGTGGGTTGTCCAGACGGTCTTTCCAGAGGGACAAAGTGAGAGCGTGAGATTTCTCAGGATTGAAAGACATGTCCCACTTGTTTGACCAGTTTGTGATATTGTCCAGGTCTGCAGAGAGTGAAGAGGCTGCTGCCTGCCGATCTGAGGGTTGAGATATGGAGTGGAGTCATCAGCAAAGAGATAGAGAGGATTTTCCAGGGAGTTGGAGAGATCATTGATGAAGACCAGAAAAAACACAGGCCCAGAACACTGCCCTTGGGAACTCCAGTCAGAACAGGAAGGGGAGATGAGAGAATTCCATTCTGGGCCACACGTTGACTACGACCAGAGAGGAAGTCCTCAAGCCATGCGTGGAGATTTCCATGGATACCATAGGAGGAGAGTTTGGAGAGCAGAGCGGGGTGCCAGACCGTATCAAAGGCACGTGATATGTCAAGGGAGACAGCTCTAATTTCCCCAAAGACCCCAAAGACAGAAAGTTTCCTTAAATAACCCAAAGACCCTAAAGTCCCTTAAAGACCCAGAGGAAACACAGGACCCAAAAGACCAAGAGGACCCCAAATGACCCTGAGGACGCCAATGACCTAAAAGACCCAGAGGACCCAAAAGACCCAAATTACCCCAAGGGTCCTGAAGATCTAAAATAACCCAAGGACGCAAAATACCCCGAAGACCCAAAAGACCCAAAAGACTGAAAAGATCCTGAAGACAAGACCCCAAGGATCCGAAAGACCCAGAGGACCCTATGGGTCCCATGAGAACATGTTTGACCGATAAGACCCTATACACCTATAAGATCCTTTATAACCCTAAGACCCTAAAAACTCTATGGACCCCCTTATAACTCTTAGACCCCTAAGACCCCAGACCTTGTTAGACACCCTTAGATCACTCAGACCCTTTAGACCCTGTTAGATCCTTTGGAATCCTAAAATCCTATATACCCCATTAGACCCTTTGAACCCCTAAGACTCTCAAGAACAATTAGACTCCTTTCTACCCTTTAAGCCCTTTTAATACCCTTTAGACCCCTTTGACCTTGAGACCCTTTTTAGACCTTTTAAGACCCTTTAGTTGGACAATTATAAAAACCCTTTAAGACCTTAAATTACACATTTTAGTCCCCTTCGACCTTTTAAGACCCTTTCGACACTTTTATACCATTTTGACCCTTTAGACCTTTTCAGACCTTTCCACCTTTATGACTTTCAGACCATTTGGCCTTTACACCTTTACAAATTTTCAGACCTTTGACCTTTGCACATTTTCAGACCTTTGACCTTTACACCTTAACAAATTTTCAGACCCTTGACCTTTACACCTTTACAAATGTTCAGACCTTTGACATTTACACCTTTACAAATTTTCAGACCTTTGACCTTTACACCTTTACAACCAGACCATTTAGACCTTTAATTTGCAATCAATGACCTTTCATTTAGTACATCCTTCCATTTATTTGCCACACAAAAGTTCTGGCGAGGGTCTGCAATCTCTGATGGCTCTTTCTAGTTCGTCTTTTGACTTTTGGGTCCTCTTTTCAAATAACTGCAGACAGCTTCTATGATGTGAAGGTCAGGACTTTCAGGGGCCATTTTCCCCACTCATTACTATCCCAACTCTGATGTTCGTGTGCATATTTTAGTCCCTTGGCTTTGTTACCTTTACACAGAAATGGCTTTTTGATTGCAACTTACCCATGGAGACCACTATTGATAAGAGACATTCGGACAGTAAATGAATCTACTTGAACCCCTGATGTCTGTGCCAGTTCTTGTGTTCAGCATTTTATGTTTTTTCTATTCCTTAAGGAACTTACCTTTGAGTACTGCTCATCTGTTTTGCTGAGTTTATTTGGCCTTCCAATCCACCCTCCAGCTTTTTACTTCTCTGTTGACATTATGCTTCTGTATTGCTGCTTGATTGTCACATCTGGAAATACCTGTTTTGTGGGACAATACTTTCTGGGATTTTCCTTGTTGGTGTAAAACGATTAATTTGAGTCTCGTCGATATTCATATTGTAGGTGTGGTGTGAGTATACAGTGCATTCAGAAAGTATTCAGACCCCTTCACATTTTCACATCACAAAGACACATGAAAGCCCACAGAATCTTGTTTCTCACAGTCTGAGAGTCCTTCAGGTGCTTTTTTTCAAACTCCAAGCGGGCTTTCATGTGTCTTTCACTGAGGAGAGGCTTCCGTCTGGCCACTCTGCCATAAAGCCCAGATCGGTGGAGCGTTGCAGTGATGGTTGTCCTTCTGGAAGTTTCTCATCTCCACACAGGATCTCTGGAGCTCAGCCAGAGTGACCATCGGGTTTTCGGTCACCTCTATTACCAAGGCCCTTCTTCCCCGATTGCTCCGTTTGGCCGGGCGGCCAGCTATAGGAAGAGTCCTGGTTGTTCCAAACTTCTTCCATTTAAGAATTATGGAGGCCACTGTGCTCTTGGGAACCTTCAATGCAACAATTTTTTTTGTCGGCTTCCCCAGATCTGTGCCTCGACACAATCCTGTCTCTGAGCTCTGCAGGCAGTTCCTTCGACCTCATGGCTTGGTTTTTGCTCTGATATGCATTGTCAGCTGTGAGACCTTATATAGACAGGTGTGTGCCTTTCCAAATCATGTCCAATCAATTGAATTTACCACAGGTGGACTCCAATCAAGGTGTAGAAACATCGCAAAGATGATCAAGAGAAATGGGAGGCACCTGAGCTATTTTTTCAAGTGTCACAGCAAAGGGTATGAATACTTTTGTCAATGTGATATTATTGTTTTTTTTTTCAATAAATTTGCAAAACTTTCTAAAATCCTGTTTTCTCTTTGTCATTATGGGGTATTGAGTGTAGATTGATGAGGCAAAAAATGAATTTAAACTATTTCAGCATTAGGCTGCAACATAAAATGTGAAAAAAGTGAAGGGGTCTGAATTCTTTCTGAATGCACTGTGCAAATATATATATATATATTACCCGTCGGGTATAATTGATAAATTAGGGGGAAAAATGACATGTGGTGGCCTAAGTCTTTTGCACAGTACTGTATATATTGTCAAGTCCGTGGCCGATGAAGACCAGCCTCAGACGGATAGCCGAACAGTTAACTCCGAGGCAGCAGTTCGAAACTTGGCGGGATTATCATTGCGTGTGCGCAAGAAAGGCCCGAAGCCTTATCTCATCAGAGGGATGCCATGGGCTTTTTATTCCTCGAACCCACAAACGAGTAAACGGACATGACACACAAAAGTAAGAAGCAACAAATAATGAATTTATTAAAATAAACATGAAGCAATAAAAATGAAAGTTGAGGTTACGCCTAAGCTGCAAGTTGAGGGTAAGCCTCCACTCAGACACAATTACACGACACGGGGAGAAATAAAAGAAAATAAAATGGTTTGATGAGTCGGCCGATACTCAGCTTGCGCCGATGAGGATGACTGTGAAGGTGCCCCGAGCGTCCGCATGGGAAGCACACAAGATGGCGTGAATCACCACACGGCACCGTAGCCGCGAAGCGGCCGCAAAACGTGTCCGAGAGCACCACCGCTCGGGAAGACCATCCTCCCCCCAGTCGTTCCACGCTCCACAAGGCTCCGCTCAGTCTCCTCGGCGCGCACGGCATGAACCCAGCCATCCTCCAACCCAGCCAGGACCAAGAGAGAGAGAGAGAGAGAGAGAGAGAGAGAGAGAGAGAGAGAGAGAGAGAGAGAGAGAGAGAATGCGTCTGCTTCCACCAACGTCAGAACAGAGAGAGACAAAAATGCGACCACCTGCACCAGAACGAGAGAGAGTGAGGAGAGGGGAAGGGCGCACCCTCCCCTTTCCTTGCTGATGTCACACTCAACCAATCCCCTCGCCCCACCACATCATTCCATCTCCCCGACCAATCATCACCTTCAGGGCGGAGCCTGGTTCTTGTCGTTCGTAGTGGCGGCCCTTTTTAGTGGAAATAAAACAGAAGGGAAAATCACAGGAGGCAATACATACTGGGAATTATTACTCTTACCCAAAAACTAACACAAAATCTAACTAACACAAAAACCACCCTCTGTGTGGTGACATGCAAGCACACTTAACCTGAACGTTTACCCTTCTTATGTACATTGAGGTGGGCTTCTTCTTCGCGTCACACAGTCTCTACTCTACTCTCACACAGTCACACAGTCTCTACTTACTCTACTCTCTGTCGCTCCATTCTTCATCCCTCAGATCTGCAGTCTGCAGCCTCCTCACTCTCTGCAGACCTTGACAAAATCACAGACTGGGCAAACAAGTGGAACATGTCTTTCAATCCTGACAAATCTCACACTCTTACGATGTCTCTCCGAAAAGACCGACTGGACAACCCTCCCATCCACTTTCTGAATAATCCTCTCCAAGAAGTTCTGTCACTCAAGCTTTTGGGTCTCACTATCTGCCATGATCTTTCCTGGAAAAACCACATTTCAAATCTGGCCTCCAAAGCCAGTCGCCGACTGGGCATCCTCCGTCGTGCGAAGTCCTTCCTTGGCACACCTGAGCTCCTCACCACATACAAGGCTTTCATCCGCAGCTCAATGGAATACTGCTCTCCCCTCTGGGCTGGTGCTCCTGCCTCACACCTAGCTCGCCTTCGCGCTGTTGAAACCAAAGCATTCAGAATCATTGGAATCTCCCGCGATGAAGCTAACTCCAAGGGCCTCTCACTCACTCACCGCAGGCAGGTTGGTGGTCTTTCCGTCTTCTACCGACTCCTCTCTGGCCTTGCCCCCCCAGCTCTCTCTGGGCTCTGTCCCGCAAACATTCCTACAGGTCGCACAAGATCTGCCTGCAACCCTCTTTTGGTTAAACTGCCAAAATCAAGACTCTCTGCTCACCTTCACTCCTTCATTCCTCTTTTCTCCCACCTCTGGAACAAACCCCCTCACTCTCTTCAATCCCACTCCACCCTCCAAGTCTTTAAAACAGCTGTTCACCACCATCTCTTATCTTCCCCCATCCAAAACCTTGATCTTTTCTACCCCCGCTAATTTCACCCCAATTCCACTTTTTGAAATACCAACTTCTGTCCTGGAAGTCCTTGGTGTCCTTGTGCTTTATACTTCTCCCTCCCCCCCCCCCCTTCCCATGCCTCCTCCCCCCGGGCCCTCTCCCTTCCACACATCTCCCTGCTCTCGGATGTTGTGTTTGTGTGCTTCCCCTTTTCTCCCCATCTTGTCTTCCGCTCCCTCTTTTTGTGTATTTTGTTTGTCTGGTCGATTTGTTTGTGAAGTAAATGTTAGCTCTTTCACGAGCCTCGATTCAGTATACAAAAAAAAAAGAAAAAAAAAAAAGTCCATGCTAAACTAAACCATCCGACCTTTCCTAAGGGATTTCATCTCTACCCCCACAAACATAACAATATAGATATATGCAAATAGTACCTTCTTGCCTTAAATGGTGAGCACCAGCCACGGATTACGTCTCAAATGGTTAAAAATATGTGTAACCCACAAAGAACAAAAGCTTGTCTGCCACCCAGATGATTTTATTGCTAATGCAAACCAAAAACCAGAAGGCACAGTGTGATCAGGCAGAGATAAAAATCAAAATGTGTGGAATGTGATGAGCGCTCGCACCCAATCTCCAATAGTGGTAAGTCCCGCAATTGTGCAGACCATAGCATCACCTCTGACCTGAAGGCCTCAGCCTGGCAGCAACCACTAATGTCAAAAGACAGAGATTATTTATGCTGATCATTGGTTAAACATCAAAGGGAGCCACCTATACGAATTTTTGGCTTATTTGCCCTCATAATTTTGCCTCATTTTGCCACATGGTGCAATTTCCAAGTCCAGATCCTGAGATAATTTATGTCCTGAGGGGAGGAGACCTGGCCAAGTTCACTGGGCTTCCGGAGCACCAAGCGGAACGGGAAAGAGCCAAGCAGAGAGCAAAGAGCTTCCAAGCCAAACGCAAAAGGCGCCAAGCAGGACGCTCCCCAAAAGTGCCAAGCAGGACAGGCAATCCGAGCAGACAGCAAAGGTGCAAAGGGTGGTGCTCCTCAAAGCGCCAAGTGGGACGGGTCCTGAGCACATGGGACGGCTCACTTCTTGCACGTCTTTTACACGCATCATATACCCTCGCATCTTCCAGCACATACACTTCATTGACTCACAATGTTGTGGAGCATTAACTCCAGTCCAACAAGTTATTTTCATAGCACAGGACACCATGATAGTGCATGATGGCACACCTCCTATCCTCATCTCTCACTCACTTGCATCGACACCTCATTGGAACCCACCTGGGTCAAGCCTGCTCATGTACGGGTGAGAAAGGGGTCAACAACACACCAGACTTCTTATTTCTTTCTCTGTCCCATTTTCTTTCTACTTTCCCAAGATGTATGAGGTGCCAATGTCTTGCTCGTGATAAGATTGACTGTATACGGGGTTCTTCTGTGCTGGAGGTAAGATTGTTTCTTATGTGACACTGCGATCTCTTGTAAATACTGTTATGTCGGTAGGGGTAGTGATATGTAGAACCAGATAGATCTGTGTCGGTAGGTATTCGTCTGTCGCGGTAAGGAATCTGACTTGCAATAAGTTTCATGTGTAGGCGTTTTGTCGGGTAAGGAGTATACTTGTGAACCTACCAGGAGGTTCGAGTGATAAGTAGAGTAGGGATTAAAGAGTAGCGCCCCTGTGTGTCTCACCTGGTCAGCCAAACCTTTGTCCCTTTTGGCACTGCACTCATTTAGACATGTAGTTAGGTCCCTAGTACAACACTAACTAAATCCCTTCCCTGACATGACTTTGGAAGACGGGCAGGCAAAGAAACCAGGCCGGGGCACCACCGATGATGGCCGCCGCTGGTTGCACCTCCGACGGGCCTAACCAGATTGACTGCCACGCGCTATGACCACGGAACAGAGAATGAGTGTTGGGGTGGCATGGTAGGAATGGGCCTGAGCGAGCCAACGAGTCGATGGAAGACACTGATTGGTTGGTAGCGCGCCAAGGCTGACGTCACCGGCCAGGAGATATTAGCGAGCGCGGAACGCCATTTTGAGAGTTGGTTCAGAAAGTTGGTTCGAGAGAGAGACGAGAGCGAGAGCACGAGAGTTGGTTTTGGTCGAGTTGGTCTGGAAAGAGCACGAGAGTTGGAAAGAGAGAGGAGAGAGAGAGAGAGAGAGAGAGAGAGAGAGAGCGAGAGAGAGAGAGAGAGAGAGTCGAGTAGATGAGTTGCTCCCTTGGGTTTTGGATGTCATTCGCTCTTGCTCTGACAGTCTCTAGCGGTCCGTGCTCTTGTTTTGCGCAGCTCGCTATTACGCACTCTTCTTTGTCTTGCGCAGCCCGAGTTGAGGCATAGCCCGAGTGGAGTTCGCTTGCTTTTTGACCTCGCTTGGAGCCGCTAGACTGCGTTGGACGCGCGGTGCTTTTCCTGCTGTTGGACCTCGTGGTGCTGGGAGCGGTGCTGGTGCTTGGAGCGGTGCTCGGTGCTTGAAGCGGTGCTTGGTGCTTTGGAGCTTGGTGCACGGACCTCCTGAGCGGCGGGAGGCTTGGATCGAGGGGCCTGGTGGTGTGCGTCTGAGCTTGGAGCCGCGTGGGGGAAGATACCGTGAAAGACGACAAGACAGATAAGCTTGCACACCACAGACGCACATAGCGAACGTATTTCTTTTGTTAATCCATTCCTGTGTCTCGTATCCGAAATCTGTGTGTGGGGACATCCCGATTGGGATATTTTATTACCGGCGCGTGCTTTTTCCTGTCCTTGCCTTTTTCCTTTAATAAACCCTTGTATTATTTTATATTCCCCGTTACACCTGTGCCCGCTTGAGTTAATTTCCCTGCAGGATCGAAGCTGCCGTCGTGTTATCAAGGTAAGCGCTTTTGCCGCAGCCTCCATTTTCCTTCTTCCTCCCGTGCGACATAGTAAAATCCGTGTTTGGTTATCGCCTCCAATAAACCGTTTAGGCCTATCCGCGATCTTCTGGTGTTAACCGGGAGTCGCGCGACAATACGTTCCTGGAAATATGTGGTCTTCAATACAAGATTTGTTGTTTCCAAACCTGCTCTTTGTCTGTTTTCTCCATTGGATTCGACAAAGTATGTCATACGTAGATGGAAGGTTGTACCCCACTGATTCGCTGCGCTAGTTTTACCGATCTCGCACCTATGGTTTGGCTCAGACATATGTAATTAATAGACAAAGGTGGGGTGTCAGAGCATGGTTCCCCATCTGGGATAAATCACCAGTAAGGTAATGTGAGATTTGGTGTGGGGACCCTGCCAGATTTTGTCACCTGAGACTGTGTCTGTGGTTGTACAGCAACCTGTCTGTCACGGTATTATCTGTGGCTCACTGGCTTCAGGGTCAAAGGTTTGGAAGCGGGTCCAAGAGAGGCCACTTGTGACCCGGCGATGTAATTGTAACAATATATATATTATATATATATATATATTGTTGCGGATCTCGAATTACGGCGCTCCCCTTACCGAGGGGGGGTTAATCTCCTCGTCTATTAAGCTGGCCGTCCAAGTCCTAGAAGATATCGCGTTCCTTTGCGGGGTTGAGATTGACCACGGTGACCGGTCAATGGGTTCCCGGATACCTTCGCCAACCTCGCCGCAAAGCAGGGCGCTACTTCTGCCCGAGCCACAGACAAGATGGAATTTTGCCGAGCGGTTTAGCAATCCGAAGCTCGAGCCGTTAGCAGAAAGAGTAACCCGATTCTGAGCGGTTGTAATCGTGCCACCAATACTCAATGGGGAAAAGACAAAAGCGACCGGACGAGAGGAAACCAAAAGGTAAGGAAAGAACAAATATGATTTATTGACTACACTAAAATAGGAAACGAAAGGCAAGAATATACAAAAGAAGGAAATAAAAGGACATAGGGCAACCTTATACAGTCTTATATTATCACACGCCCAGGACAATACAAACACACTTACACGAATGGGGTGGTGGTGGTGGGAAGGAAGAGCAGGGTCCAAGCAGATGGTTCCAGGCTCCGGGTCCGCCGCGAAGAATGGCAGGCAGCTTCGCGTGTCATTGGCGCGCGACCGGACCTTATAATTATGCAGGGGACTGGGATGCCGCGTACATAATCTTTGTGCCAACTCTCTCTCTCCCAACGTTCGTTTCAGAGGGTACCCTCGCGCAGGTCCCTCCAACAACGTGACAATTAATCGAGCGCTCCCCGCGCAGTTCGTTCACAATCAGCATCCCCCGGCGCAGTCTGTCATCAATGGCCTCCCCTTGCGCATCTCCGTACACAATTGATGGCTCCCTGCGCAGTCCGTGAGAGGGCTTGGCGCTTGCGCTTTTATAACCCGCTTAGAAATCAAGCCGCGCTTCATCGAGCCACGCCTATTAACGAGCTCACCTCAGCCCTGGTTGGCTGGTGGGGGCTTACCGGTCACGCCCTGGTGGTGAGTTGACGTGGCCACACCTCGTTCTTGCCGCCCAGCCCCCTTCTTCTCCAAGCCTGACCTCGTGTTCAATGGCGGCTGAGCCAGGCAGCGAACGCTACTGGCAAGCCAAGGAACACAATTTGGAGGAAGGCTACGCCACAATATGAATTGACAAGGGGGCCTACTCTTATTTAATTAATACAACGCAGATTCAACTATTGGGAACAGATCCTTATCTGAAACACATACGAATGAAATAACTAAAGGAGAGGCCTATGGTGTGCTACGTGTTGCTCGTGGCCTAACTAGGGTGCGACCTTTGACCTTTTACACCAAAAATGGGAATATTTACAGGGGATTATTTATAAGGGAATATTACAAATATTTACAAAGTGGAGGGTTCTAAAAACCACAACAATATATATATATATATATATATATATATGTCTCACGACTCACTGACTCCATCACTAAAATAAACGTGTAATATATACTACATGGGCTAGAAAGATAAATTTGGCATCGAATGTGGCAATTATAATTCCAGAAAGAAAGCACAAAGTTGTCCGTAAAAGAAAATATAGGTAAACGAAAGTTTACCAGTGGAGCCTCGCTCCCTCGGCTGGGAGAGGGCTTGATATGTCACAACAATAATTTGAGTGAGATCAAGATCGCCACCTCAATTGCTCAACACCAACAAGAGGCGAATAAAAATACTATCACCAGAAACTTTATTATGAACTTTATTTCCATTGTAATCAGCAGAAGCAGCAACAGCATTTCATGATCAATTGCCCTGAGGCACAAGGCAGGAGATATAGGAGGCAGGAGATATAGGTGAGAGGAGATATAGGAGAGAGAGGGAGGATGGAAGATGGAGGATGGAGGACAGGGATAAAGAAAGGAATGCTACAGCTAATGATTAAATAGTAAAGTGCAAATTAAGCCTACAGATAAAGCTAATGTATGTAGTATATATTAGGGTGCCGCTTAGCGGTTAGGGTGCCGGCTTTGGATCGTAGGATTCTGGGTTCGAATCCCGGTCGATCGCTGAATTTATGCCAGGGTGGTTGCCTGTCATCCTTCGGCAAATCTAGGGTCAGCAAATTGAGGGTCGGCAAATAGAGTACCAGTTCACTGGTAGTTCCCTGCGTATCGCAGGGTGACTAACAGGGTTGGAGGCAGGAAAGGCATCCGGCCATAAAGCATTGCTTCAAAAAAGGGGACCATGGTGCCCGAAAAAGGCCAACCCCCGCTTTGCGGTTAAAAATGGCCTCTGAAGGTGGTTCTTCTATATAGTATAGGAAAAGGCAAACCAGAATGACCCCATTGTAGCGGCTACCGCTGGGTTTTCACAATCGCCTTGCACCTATCAAGGACGCGGAGCGATCACCATGCCGGGCTCGTCCAGGACGCCCGGGCAGGCCCGCCCTCAACTTGCCAGGCCGCAGCCAGGACGCTGGGCCACGCCCCCTCTCGCCTTTCCTGGGCAAACGCTCCGGGATAATATGTATATATATTGCTGCCCGATAAACGGGCTTTTCAGAGTGCCTGAGTGTTTGGTTTGATTAAAGCAACTCGGATGAATTCCAGCTTTTTGTCGCGTCCATTCTTCCCGATCGACGTGGGAGCCCCAGTTCCTTCATTGGTGACCTACCGACATGGACACGGCAGTCGCCCTTAAACTGCCTACCTTCTGGGAGGCTCACGCGGCGGTTTGGTTCGCACAGGCGGATTCCCTGTTCGCCCTGCGAGGCATCACGGCCGACGACACCCGCTTCCACCATGTGGTAGCAGCGCTCGGTTCGGCCACCGCGGCCCGCGCCCTGAGCCTCCTCGAGAGCCCGCCAGCTGCTGACAAATACGGTGCGATTAAGAAGCTTCTCCTCGACGCTTTCGCCCTCCCATCGGCGGAACGCGCACGGCGCCTGCTCGACCTGCCCGAGCTCGGCGACACGAGCCCTTCCGAGCGAATGGACTACATGCTTTCACTGCTCGGCGAGCACTCTCCGGCATTCCTGTTCCGGGAGCTGTTCCTCCGTCAGCTGCCTAACCCGGTACGCCTCGCCCTGGCAAGCACGACGATCACAGATCCCCGGGCCCTTGCCAGAGAAGCCGACAAGATCTCCGCCGCAGGACAGCGCATCGCAGCGGCGACATGGGACCCACCGCCGTCCGACGCAACACCCATGGTGCCCGAGCACCCGGCACGGTCGACGACCGAACTGCCGACGCAATTGGCGGCCGCTACACCGAGCCGACCACCTCCAGCACGACGACCGGGGCCTCCACCTGACCAAGCGTGGTGTTACTATCATGCCAGGTTCGGACAGAAGGCCCGGACATGCCGACCCCCGTGCACCTTCGGCAGGCCGGGAAACGGCCGGGCCGGCGTTCATTACCAGCCATGAGCGCCGGCCACACGGGCAACTTACTGTTCATCATGGATAAAGCGTCCGGACGGCGCTTCCTGTGCGACACCGGCGCCCAACTGAGCGTCATACCCGCCTCTGACCAGGACAGGCAATCCGCGGTTTGCGGCCCCTCCTTGGTTGCGGCCAACGGATCGACCATCCGCACCTTCGGCCCGCGCAACGTCACCCTCTGCTTCGGCGGCCAACGCTTTGCTTGGACGTTTGTAACCGCAAACGTGCCCATGGCTCTGCTAGGCGCCGACTTCCTCTGCGCACACGGACTGCTGGTGGACGTCCAACGGCGTCGTTTAATCAACGCCGAAACCTTCAGCTCCCTGGTATGCACATTGAGCAGCTCAGCGCCGACCGAGCTGGCATGCGCCGTCCCGGCGGCGAACGAGTTTGCTCGCCTGCTCACGGAGTTCCCGGCCCTCACGCGGCCGACGTTTTCGGCCGTCGCAGTACGGCATGGGATCGAGCACCACATACCAACCACGGGCCCGCCGGTCTACGCCAGGGCCCGCCGCCTCGACCCAGCCAAGCTCGCCGTGGCGAAGGCCGAATTCGACGCGTTGGAGCACCTCGGCATCGTGCGGCGCTCCGATAGCGCGTGGGCCTCGCCACTGCACATCGTGCCAAAGCCGGGGGGTGGATGGCGCCCGTGTGGTGACTACCGCCGTCTCAATGACGCTACCACCCCCGACAGGTACCCGATCCCGCATATCCAAGACTTCTCCGCCCGTCTGGCGGGACGGGTCATTTTTTCGAAAATTGATCTCATACGGGGATATCACCAGGTACCTGTCAGGGCGGCCGACGTCCCTAAAACGGCAGTCATCACGCCGTTCGGCTTATTCAAATTCTTGCGGATGCCGTTTGGTCTCAAGAACGCGGCTCAGGCGTTCCAGCGCTTGATGGACTGCGTGCTACGTGACCTGCTGTTCCTTTTCGTTTACCTGGACGACATCCTCGTCGCCAGCACGTCCCGGGCCGAGCACCTCCTCCACCTCCGAACACTGTTCGGGCGCCTCAGCGAGCACGGCCTCATCGTCAACCTGGCCAAATGCCACTTCGGCACGACGGCCATTGATTTTTTGGGCCACCACATCACCAAGAACGGGGCCGTGCCGCTGCCAACCAAGGTCAAGGCCATCACCACGTTCCCGCGTCCCCGCACCATAAAGGCCCTGCAGGAATTCCTGGGAATGGTGAATTTTTATCACCGCTTCGTGCCCCGCGCTGCTCAACTCATGCGGCCCCTCTACGAAGCCCTCCGGGGCAAGCCGGCCAAGCACGACATCGCCTGGTCCGCAGCAATGGATGCGGCCTTCCAAAGCTCAAAGCGGGCCCTCGCCGACGCAACACTGCTCGCTCACCCGGTGCTCAACGCTCCCATCGCCCTCACCACGGATGCCTCCGACTACGCGGTGGGCGCCGTACATGAGCAATGGGTGAACGGGGTTTGGCAGCCACTCGCTTTTTTCAGCCGGCAGCTCCGGCCGAACGAGCTCAAATACAGCACGTTTGACCGGGAGCTCCTCGGTCTACACCTGGCCGTCCGCCATTTCCGCCACCTCCTGGAGGGCCGACCTTTCACGGCGTTCGTCGACCACAAGCCGTTGGTTTACGCCATGGCCAAGGTCACGGAGCCGTGGTCGGCCCGCCAACAGCGCCACCTCTCCGCCGTGTCGGAGTTTACCACGGACATCCGGCACGTCGCCGGCAAAAACAACGCCGTGGCCGACTGTCTTTCCCGGGCCAGCGCGAACGCGGTCCACCTGGGCGTGGACTTTGCGCTTATGGCGGCGGACCAAACCACCGACACCATGGTGCAAGCCCTCCGGGCGGCGGACACGGGCCTCCGCCTGGCTGACATCCCCTTCGCGGACACTGTCCTGCTCTGCGACGTCTCCCAAGGCCAGCCTCGCCCCATCGTGCCCGTCACCTGGCAACGCCGCATCTTCGCCTCCCTCCACGGCCTTTCCCACCCGGGCCGGAAAGCTTCCCAGAAGCTGGTGTCGGCGCGATTCGTCTGGCACGGCCTTCGTCGGGACGTCCGCGATTGGACCAGCACCTGCACGGCCTGCCAACGGGCCAAGGTCCACCGACACACCCAGGCCCCGCTGGCACCTTTCACCGTGCCCGAACGACGTTTCGACCACGTCAACGTGGATCTGGTGGGCCCCCTCCCCCCGTCACGGGGGTTCGCACACCTGCTCACCATGGTGGACAGGACCACCAGGTGGCCGGAGGCCGTTCCCCTCGTCTCCACCACCACCGCCGACGTGGCGCAGGCTTTCATCGCCACCTGGGTCGCCCGCTTCGGCGCACCGGCGGACATCTCGTCAGACCGCGGACCACAGTTCACCTCCGAGCTGTGGGGCGCGGTCGCCCACAACCTGGGGGTCAAGCTCCACCATACTACGGCCTACCACCCCCAAGCAAACGGGTTGTGCGAGCGATTCCACCGCTCCATGAAGGCCGCGCTCATGGCCGGCCTTCAAGACGGCGGTTGGGCCGACCGGCTGCCGTGGGTCCTTTTGGGCCTCCGCACGGCCCCCAAGGAGGACCTCCAGGCATCCACCGCCGAGCTTGTCTATGGCCAGGCGCTACGCGTCCCGGGCGAATTCGTGCCCGACGCTACCAGTCCCTGGTCCGCAGCTCACCAGCGCTCGGACCTCCAGGAGGCCGCCCGACGGTTTGCCCCCGTGCCAACATCCCACCACGGTGACCCCCAGTCCTACGTCCCCCCAGCACTTCGCACAGCGGAGTATGTTTTTGTGCGTCACGACGCACATCGGGGGCCACTCCGGCCGCCGTACGACGGGCCCTTCCGGGTGCTGCGACGGGACGACAAGTCGTTCGTCATCGACATCGGCGGCAGGTCGGACCGGATTGCGGTGGACCGCCTCAAGCCGGCGCACGTGGACGTCGACCACCCACCACGGGTGGCCCTTCCGCCACGGCGAGGCCGCCCCCCGTCCACGGTGCCCCCCACTCGACCGCCCACCACCACACCGGACCCCCTCCCACGACCCGCCAGGGGTCGCTTCGGCCGGGTCATCAGGACCCCCCTCAAATTGACCCTGCCGGTGCAAGTCGATTCTGGGGGGACGTGTGTAGCGGCTACCGCTGGGTTTTCACAATCGCCTTGCACCTATCAAGGACGCGGAGCGATCACCATGCCGGGCTCGTCCAGGACGCCCGGGCAGGCTCGCCCTCAACTTGCCAGGCCGCAGCCAGGACGCTGGGCCACGCCCCCTCTCGCCTTTCCTGGGCAAACGCTCCGGGATAATATGTATATATATTGCTGCCCGATAAACGGGCTTTTCAGAGTGCCTGAGTGTTTGGTTTGATTAAAGCAACTCGGATGAATTCCAGCTTTTTGTCGCGTCCATTCTTCCGATCGACGTGGGAGCCCCAGCTCCTTCACCATGATGGTTCCACTGGTGGTGGCAATGAGTTGAGGCCGATGGTATAGTTTGCCAAGTTCGGTGTTGGCTTCTCAATGCAAAAATCATGAAGCATTTTTAGGTGAGAATGAAAGTCAATGTGAGGTGAAGAGAAATCTGGTTCATGGCACGTTGGTATTTGGCTCAAAAAACTTCTCCAAACCCCTGCAAGTCTCTCACAAGGATCTACCTGATTGGAGGTTACCTATCCGATAACGAAGTTTAACGTTTGTGCAGTGTTAGCTGGCAAGTAAGGAAATTTAATATTTGTTGGGTGTTATTAATTTGTTGGGTTATTTGTTATTTGTTGGGTAAAGAAATCTATATTTAGTGTTGTGTGAGTTGGGCTTAGTTAGTTGGGAGTTAGCAGTTGGTAATTAATTCGAAAGTTAGTGGGGAGTTAGTGGTTGGTAATGAATTCTAAGGTTAGTGGAAAGTTAGCGGTTGGTAATGAATTCTAAGGTTAGTGGAAAGTTAGCGGTTGGTAATGACTCCACAGGGTGTCCCAAACCCAAACCCAACTTGAAATCCCTCCTCAAAATCCTGGTTTTTGAGCGGGGATTTTTATGTTGAAATGTTTTTTGTTTTTATGTTTATGTTTTTATATTTCTCCGACAATTTTTATCGTAGATACCGGTACCAATTTTGGTTCATGGACAAAAAGGTTTGGAAACCACTGGTCTACAGTTTTACTGCCACGTGTGTCTGCATTTTTCAATTGTAATCGTCAGTTTTCCTAAGATATTCAGCAGCAGTTCTGGAATTGTTGCTCCTTGGTACCTCAATCCTAGTCTGCTACGAATCAAAACGATTCTTCATTGGTAAAAATTCTCACCTCAAAAAGCAATAAAGGAGTGCCAGTTTTGCTGTAAAGGAATGAGCTCATTATGAAGTGTTTTTGGCCTTAACCTCATTAGTTATACATTGGTAACTACAAATTATGATGCAATTCCACTAGCCTGAAATGGTGTATGTTCCAAAGAGATGAAAAAATCAGCTCCAAGACAGACTGACATGTATGTGTGAGCATACAATGTGGATTGCTAGCACTGCAAAGCTATTTTATTGCAATAAAAAAAGCAAAACAACTGCATTTCTCTCCCAGATTAGTAAAAAGTAGAAAAAAACTTTACGTTTTATAAAATAAAACGGTACATTTACTTCATGTATATGATTAGTAATGAAATGCAACATTCTGGAGCTTTCAGAACTAGGCAATGATTACAATATTTAGGGTTCAGTGTTTGACAGAATAATTACCTCCACCACTGAAGGTGGACGGAGGGTATGTTTTTACCTCTGTCTGTTTGTCTTTGAGCAGGATATCTCAAAAGTTATGGACGGATTTGGACGAAACCTTTTCGCTCTTTCACGAGCCTCGATCTTGTATACAAAAAAACAAAAAAAAAACAAAAAAAAACAACCTGCTGAACAGGTAGGGTGTGTGACGCATCCGGATCAGAGAAATTTTTACTTTTTTTAAGTGAATCTTCACCATTAAGTGATGAGGGCCAAAAACGATATTTTTTGATATTAACGATAGTATGATATTTCAAAAAGTTGTGGACGGATTATGACAATACTTGTTGGATGAGTTGGGTAGGCGACAAGAACAAGCCGATTCGATTTTGGTTCAGGTCAGAATCCAGATCCGGCCTATCAGTGGGATACAAAACATAAACTGTTCATCCTGGAGGAAGTATGCGCTCGACCAAGTGATTATCTAGTTTTGTCTATGTAATGAAATGTCCTTTGGGATAAAATACCATGTATGTTTGATATAAACTTTCTACACAGTATCATGGGTAAAACTCGCCAACTTTGGATTGGAACTTTCTGTATTTATGATGGAACTTTCCATGTTGATGATGAAATTTTCCAAATTGATAATGGAACTTCCGCATTTATAATGGGTATGTTTTTACTGGGTAAACCTTGGTTTTTTTTGGAAATAAATATTACATGGTAAATTGATCTATTGGTTCAGACAACTGTTTTTAGGATTTTTGATTATACACCCTGAGATATATATATATATATATATATATATATATATATATATATATATATATATATATATATATACAGTGCATTCAGAAAGTATTCAGACCCTTTCACTTTTTTAACATTTTGTTATGTTGCAGCCTTATGCTGAAATCGTTTAAATTCACTTTTTCCCTCATCAATCTACACTCAATACCCCATAATGACAAAGAGAAAACAGGATTTTAGAATGTTTTGCAAATTTATTAAAAAGAAAAAACTGAAATATCACATTCACATAAGTATTCACATCCTTTGCTATGACACTTAAAATTTAGCTCAAGTGCCTCCCATTTCTCTTGATCATCTTTGCGATGTTTCTACACCTTGATTGGAGTCCACCTGTGGTAAATTCAATTGATTGGACACGATTTGGAAAGGCACACACCTGTCTATATAAGGTCTCACAGCTGACAATGCATATCAGAGCAAAAACCAAGCCATGAGGTCGAAGGAACTGCCTGCAGAGCTCAGAGACAGGATTGTGTCGAGGCACAGATCTGGGGAAGCCTACAAAAAAATTTCTGCTGCATTGAAGGTCCCAAGAGCACAGTGGCCTCCATAATTCTTAAATGGAAGAAGTTTGGAACAACCAGGACTCTTCCTCGAGCTGGTCGCCTGGCCAAACTGAGCAATCGGGGGAGAAGGGCCTTGGTAATAGAGGTGACCAAGAACCCGATGTTCACTCTGGCTGAGGTCCAGAGATCCTGCGTGGAGATGGGAGAAACTACCAGAAGGACAACCATCACTGCAACAGTCCACCCATCTGGGCTTTATGACAGAGTGGCCAGACGGAAGCCTCTCCTCAGTGAAAGACACATGAAAACCCGCTTGAAGTTTGCAAAAAAGCATCTAAAGGACTCTCGGACTGTGAGAAACAACATTCTGTGTGCTTTCATGTGTCTTTCAGTGAGGAGAGGCTTCCCTCTGGCCACTCTGCCATGAAGCCCAGATCGGTGGAGTGTTGCAGTGATGGTTGTCCTTCTGGAAGTTTCTCCCATCTCCACACAGGATCTCTGGAGCTCAGCCAGAGTGACCATCGGGTTCTTGGTCACCTCTCTTACCAAGGCCCTTCCCCCCCCCCCCCCCCCGATTCCTCAGTTTGGCCGGACGACCAGCTCGAGGAAGAGTCCTGGTTGTTCCAAACTTCTCCCATTTAAGAATTATGGAGGCCACTGTGCTCTTGGGAACCTTCAATGCAGCAGAATTTTTTTTGTAGGCTTCCCCACATCTGTGCCTCGACACAATCCTGTCTCTGAGCTCTGCAGGCAGTTCCTTCGACTTCATGGCTTGGTTTTTGCTTTGATATGCATTGTCAGCTGTGAGACCTAATATAGACAGGTGTGTGCCTTTCCAAATCGTGTCCAATCAATTTAATTTACCACAGGTGGACTCCAATCAAGGTGTAGAAACATCTCAAAGATGATCAAGAGAAATGGGAGGCACCTGAGCTAAATTTTAAGTGTCATAGCAAAGGATGTGAATACTTATGTAAATATGATATTTCAGTTTTTTCTTTTTAATAAATTTGCAAAACTTTCTAAAATCCTGTTTTCTCTTTGTCATTATGGGGTATTGAGTGTAGATTGATGAGGGAAAAAGTGAATTTAAACGATTTCAGCATAAGGCTGCAACATAACAAAATGTGAAAAAAGTGAAGGGGTCTGAATACTTTTTGAATGCACTGTATATATAATATATATAGGTATATATATATATATATATATATATATATATATATATATATATATAAATATATACATATCCGGCTATTTTTTTACAATTACTGTATCTACATCCAATGTTATTTCCAGCATGTGTAGTAAGGTACAGAAGTCCGAGTCCAATTTTTAATTTATTACATTTGATGGGATATAAAGAGAAATCATTATAATATGAAACCAAAAGCAGCTTCTAAGGATTCCCATGAGTTCTTCAGGATATAGCAACACTTATTTTAATAGGAAAATCAAATTGTCTTTACATATATTCAATAATCAGCGTGACCCCCTTTTGCATTGAAAACTCCCTCAACTCCATCTGGGATTGATTTAATTTGTTTATTGATTATAATGGAGTCAATTTTTTCCCAACAGTTTGGTTATGCACTCCCGAGCAAAATGAGACTTGCTCATGTAAATTTAGCTCTGTCTCTCAAATGTATTGACCCTTCATTTTTCTTAAGAAAAAGTTCATCAATAATAACTCTGATAAATGAAAGAATATGAATAAATATCTTCAATACTATGGAAAATTGCTGTGTGAAATCATGGAATGAGAAAGCTTGGCATTGATTGAAGTGAATTCAGAATTTTGTATCCTGCTGTTGACTGAAACATACAATTTTTATTGTGGCATCTTGGATGAAGACGTCGAGGGATTTGGATTCAACGCTAAATGTTTGAATAAAGCATAATGGCGGTGACGGGTGAGTTATGGATTAAATGTTTCGAGGCATTCTTACATTTTAATTGTAATTGCCTTAAGAATGATGTCATGGCAGGATAAGGAAATATAAAAGTCAGGAAAGGAATTGGGATAAAAGTAGACAAAAATACTCAAAAAAATTGGATATGGAATGATTAAAACTGAAGGATTAGGGAGATGCAGAGATACCAGGGATAGGTAGTCGATCGGTTGTGTGTTTAGACAGAGTTGCTGAAGCAGAAAGTGTGATGAGAAGATGACGGACGTGCGGAAGGAATGATGACAGTTACAGGCCATGAAAATGGTTTATAAAAAAAAGAAGAGCAGTGAAAAATAACCAAGTCTTTATTTTAAAAATAACCAAAAAATAACCAAGAAGTGAAAGACTAATGAAAAGACTGCGAGAAGGGTGACAATGAACGAAGATGAAACAGGGACAAAGGGGAAAGGCCGGAATAATGGTGGAAGAAAAAGGAAAACAAGACAGATAGAGATAAAGATGCACAGATAGATAATGTGGGATATTAGTTACACATTCTATCCTCTATGGGTATTGTCAATTTTTATAAAAATATCATATTTTGTTTACATTTTGTGGTCATGGCTTAGTGTGTGGGATAATTGTATTAGAGTTCTATGAACCGAGTTTAAAAAATCACATCAAAGCTCATCGCATGTACCATACTTAAAAAATAAAATAAAATCAAGATAATTCACTAAAGTAGCCGATTCAAACTTAGCCGTGTCTCAATTACAGATGGATTTAAGGGGTTCTCCAGTAATTTCCCTACCAAGTGAGACTACCCAGTAATTTCTTATTAGAGAACTATCACTGTTGCTGTAGAGTGAGCACATGGTTTGATCCAAAGTTTAACATTTGCTCTAAGATGCTGAAGGTTTATCAGGTGGATTGAGGACAGGCTTAATGCCATCATCATCTGGTGTTCCAGGCCTAAAGGTACTTGGGGACATCGGAGATGTGGCTGTGGTGGCATCTACTGGTAAGTTTGATGGAAGCAATGTTGTAGCCAATGAATATGAGGCACTGGCTTGTGGCGCAAAGACCTCCACTAAATCAGAATCGGATGGGTCGAGATCGAGAGGCAGGACCTCCGTCCCTCCTTCAGCGCTGCCGCAACCAGCACACACCTGGATGAGAAATGGAAGATCATTTGATTTCTATTAGAAGTCATAATCATTAGTTGGTGAAATGGCAATCTCTGCCAATTATTCACACTCATCATTCAGTCATCGTCATAGTTAAAATCAACCATTACACTTAATCATTGCCAGTTCTTGGCCATCCTAGCAGGTGGGTGCCAAGATTTTTTTTTTTTTTTTTTTTTACCTTTGAGTTGTCTAGTTTGGGTTTGATTCCCCACACAACTATAAACCGTCAGATTGGTTCTTTGCAGGTCGGGTGTTGGATAACAAAGTGTGCAGTCCCTTGGGTGGCGATTAAGCTCAGGGCCCATCTGATAGTATTAGCTCGTGGATGTCAAAGACCGTATGGTGTCTTTCGACAATATTAGGCAAGTTATTTGAAATACTTGTAAGCTACAGGGGGTTGGGAGAGAGACTGCATCAGGAAATTTTCATGATTTCCCAAAATGTAAAATGTTTCAGACATATAGGTATAGGAAAATGACAACTCGAAATTGAGTCCTATTCCAATATGCATCTGAAAGATAAGTCGAGAAGAGAAGAAGGAGGAGAGAAGAAGAATGAGAAAAGGAGAAAAGGAGGAGAAAAGGCAGAGAAAAGGAGGACAAGAGGAGAAAAGGAGGAGAAAAGACAGAGAAAGGAGGACAAAAGGAGGAGAAAAGGAGGTGGAGAGTAGAAGGAGGAGAAAAGGAGGAGAAAATGAGGAGGGAAGAAGGATGAAAGAGGGAGAGAAGGATGCGAGTAGGAGGAGAGGGAGAGAACCAACAGAAGATAGATAAAAATAGACATGACTTGGCCGTTAGTGCTAAAGTTACTGCCACTAGTTCCCTACAAAATCAAATTGCACTACCAGGAAAGTCAGCATCGGCCCTACCTGAAGATCCATAGCAGGGGGTAGCCTCCCATGAAGTAGCCAGGTGTGAGTGCCCGAGAGTTCCTTTTTCTGTGAACGTGAGAACTTGGGCTGTACGTCATCGAGCGCGCAAAGTGCAGCCCTGTCAGCTGCTAGAACTATCTCTCCAGAACTGATGGGTCAAGGATGAAGAGTCATGGCAAATGATGATGAGAAGATTAGTATATAAATGCGGAAAAACCCCCCAAAATACAAACACATAAGATACAGAATCTTATGTGTTTGTATTTTGATAAGATACCAAGTTTAGAGGATACAGAATCCAATTGAGGAAGTGCACAGGATAAACATTTTAATGATAATCAAACCAACAAACACTTTCTCTCTTTTTTTGTGATCATGTGACCTCTGCATCTCAATATGCAATCATCAGAACTCCGCGCTTCTTTATAAGTTACAGAAGGTGGATACCTCAAAAAGTTATGGACAAATTCGGCCAAAACTTTGTGGACAGGTTGGGTGTGTGACATGGAAAAGTTGATTCCATTTTGGTGAAGATCCCAATTCGGATCCGGATATGACAATATTTTTTAATTTCTAAAGTGATTCTTCATTATTCAAAGATTGGGGCCAAAAACGTTATGCAACATGATATCTTAAAAAGTTGTGGACGGATTATGACACAACCAGGTGGATTAGTTGGTGAGGTGACAAGAACCAGCCGAATAGATTTTGGTTCACGTCCGGGTGCAGATCCGGCCTATCAGTGGACACAAAACAAACTGTTCAGCCTGGTGGAGGTTTGTGCTCCAGGGAGTACCGTTCTAGTTGAGAGTGGTATCACTGGTGATGCAAAGCCAAACAAATAAATTCAAAACTTCCTGAAAGCTTCTGATGTGCTGACGAGGAGGGGAGTGTCGTTGAAGCTGAAGGGAAAGGCGTATGCTGCATGTGTGAGAAGTGTTATGATTTATGGGAGCGAGACATGGGTAATGAATGTAGAGCAGCAACAAAGGCTGGAAAGGGTGGAAATGCGAATGGTTCGGTGGATGTGCTGAGTATCGTTGAGAGAGAGGAAGACAAATGCTGAATTGAGACAGATGATGGAAATAGAGCCTGTGATGGATGCTGTGAAGAGAAACAGCTTGAGATGGTTTGGTCATGTGTTGAGGAAGGATGATGGAAATGAATGTAGAAGGAAGTAGAGGATGGGGAAGACCGAGAAAGACTTGGCTAAAGGTGGTGGAAGAAGAAATGCGGGCAAGGGGGTTAACAAGGAGAGATGCAGAAAATAGGGCAAAATGGAGAAGATTGTCATGGGGACCGCAAGGCTAACCCCCGCTCTGGCACGAAAAATGGTCTTAAAATGCATGTTGTTGTTGTTGTTGTTTCCTGAAAGCTTGTTTTCCTTAGTCCATCTCAATCAACATCTTAGAGCTTTTTTCGCAACCATGAATGTTTTCAGTCCTCACCGAGAGGGCATCTGGTACGACATCATGAGTTCAGGATCACCCTTGCTGTTAGGAACAAATGACCTCTGTTGTGCCAATTCTTTCTGAATGGCGTTGCTGTGCAGTCTGATGTGGCCCAGCCCACTGCTGCCTGCAAGACAATTAAGGAAACGTGTAAACTTCATGAAGCCGGTGGAGAGATGAAGAATAAGGTAAATGTTGAGGATACGGACAATGGGCATATAGATGAGAGGAGGCATGGTAAAATATCTATTAAGTATGACTATTTGACAGGAACCTGCGGACAATGCAGTAAAATTTAAAACAAAAGTCTTTAAAACAGCTGTTCACCACCATCTCTTATCTTCCCCCATCCAAAACCTTGATCTTTTCTACCCCGGCTAATTCACCCCAGATCCACTTTTCTGAAATACCAACTTCTTTCCTGGAAGTCCTTGCAGTGTCCATGTGTGTTTTTTACCTCTCCTACCCCCACCCTCCCTTCCCATGCCTCCTCCCCCCAATCCCTCTCCCTCCCACAGATCTCCCGATGTCCCTGCTCTCCATCTTGTTCTCCCGCTCCCTTTATCATATGTTTTATGTGTCCGTTTGTCTTTTTGTGATCAATGTTAGCTCTTACACGAGCCTCGATGTTGTATACAAAAAAAAATACAAAAATACACCCGCACTAAGCATTTTGTGATGCATTGTTACATACTCGCATAGTTACCTAATTATCCATTTCATGACCTTATGTGTGTATTTGTCCTCACAAGTTTGCAAGGGATACTGAGGTTATTGAGCATTGTGTCGACAAAGGTTCATTATTTGTTTTTAAAACGCGTATTAGTATGACGGCATCTAAAATGGACAAGCCGATTCGATTTTGGTTCAGGTGTGGTTCAAGATTTTGGTTAAAAATCAATATTTAGCACAATATCTCAAAACGATATGGACGGATTCGGACGACACTTGGTGGATGAGTTGGTCATATGACAAGAACAAGCCAGTTAGATTTTGATTCAGGTCCGGATGCAGATCCGACCTATCGGTGGATACAAAACGTAAACATTTCAGCCCGGTGGAGCTGTGCACGCCACCGAGTGCCGTTCTAGTTACCTCCGCCACCAAAGGTGGATGGAGGTTTTGTTTTTACTCCTGTCTGTCTGTTTGTCTGTTTGTCTGTCTGTCCGTTTGTGAACAAAATATTTCAAAACGCTGTGGACGGATTCGGACGAAATTTGGCAGAGATGTAGTGTATGTGACAAGGACGAAATAATTCGATTTTGGTGAAGATCCGGATTCGGATCCGGCTACTAGAATTTTTTAAGTGGTTCTTCACCATTGGGAGATAGGGCCAAAAACGATACATTGCGGGATATCTCAAAAAGTTATGGATGGATTTGGATGAAAGTTGGTGGACAGGTTGTGTGTCTGACAAGGACGATTTAATTCGATTTTGGTGAAGATCTGAATATGGATTCGGCTACTAGAATTTTTAAAGTGATTCTTCACCATTGGGAGATAGGGCCAAAAACGATACATAGCAGGATATCTCAAAAAGTTATGGATGGATTTGGATGAAAGTTGGTGGACAGGTTGTGTGTCTGACAAGGACGATTTAATTCGATTTTGGTGAAGATCTGAATATGGATTCAGCTACTAGAATTTTTAAAGTGATTCTTCACCATTGGGAGATAGGGCCAAAAACGATACATAGCAGGATATCTCAAAAAGTTATGGATGGATTTGGATGAAACTTGGTGGACAGGTTGTGTGTCTGACAAGGACGATTCGATTCAATTTTGGTGAAGATCTGGATCCAGATCCAGCTAGTAGAATTTTTTAAGTGATTCTTCACCATTGGGTGATATGGCCAACCAGGTGGAGGTATGCCCTCTCCTGAGTGCCGTTCTAGTTTTATATTGCTTCGAGAAGTATTACTATATATAATTTTGTGTAGTCCTTCCATGTCCATCATGCTTTATTCTAAAGGGTTCCTTCTGTCGTACCATTGGAACCGCTATACAGTATTAAATCTCCAAGTCCTGCTTCTTCCGCTTCCCTCATGGAAATACAGGCTTTCAAAATAGGAATTTTTATGATTTTCACAAACACAAATATTTTTCCAAGTAAATCGATTATTAGTTTTCCAACCAAGTAAATCAAGTTATACTTCCAACGGTACCATTTTATTATTCTACAACAGCAGGAACCCTTTAGAATGAAGCGTGATGGGTACATGCACACAGATTGATGCTTACACTTTTAGTAGTAGTTTATAAGGTTGTGGAGAATTTATTTTTTTTGCAGATGTCAGGGTTTTCAGTGGAGATACATGAAAAAAGGTTAGCATGTAAAGAGATGTGTAATACCAAACAGCTAAAACTAGAACGGCACTCAGGAGAGGGCCACTCCACCTGGTTGGCCATATAACCCAATGGTGAAGAATCACTTTAAAAATTCTCCTAGCTGGATCCGGATCCGGATCTTCATCAAAATGGAATCGATTCTTCCTTGTCACACACACAACCTGTCCAACAAGTTTTATCCAAATCCGTCCACGACTTTTTGAGATATCCTGCTATGTATCGATTTTGGCCCGATCTCCCAATGGTGAAGAATCACTGAAAAAAAAAAAAATCTCATATCTGAATCCATATTCAGGTCTTCACCAAAATCGAATTGAATCGTCCTTGTCAGACACACAACCGGTCCACCAAGTTTCATCCAAATCCATCCACAACTTTTTGAGATATCCTGCTATGTATCGTTTTTGGCCCGATCTCCCAATGGTGAAGAATCACTTAAAAATTATAGTAGCCGGATCCGAATCCGGATCTTCACCAAAATCTAATTATTTCGTCCTTGTCACATACACTACATCTCTGCCAAATTTCGTCTTTGCCAAATCCGTTTTGAGATATTTTGTTCACAAACGGACAGACAGACAAACGGACAAACAGACAGACAGGAGTAAAAACAAAATCTCCATCCACCTTTGGTGGCGGAGGTAACTAGAACGGCACTCGGTGGCGCGCACAGCTCCACCGGGCTGAAATGTTTACGTTTTGTATCCACCGATAGGTCGGATCTGCATCCAGATAAAGCATCATTTTGTCCTCGTCACATTCGCTACATCTCTGCCAAATTTCGTCCGAATCTGTCCACAACGTTTTGAGATATTTTGTTCACAAACGGACAGACAGGGGTGAAAACATAACCTCCATCCACCTTTGGTGGCGGAGATAAATATACAATAGTACATGGAAGGAGGGCACACAACAACAACAACAACAACAACAACAACAACAACAACAACAACAACAACAACAACGATGACAGCTGCAATAACTACGTGTTATAAAAGATCTTTTTTTTTTCATGTGTTTCACTTCATTTTACATCCTCATTGAGACTCACAGGTAGACATGCAATAGGTTTGTGAAGTTTTGCAACATGCTGTCTTTTGATTAAAGCCATCAGCGAAGCGACAGGTAGACACGGCTCGTCCCCACTAATAACAATGTATGATATCATATATGTAAAAGCTCCTCCATTATAGTCAGTGTACGGAAGTGTTGTTGGTTTGCGTTAAGGACCAGATACAGTAAATATTACAGGATCAATTACATACAAGGTAGATGGGCGTGCTATAGTAAAAAGCGTAAGTAGTTTTACTTGGACTGTCTACGCCAGAGATGGAGTCCACTGTCCAGGAGCTTATGAAACCGGAAGCAGAAGCGGACCCAGAGGTCAGTGATCCACTACGAGATGCTTCTTCTCTCAGCAGGTGCAGCAGTTCACTGGGAGAGATGTCAGACTCAGATAATGGTACTGTACTATCCTGAGGGTGAAAAGGATGGAAAAGGTAGGTTTTGAAAAAAAAATTAAAGAAAAAAAAAAACACGAAAAGTTGAACCTTGCAGACAAGTCCAGGGCCCGTGTGTTTTTTTTTGACTGCCTCTACTCTGGTGTAGCTCTCTCTCTACTTTCTTATCCCTCAGACCCTCTCAAGCTCCACCATGACACACGTATCTCTTCCGGTAAACCTCTGCTCGTTGATTTCCCAAAATCTGGGCACACCTTCGCACCTTTTTCCTCTTTTCTCCTGTTTGTGGAATTGCCTTCCGGAAAAGGTTCAATCTCCAGGGCTTCAGACGAGTGGTGCACAATCACATCACGTCATTTTCCATCCCTACCTGCGATATTTTCTACACCCATTAACCCTTCCGAACAAACCATCTTACTTGCAGGTCTCATGTTTCCTCCGCTCCCCATTCCTGCTCATTCATTCCCTTGCTTGTTGTATCCACCTGTGACCCCACGGTCCCCCTATCAGTCCATTGCCTTTTCACCTTCCGTCACCTCACTTCTCCATGAGCCAGGATTTTACAAGCCATATTTTGTTACAAGCTCCCAACCAGAATAAGACATATCTTACTAGAATTCACCAAATGTCCGTCTGTCCGTTCGAAGGTACTGCAAAAACGGCTGAACCAGCCGGAAAAGTCACTGTTGTCATCCAGCTGTCATCCAGCTGTTGAACCAGCTGTCATCGCAGCGATATTTAGGGTGGGTATTCCTGGGACCCCTTGGAGTAAAATAGGCTGTATTGTTTTTCCAATTTTTCCCCAATTTTCCAGTTTTTCCAAACACGATGGAATAATATTTACCGATATGAACAGTGATGTGGCTTTTATTGAAATTCTACAAACACTGTTTTGATTTTGATGAGAATTATGAACCTGCTGCGAATGCGGAAGTGGACAGATTACGGCAATGCGCAGGTTTGATAATACCCAAATACAACCGTCATTCAATCGTAATGTTTAATCGTTAATTGTGAAACGTTAACCGTGTTAATCGTTTTGTTAAAGTATCAATGAATGATTAGTATTGAATGAATACAAGTACGACTTTGAATTCGTAATTGTGTTCACCCAACTGTACGGAACTTCACATCAGGATTTAAATATTTGTTTATGTCACGAATGTTGTTAAAAGTTTATTATATTAAAGTGTATTTGTGATTGGAGTTATGCTGTTTGGAATGAAAAAAGAGATATAGAGTTCAAGTGAATGACGAAATGCAGTGACGGTTTTACGTTCTAAACGTGAAATTCACGGATCGCCATATGCAGATTCGCCATTGACTGGGAATGGAACACATGTACCTGTTTGTTTGCGAACGGGTACGTTTTTCATGGAAGTCCTTCACGAACTTGCTGTCCATGTCTGACGTGCGACTGAAGGTGGTACAGGAATGTGGAATTTATTGGTTTCATGCTTTAGCATTCGCCGTATCTGCATTGTCTGTTTGCTTATGGCCTCCCACCCGTGCGTAGCACGGGCACCTCACGAGTATAATATAACAACAAAGTTCCAAGTCGGTTAATTCGTCCCACAGGGTAGGCCTGTTGTCAGCAATGTCCACCCCACAGCCGCATGACTCGTTTGGCGTTCCAGCCGAATCCTCACAGAGCTGTAGCTCCGCGTTGAAATATTCCAAACTGTGCTGATTTGCCCATTGTGTATTGTTATCTTTGGAACGTGATCTGCATCCGGCATCAGTACGATAGATTCAAGAATATTCATAGTTCTGTGAAGAATAAGCTGCACGGAGTTCTGAAGGAAATCTTCCTGTGGCCCATTCCAGGAACCCGGTTTGAAGCCGGGATGAATGTGTTGCCTCGGAATGTGATCACTTTAAAGGAATAAAGCATCTCGATGAACTCAGGAAGGACAGACATTTGATTTTCAAATAGACAGCCATGTTTAACATTCTCACTTGAACCAAACGCCTTACCTGATCGGAACTCAACTTGAAATCCCATATAATACATACAGTCACGTGAAAAAGTAAGTACACCCCATGTAAAGTTTTGACTTTTTCAACATATTTCAACATACAGCTATTTGATCTTCATGTCAACAATATTGATATATAAAGGTGATATAATATAACAAATATCATGAAACATTTACATTTTGTAGTCCATTGTATAATTTAAATAAACATGAATGCAAATTTCGCATGTGGAAAAAGTAAGTACACCCTTGGCTCTAATAGGTGGTATTGCCCCCTTTGGCAGAAACAACCTCAAGTAGGCGTTTCTTATAACTGTCTTCCAGTCTCTGACATCGACTGGGAGAAATTTTTGCCCACTCCTCCATGCAGAATTCTTTCAGCTGTGCGATGTTTGAGGGGTTTCTTGCATGCACAGCTCGTTTAAAACCCCCCCACAACATCTCGATGGGATTTAGATCCACGCTTTGACTTGGCCATTTCAGAACCCTCCATTTCTTTCTTTTCAGCCATTCCTTGGTGGATTTACTGGTATGTTTAGGGTCATTGTCATGTTGCAAGGTCTACCTTCGGTTGAGCTTCAACTTTCTGACAGATGGCCTCACATTATCCTCAAGCACCCTCTGGTACAATGAAGAATTCATAGTGGATTCTATGATGGTGAGCTGCCCAGACCCTGAAGCAGCAAAGCTGCCCCAAACCATAATATTTCCACCACCATGCTTTACAGTTGGTATCAGGTTCTTGTGGTCAAATGCTGTCTTTGGTTTTCGCCAAACATGTCTTCTGGTACTGCGGCCAAATAGCTCTACCTTTGACTCATCTGTCCAGAGCACATTGTTCCAGAAGTGCTGGTCTTTGCCTAGGTGTTCATTGGCAAACTTTAGTCTTGCCCTGATGTTCTTTCTGGACAGCAAAGGTTTCCTCCTGGCACACCTCCCATGTTGATCAAATTTGTGCAGCCTCTTTCTAATGGTAGACTCGTGCACTTTGACATCAACAGTGGCAAGAGCTACCTGTAGGTCACGTGATGACATTCTGGAGTTCTTAAAGACTTCTTTCAGCATCTTGCGGTCTGCTCTCGGGCTGAACTTGCTGGGGCGGCCTGGCGTGAACAAGTTGGCAGTTGTTTGGAATCTTCTCCACTTGTAGATGATCTTCCGGAGAGTCGAATGATTGATTTCAAATTGTTTGGAGATCTTTTTAAATCCCTTCCCAGACGCGTAGGCATCTATAATCTTTTTTCTGAAGGCCTCAGAGAGCTCTTTTGATCTAGGCATGGTGACGCCGCACACTTCAACAACAAAGAGCAAACCAAACTAAATGTCTCAGGTTTAAATAAGACAGGTTCCTCCAAGATCCTCTCTAACGATGTTCTAATCATTTGCACCTGAGCTGGTGCACCTGATTCTAATTTTAGGTATTTGAAGTAGTGATAAATGTTGGGGTGTACTTACTTTTTCCACATGCGAAATTTGCATTTATGTTTATTTAAATTATACAATGGACTACAAAATGTAAATGTTTCATGATATTTGTTATATTATATCACCTTTATCTATCAATATTGTTGAAATGAAGATCAAATAGCTGTATGTTGAAATATGTTGAAAAAGTCAAAACTTTACATGGGGTGTACTTACTTTTTCACATGACTGTATATGTCTATTGTCTACTACTGTCCTTGTAATTCATATTAAGGTACATTGTTGTCCACTGATATTATTTATGTACACGCTCCTCCATGATCATTAGATCATGTACAAAGATCATATTGATGAGTTTTACAGTTTTCATGAATGTTGACCATTGGGAATAATGTCACAAGTTTGATGGCAATCGGTGACTGGAGTAACTGTTACAGAATGTAGGATGTGATGGGTATGGTGGTAGTGTGCTGACACACACACACACACACACACACACACACACACACACACACACACACACACACACACACACACACACACACACACACACACACACACACACACACACACACACACACACCAATGTTTGATGAGAGTACGTGCAGTTACATATCACTATTAACATCACCTTGAGACGTTTGTCCTCATTCTTGGCCTCATCACACGAAGCTGACTCTCCTCCGTGCCGCTCCACCTCCTGGCCTCTCACCCTTTCCATCTGCACCACGTTTAGTGGGAAACTGCACTGCGACTGGTTAAACAGAGATTCTGGTGAGGTCGATTCGGGGCTCGGGGGCGGAGATGCGGGTGGAGAGCTCGGGGGTGCGGCACTGGGACAAGGAAACCCCGCCACCGGGAAGCAGAATTGTGCACATTGAGGATGTTGGGAAGGTGCATTTACCACAGCAGGGGCAGGACCAAGATGCGCAACAAACTGGGCCCCAAGTTCTTGGGTGGCAGGTGGGTAGACCAGGCTCGGCAGCAAAACAGCCATCAGCGGCGCTACAAATGGTGAAGGGGGGCCGGGAGGGGGATAAAGCGTGTATGTTGCCTGAAACCCAGAACACACCGGTGCAGATGGATCCTGAAGGTTTCCATGAGCGCTTCCTCCTCCTGTGCTAGTTTCTGCTGCTGTTGTGATCGGCGCAGATGCAGCCATGCGTTGGCCCTGTGTTGAGGCAATGTGCTGCAGGGGGTTCAGGATTTGTTGGTGAGGCAGACAGTGCAGTGATGTGAAGGTCGCAACGTTGTGGGACTGGGATTGTGGTACAGCCATAGGGTAACCCACAAGTCCTGCCCCCTTATTTATGCCCACTGGGCCTTGTTCTTGCTTTGGTCGTTTTGCCTTCATCTTTGTGGTTCTGCTGACCTTCTTCTGAGTAAAACTTTCTCCAGCTGTAAAAATGTCCCCTTCTCGTCCTGCCGTGGGCTCCGCAACCCCTGCGGCATCTGCTTTGTCTCCACAAGCTCCATCATTCTTTGCTCCTTGGTAAAAGGCAGAGAAGATTGGACTTATTGGGGGTAATCTTACTATAATTCACCAAATGTCTGTCCGTCTGTATGCCTGTCTGTCTGTCCGTCTGTTCCCAGGTACCGCAAAAACGGCTGAACCGATCACAACGAAATTTTGGGTGGGTAAGCCTGGGACCCCTTGAAGTAAAATAGGCTATATTGTTTTTCCAATTTTTTTTCAATTTTCCAATTTTTCAAATTTTCAATTTTTCAATTTTCCAAACACAATGGAATAATATTTACCGATATGAACAGTGATGTTGCTTTTATTGAAATTCTCGAAATATGTTTAGATTTTGATGATTTGCGTGTGATATGATTTAACGGATGTTTATACAAATCATTTAAAATAAAAAAGCCTTCAATTTCTGATATTTTGCCTTTTCATTTGGGCCTCCCAATTGAAGCCCCGCCCATAGGGCAGGTACCGTTGCCAGTTGCTTTAACCCGAGCTTCCTGTCTAAACCTGAGCAGAATGAAATGTTCATGATAAATCAATCTACTCATCAGGTTTCTTAATTAATATAACAATATAAGTGAAGATACAATTATGGCATAACAGACTTTCAGGATAGTTCAGTGATGGCCTATTCACCGAGAGTGGTCCAGTCTGAGTTTAAGATTAGTGATCGATTAGCGTCCGACACCTACTCCTATCCTGGCACCTAGTAGGCACAGCACTTCTTCATGACGCTAATTTCGGCAGCAATGTAAGGTCGACCATCTTGACCGGCAGCATTTGCTTTTAAACGTGGAAATAGCCCACGGTACTTTTCGAAAATGGAAGGCCAATGTGTGACCACGCCGTTGCCACAAATTCCAGGATGCTGGCACACACTGGTCTTCCATTTTGGAAAGGTAATGTGGGCTATTTCCCCTTTCACAACGAAATGAGATGAAATGTTTACATTATTTTATTTAGAAATGTTAAATATATTGATTCAAAAAATAATCAAGACAAAACTTTGTTGTACCTTCACCCCCATACCTTATATAATTATTAAAAACTACCTCAATCCCATACCTTCCATAATTATTAAAAACTACCTCAACCCCATCCCTTATATAATTATTAAAAACTACCTCAACCCCATCCCTTATACAATATTAAAAACTACCTCAACCCCATCCCTTATATAATTATTAAAAACTACCTCAACCCCATCCCTTATACAATTATTAAAAACTACCTCAATCCCATCCCTTATACAATTATTAAAAACTACCTCAACCCCATCCCTTACATAATTATTAAAAACTACCACAATCCCATCCCTTATACAATTATTAAAAACTACCTCAACCCCATCCCTTACATAATTATTAAAAACTACCACAATCCCATCCCTTATACAATTATTAAAAACTACCTCAACCCCATCCCTTACATAATTATTAAAAACTACCACAATCCCATCCCTTATACAATTATTAAAAACTACCTCAACCCCATCCCTTACATAATTATTAAAAACTACCTCAATCCCATCCCTTATACAATTATTAAAAACTACCTCAACCCCATCCCTTACATAATTATTAAAAACTACCACAATCCCATCCCTTATACAATTATTAAAAACTACCTCAACCCCATCCCTTATACAATTATTAAAAACTACCTCAACCCCATCCCTTACATAATTATTAAAAACTACCACAATCCCATCCCTTATACAATTATTAAAAACTACCTCAACCCCATCCATTATATAATTATTTAAAACGACCTCAACCCCATATCTTACATGATTATAAAAAACTACCTCAACCCCATCCCTTATATAATAATTATTAAAAACTACGTACACCACCATCCCTTATATAATTATTAAAAACTACTTCAACCCCATACCTTATATAATTATTAAAAACTACCGCAATCCCATCCCTTATATAATTATTAAAAACTACCTCAACCCCATCCCTTATATAATTATTAAAAACGACCTCAACCCCATATCTTACATAATTATAAAAAACTACCTCAACCCCATCCCTTATATAATTATTAAAAACGACCTAAATCCCATCCCTTATATAATTATTAAAAACCACCTGCACCCCATCCCTTGTATAATTATTAAAAACTACCTCAACCCCATACTTTATATAATTATTAAAAACGACCTCAATCCCATCCCTTATATAATTATTTAAAATTACCTCAACATCATACCTTATATAATTATTTAAAATTACCTCAACATCATACCTTATATAATTATTAAAAACTACCTCAATCCCATCCCTTATATAATTATTAAAGATTACCTCAACATCATATCTTATATAATTATTAAAAACTACCGCAATCCCATCCCTTATATAATTATTAAAAACGACCTCAATCCCATCCCTTATATAATTATTAAAAACTACCTCAACCCCATCCCTTATATAATTAAAAACTTATATAATTAAATATAAGTTTTACTTAAATATAAGTTACTTAAATATATACTTAAATATAAGTTAAATATAACATCATACCTTATATAATTATTAAAAACTACCTCAATCCCATCCCCTAAATAATTATTAAAAACTACCTCAATCCCATCCCTTACATAATTATTAAAAACTACCTCAACCCCATCCCTTATATAATTATTAAAAACTACCTCAATACCATCCCTTATACAATTATTAAAAACTACCTCAACCCCATCCCTTATACAATTATTAAAAACTACCTCAATCCCATCCCTTATACAATTATTAAAAATTACCTCAACCCCATCCCTTACATAATTATTAAAAACTACCTCAATCCCATCCCTTATATAATTATTAAAAACTACCTCAATCCCATCCCTTATATAATTATTAAAAACTACCTCAATCCCATCCCTTATATAATTATTAAAAACTACCTCAATCCCATCCCTTATATAATTATTAAAAACTACCTCAACCCCATCCCTTATATAATTATTAAAAACTACCTCAACCCCATCCCTTATATAATTATTAAAAACTACCTCAACCCCATCCCTTATATAATTATTAAAAACGACCTCAATCCCATCCCTTATACAATTATTAAAAACTACCTCAACCCCATCCCTTATATAATTATTAAAAATTACCTCAACATCATACCTTATATAATTATTAAAAACTACCTCAACCCCATACCTTATATAATTATTAAAAACTACCTCAACCCCATCCCTTATATAATTATTAAAAACTACCTCAATCCCATCCCTTATATAATTATTAAAAACTACCTCAATCCCATCCCTTATATAATTATTAAAAACTACCTCAACCCCATACCTTATATAATTATTAAAAACTACCTCAATCCCATCCCTTATATAATTATTAAAAACTACCTCAACCCCATACCTTATATAATTATTAAAAACTACCTCAATCCCATCCCTTATATAATTATTAAAAACTACCTCAATCCCATCCCTTATATAATTATTAAAAACTACCTCAACCCCATCCCTTATATAATTATTAAAAACTACCTCAATCCCATCCCTTATACAATTATTAAAAACTACCTCAACCCCATCCCTTACATAATTATTAAAAACTACCTCAATCCCATCCCTTATATAATTATTAAAAACTACCTCAATCCCATCCCTTATATAATTATTAAAAACTACCTCAACCCCATCCCTTATACAATTATTAAAAACTACCTCAACCCCATCCCTTACATAATTATTAAAAACTACCTCAATCCCATCCCTTATACAATTATTAAAAACTACCGCAATCCCATCCCTTATACAATTATTAAAAACTACCTCAACCCCATCCCTTATACAATTATTAAAAACTACCTCAATCCCATCCCTTATACAATTATTAAAAACTACCTCAACCCCATCCCTTATACAATTATTAAAAACTACGTCAACCCCATCCCTTATACAATTATTAAAAACTACCTCAATCCCATCCCTTATACAATTATTAAAAACTACCGCAATCCCATCCCTTATACAATTATTAAAAACTACCTCAATCCCATCCCTTGTACAATTATTAAAAACTACCTCAATCCCATCCCTTATATAATGATTAAAAACTACCTCAATCCCATCCCTTATATAATTATTAAAAACTACCTCAATCCCATCCCTTATATAATTATTAAAAACTACCTCAATCCCATCCCTTATACAATTATTAAAAACTACCTCAATCCCATCCCTTATATAATTATTAAAAACTACCTCAATCCCATCCCTTATATAATTATTAAAAACTACCTCAATCCCATCCCTTATATAATTGTTAAAAACTACCTCAACCCCATCCCTTATACAATTATTTAAAACTACCTCAACCCCATCCCTTATACAATTATTAAAAACTACCTCAATCCCATCCCTTATATAATTATTAAAAACTACCTCAACCCCATCCCTTATACAATTATTAAAAACTACCTCAATCCCATCCCTTATATAATTATTAAAAACTACCTCAACCCCATCCCTTATATAATTATTAAAAACTACCTCAATCCCATCCCTTATATAATTATTAAAACTACCTCAACCCCATCCCTTATACAATTATTAAAAACTACCTCAATCCCATCCCTTATACAATTATTAAAAACTACCTCAATCCCATCCCTTATATAATTATTAAAAACTACCTCAACCCCATCCCTTATAGAATTATTAAAAACTACCTCAATCCCATCCCTTATATAATTATTAAAAACTACCTCAACCCCATCCCTTACATAATTATTAAAAACTACCTCAATCCCATCCCTTATATAATTATTAAAAACTACCTCAATCCCATCCCTTATACAATTATTAAAAACTACCTCAATCCCATCCCTTATACATTTATTAAAAACTACCTCAATCCCATCCCTTATACAATTATTAAAAACTACCTCAACCCCATCCCTTATATAATTATTAAAAACTACCTCAATCCCATCCTTATATAATTATTAAAAACTACCTCAACCCCATCCCTTACATAATTATTAAAAACAACCTCAATCCCATCCCTTATATAATTATTAAAAACTACCTCAACCCCATCCCTTACATAATTATTAAAAACTACCTCAACCCCATCCCTTACATAATTATTAAAAACTACCTCAATCCCATCCCTTATATAATTATTAAAAACTACCTCAACCCCATCCCTTATAGAATTATTAAAAACTACCTCAATCCCATCCCTTATATAATTATTAAAAACTACCTCAACCCCATCCCTTATAGAATTATTAAAAACTACCTCAATCCCATCCCTTACATAATTATTAAAAACTACCTCAACCCCATCCCTTATATAATTATTAAAAACTACCTCAATAACATCCCTTATATAATTATTAAAAACTACCTCAACCCCATCCCTTATAGAATTATTAAAACTACCTCAATCCCATCCCTTATATAATTATAAAAAACTACCTCAATCCCATCCCTTATATAATTATTAAAGATTACCTCAACATCATATCTTATATAATTATTAAAAACTACCGCAATCCCATCCCTTAAATAATTATTAAAAACGACCTCAATCCCATCCCTTATACAATTATTAAAAATTACCTCAACATCATACCTTATATAATTATTAAAAACTACCTCAATCCCATCCCTTATATAATTATTAAAAACTACCTCAACCCCATCCCTTATATAATTAAAAACTTATATAATTAAATATAAGTTTTACTTAAATATAAGTTACTTAAATATATACTTAAATATAAGTTAAATATAACATCATACCTTATATAATTATTAAAAACTACCTCAATCCCATCCCTTACATAATTATTAAAAACTACCTCAACCCCATCCCTTATATAATTATTAAAAACTACCTCAATCCCATCCCTTATACAATTATTAAAAACTACCTCAACCCCATCCCTTATACAATTATTAAAAACTACCTGAACCCCATCCCTTATACAATTATTAAAAATTACCTCAACCCCATCCCTTACATAATTATTAAAAACTACCTCAATCCCATCCCTTATATAATTATTAAAAACTACCTCAATCCCATCCCTTATATAATTATTAAAAACTACCTCAATCCCATCCCTTATATAATTATTAAAAACTACCTCAACCCCATCCCTTACATAATTATTAAAAACTACCTCAATCCCATTCCTTATATAATTATTAAAAACTACCTCAATCCCATCCCTTATACAATTATTGAAAACTACCTCAACCCCATCCCTTATATAATTATTAAAAACTACCTCAATCCCATCCCTTATACAATTATTAAAAACTACCTCAATCCCATCCCTTACATAATTATTAAAAACTACCTCAATCCCATCCCTTATATAATTATTAAAAACTACCTCAATCCCATCCCTTACATAATTATTAAAAACTACCTCAATCCCATCCCTTATATAATTATTAAAAACTACCTCAATCCCATCCCTTACATAATTATTAAAAACTACCTCAACCCCATCCCTTATATAATTATTAAAAACTACCTCAATCCCATCCCTTATACAATTATTAAAAACTACCTCAACCCCATCCCTTATACAATTATTAAAAACTACCTCAATCCCATCCCTTATACAATTATTAAAAATTACCTCAACCCCATCCCTTACATAATTATTAAAAACTACCTCAATCCCATCCCTTATATAATTATTAAAAACTACCTCAATCCCATCCCTTATATAATTATTAAAAACTACCTCAATCCCATCCCTTATATAATTATTAAAAACTACCTCAATCCCATCCCTTATATAATTATTAAAAACTACCTCAACCCCATCCCTGATACAATTATTAAAAACTACCTCAACCCCATCACTTATACAATTATTAAAAACTACCTCAACCCCATCCCTTATATAATTATTAAAAACTACCTCAACCCCATCCCTTATACAATTATTAAAAACTACCTCAACCCCATCCCTTACATAATTATTAAAAACTACCTCAATCCCATCCCTTATATAATTATTAAAAACTACCTCAATCCCATCCCTTATATAATTATTAAAAACTACCTCAATCCCATCCCTTATATAATTATTAAAAACTACATCAATCCCATCCCTTATACAATTATTAAAAACTACCTCAATCCCATCCCTTATACAATTATTAAAAACTACCTCAATACCATACCTTATACAATTATTAAAAACTACCTCAATCCCATCCCTTATATAGTTATTAAAAACTACCTCAATCCCATCCCTTATACAATTATTAAAAACTACCTCAATCCCATCCCTTATATAATTATTAAAAACTACCTCAATCCCATCCCTTATACAATTATTAAAAACTACCTCTCCCATCCCTTATACAATTATTAAAAACTACCTCAATCCCATCCCTTATACAATTATTAAAAACTACCTCAATCCCATCCCTTATATAATTATTAAAAACTACCTCAACCCCATCCCTTATATAATTATTAAAAACTACCTCAATCCCATCCCTTATATAATTATTAAAACTACCTCAACCCCATCCCTTATACAATTATTAAAAACTACCTCAATCCCATCCCTTATACAATTATTAAAAACTACCTCAATCCCATCCCTTATATAATTATTAAAAACTACCTCATCCCCATCCCTTATAGAATTATTAAAAACTACCTCAATCCCATCCCTTACATAATTATTAAAAACTACCTCAACCCCATCCCTTATATAATTATTAAAAACTACCTCAATAATATCCCTTATATAATTATTAAAATTACCTCAATCCCATCCCTTATACAATTATTAAAAACTACCTCAATCCCATCCCTGATACAATTATTAAAAACTACCTCAATCCCATCCCTTACATAATTATTAAAAACTACCTCAACCCCATCCCTTATATAATTATTAAAAACTACCTCAATCCCATCCCTTATATAATTATTAAAAACTACTTCAACCCCATCCCTTATATAATTTTTAAAAACTACCACAATCCCATCCCTTATATAATTATTAAAAACGACCTCAATCCCATCCCTTATATAATTATTAAAAACTACCTCAATCCCATCCCTTATATAATTATTAAAAACTACCTCAATCCCATCCCTTATATAATTATTAAAAACTACCTCAATCCCATCCCTTATACAATTATTAAAAACTACCTCAACCCCATCCCTTATAGAATTATTAAAAACTACCTCAATCCCATCCCTTATATAATTATTAAAAACTACCTCAATCCCATCCCTTATACAATTATTAAAAACTACCTCAATCCCATCCCTTATATAATTATTAAAAACTACCTCAATCCCATCCCTTATAGAATTATTAAAAACTACCTCAATCCCATCCCTTATATAATTATTAAAAACTACCTCAATCCCATCCCTTACATAATTATTAAAAACTACCTCAATCCCATCCCTTATATAATTATTAAAAACTACCTCAATCCCATCCCTTATATAATTATTAAAAACTACCTCAACCCCATCCCTTATACAATTATTAAAAACTACCTCAACCCCATCCCTTATACAATTATTAAAAACTACCTCAACCCCATCCCTTATATAATTATTAAAAACTACCTCAATCCCATCCCTTATACAATTATTAAAAACTACCTCAATCCCATCCCTTATATAATTATTAAAATTACCTCAATCCCATCCCTTATCGAATTATTAAAAACTACCTCAATCCCATCCCTTATACAATTATTAAAAACTACCTCAATCCCATCCCTTATATAATTATTAAAATTACCTCAACCCCATCCGTTATACAATTATTAAAAACTACCTCAATCCCATCCCTTATATAATTATTAAAAACTACCTCAACCCCATCCGTTATACAATTATTAAAAACTACCTCAATCCCATCCCTTATACAATTATTAAAAACTACCTCAATCCCATCCCTTATATAATTATTAAAAACTACCTCAACCCCATCCCTTATAGAATTATTAAAAACTACCTCAATCCCATCCCTTATATAATTATTAAAAACTACCTCAATCCCATCCCTTATATAATTATTAAAAACTACCTCAATCCCATCCCTTATACAATTATTAAAAACTACCTCAATCCCATCCCTTATATAATTATTAAAAACTACCTCAATCCCATCCCTTATAGAATTATTAAAAACTACCTCAATCCCATCCCTTATATAATTATTAAAAACTACCTCAATCCCATCCCTTACATAATTATTAAAAACTACCTCAACCCCATCCCTTATATAATTATTAAAAACTACCTCAATCCCATCCCTTATATAATTATTAAAATTACCTCAATCCCATCCCTTATACAATTATTAAAAACTACATCAATCCCATCCCTTATACAATTATTAAAAACTACCTCAATCCCATCCCTTATATAATTATTAAAAACTACCTCAACCCCATCCCTCATACAATTATTAAAAACGATCTCAATCCCATCCCTTACATAATTATTAAAAACTACCTCAATCCCATCCCTTATAGAATTATTAAAAACGATCTCAATCCCATCCCTTACATAATTATTAAAAACTACCTCAACCCCATCCCTTATATAATTATTAAAAACTACCTCAATCCCATCCCTTATATAATTATTAAAAACTACCTCAATCCCATCCCTTATACAATTATTAAAAACTACCTCAACCCCATCCCTTATATAATTATTAAAAACTACCTCAATCCCATCCCTTATACAATTATTAAAAACTACCTCAACCTCATCCCTTATATAATTATTAAAAACTACCTCAATCCCATCCCTTATACAATTATTAAAAACTACCTCAACCTCATCCCTTATATAATTATTAAAAACTACCTCAATCCCATCCCTTATATAATTATTAAAAACTACCTCAATCCCATCCCTTATACAATTATTAAAAATTACCTCAACCCCATCCCTTATATAATTATTAAAAACTACCTCAATCCCATCCCTTATATAATTATTAAAAACTACCTCAATCCCATCCCTTATATAATTATTAAAAACTACCTCAATCCCATCCCTTATACAATTATTAAAAATTACCTCAATCCCATCCCTTATATAATTATTAAAAACTACCTCAACCCCATCCCTTATAGAATTATTAAAACTACCTCAATCCCATCCCTTATATAATTATTAAAAACTACCTCAATCCCATCCCTTATACAATTATTAAAAACTACCTCAATCCCATCCCTTATACAATTATTAAAAACTACCTCAATCCCATCCCTTATACAATTATTAAAAACTACCTCAATCCCATCCCTTGTATAATTATTAAAAACTACCTCAACCCCATCCCTTATACAATTATTAAAAACTACCTCAATCCCATCCCTTATACAATTATTAAAAACTACCTCAATCCCTTCCCTTATACAATTATTAAAAACTACCTCAATCCCATCCCTTATATAATTATTAAAAACTACCTCAATCCCATCCCTTATACAATTATTAAAAACTACCTCAATCCCATCCCTTATATAATTATTAAAAACTACCTCAATCCCATCCCTTATACAATTATTAAAAACTACCTCAATCCCATCCCTTATACAATTATTAAAAACTACCTCAATCCCATCCCTTATACAATTATTAAAAACTACCTCAATCCCATCCCTTATATAATTATTAAAAACTACCTCAATCCCATCCCTTATATAATTATTAAAAACTACCTCAATCCCATCCCTTATATAATTATTAAAAACTACCTCAATCCCATCCCTTATACAATTATTAAAAACTACCTCAATCCCATCCCTTATATAATTATTAAAAACTACCTCAATCCCATCCCTTATATAATTATTAAAAACTACCTCAATCCCATCCCTTATATAATTATTAAAAACTACCTCAATCCCATCCCTTATATAATTATTAAAAACTACCTCAACCCCATCCCTTATATAATTATTAAAAACTACCTCAATCCCATCCCTTATACAATTATTAAAAACTACCTCAATCCCATCCCTTATATAATTATTAAAAACTACCTCAACCCCATCCCTTATAGAATTATTAAAACTACCTCAATCCCATGCCTTATATAATTATTAAAAACTACCTCAATCCCATCCCTTATACAATTATTAAAAACTACCTCAATCCCATCCCTTATACAATTATTAAAAACTACCTCAATCCCATCCCTTATACAATTATTAAAAACTACCTCAATCCCATCCCTTATATAATTATTAAAAACTACCTCAACCCCATCCCTTATACAATTATTAAAAACTACCTCATTCCCATCCCTTATACAATTATTAAAAACTACCTCAATCCCATCCCTTATATAATTATTAAAAACTACCTCAATCCCATCCCTTATACAATTATTAAAAACTACCTCAATCCCATCCCTTATATAATTATTAAAAACTACCTCAATCCCATCCCTTATACAATTATTTAAAACTACCTCAATCCCATCCCTTATACAATTATTAAAAACTACCTCAATCCCATCCCTTATACAATTATTAAAAATTACCTCAACCCCATCCCTTACATAATTATTAAAAACTACCTCAATCCCATCCCTTATATAATTATTAAAAACTACCTCAATCCCATCCCTTATATAATTATTAAAAACTACCTCAATCCCATCCCTTATATAATTATTAAAAACTACCTCAATCCCATCCCTTATATAATTATTAAAAACTACCTCAACCCCATCCCTGATACAATTATTAAAAACTACCTCAACCCCATCACTTATACAATTATTAAAAACTACCTCAACCCCATCCCTTATATAATTATTAAAAACTACCTCAACCCCATCCCTTATACAATTATTAAAAACTACCTCAACCCCATCCCTTACATAATTATTAAAAACTACCTCAATTCCATCCCTTATATAATTATTAAAAACTACCTCAATCCCATCCCTTATACAATTATTAAAAACTACCTCAATCCCATCCCTTATATAATTATTAAAAACTACATCAATCCCATCCCTTATACAATTATTAAAAACTACCTCAATCCCATCCCTTATATAATTATTAAAAACTACCTCAATCCCATCCCTTATACAATTATTAAAAACTACCTCAATACCATACCTTATACAATTATTAAAAACTACCTCAATCCCATCCCTTATATAGTTATTAAAAACTACCTCAATCCCATCCCTTATAGAATTATTAAAAACTACCTCAATCCCATCCCTTATATAATTATTAAAAACTACCTCAATCCCATCCCTTATACAATTATTAAAAACTACCTCTCCCATCCCTTATACAATTATTAAAAACTACCTCAATCCCATCCCTTATACAATTATTAAAAACTACCTCAATCCCATCCCTTATATAATTATTAAAAACTACCTCAACCCCATCCCTTATATAATTATTAAAAACTACCTCAATCCCATCCCTTATATAATTATTAAAACTACCTCAACCCCATCCCTTATACAATTATTAAAAACTACCTCAATCCCATCCCTTATACAATTATTAAAAACTACCTCAATCCCATCCCTTATATAATTATTAAAAACTACCTCATCCCCATCCCTTATAGAATTATTAAAAACTACCTCAATCCCATCCCTTACATAATTATTAAAAACTACCTCAACCCCATCCCTTATATAATTATTAAAAACTACCTCAATAATATCCCTTATATAATTATTAAAATTACCTCAATCCCATCCCTTATACAATTATTAAAAACTACCTCAATCCCATCCCTTACATAATTATTAAAAACTACCTCAATAATATCCCTTATATAATTATTAAAATTACCTCAATCCCATCCCTGATACAATTATTAAAAACTACCTCAATCCCATCCCTTACATAATTATTAAAAACTACCTCAACCCCATCCCTTATATAATTATTAAAAACTACCTCAATCCCATCCCTTATATAATTATTAAAAACTACTTCAACCCCATCCCTTATATAATTTTTAAAAACTACCACAATCCCATCCCTTATATAATTATTAAAAACGACCTCAATCCCATCCCTTATATAATTATTAAAAACTACCTCAATCCCATCCCTTATATAATTATTAAAAACTACCTCAATCCCATCCCTTATATAATTATTAAAAACTACCTCAATCCCATCCCTTATACAATTATTAAAAACTACCTCAACCCCATCCCTTATACAATTATTAAAAACTACCTCAATCCCATCCCTTATATAATTATTAAAAACTACCTCAATCCCATCCCTTATACAATTATTAAAAACTACCTCAATCCCATCCCTTATATAATTATTAAAAACTACCTCAATCCCATCCCTTATACAATTATTAAAAACTACCTCAACCCCATCCCTTATACAATTATTAAAAACTACCTCAATCCCATCCCTTATACAATTATTAAAAATTACCTCAACCCCATCCCTTACATAATTATTAAAAACTACCTCAATCCCATCCCTTATATAATTATTAAAAACTACCTCAATCCCATCACTTATATAATTATTAAAAACTACCTCAATCCCATCCCTTATATAATTATTAAAAACTACCTCAATCCCATCCCTTATATAATTATTAAAAACTACCTCAACCCCATCCCTGATACAATTATTAAAAACTACCTCAACCCCATCACTTATACAATTATTAAAAACTACCTCAACCCCATCCCTTATATAATTATTAAAAACTACCTCAACCCCATCCCTTATACAATTATTAAAAACTACCTCAACCCCATCCCTTACATAATTATTAAAAACTACCTCAATCCCATCCCTTATATAATTATTAAAAACTACCTCAATCCCATCCCTTATATAATTAATAAAAACTACCTCAATCCCATCCCTTATATAATTATTAAAAACTACATCAATCCCATCCCTTATACAATTATTAAAAACTACCTCAATCCCATCCCTTATATAATTATTAAAAACTACCTCAATCCCATCCCTTATACAATTATTAAAAACTACCTCAATACCATACCTTATACAATTATTAAAAACTACCTCAATCCCATCCCTTATATAGTTATTAAAAACTACCTCAATCCCATCCCTTATACAATTATTAAAAACTACCTCAATCCCATCCCTTATATAATTATTAAAAACTACCTCAATCCCATCCCTTATACAATTATTAAAAACTACCTCTCCCATCCCTTATACAATTATTAAAAACTACCTCAATCCCATCCCTTATACAATTATTAAAAACTACCTCAATCCCATCCCTTATATAATTATTAAAAACTACCTCAACCCCATCCCTTATATAATTATTAAAAACTACCTCAATCCCATCCCTTATATAATTATTAAAACTACCTCAACCCCATCCCTTATACAATTATTAAAAACTACCTCAATCCCATCCCTTATACAATTATTAAAAACTACCTCAATCCCATCCCTTATATAATTATTAAAAACTACCTCATCCCCATCCCTTATAGAATTATTAAAAACTACCTCAATCCCATCCCTTACATAATTATTAAAAACTACCTCAACCCCATCCCTTATATAATTATTAAAAACTACCTCAATAATATCCTTTATATAATTATTAAAATTACCTCAATCCCATCCCTTATACAATTATTAAAAACTACCTCAATCCCATCCCTGATACAATTATTAAAAACTACCTCAATCCCATCCCTTACATAATTATTAAAAACTACCTCAACCCCATCCCTTATATAATTATTAAAAACTACCTCAATCCCATCCCTTATATAATTATTAAAAACTACTTCAACCCCATCCCTTATATAATTTTTAAAAACTACCACAATCCCATCCCTTATATAATTATTAAAAACGACCTCAATCCCATCCCTTATATAATTATTAAAAACTACCTCAATCCCATCCCTTATATAATTATTAAAAACTACCTCAATCCCATCCCTTATATAATTATTAAAAACTACCTCAATCCCATCCCTTATACAATTATTAAAAACTACCTCAACCCCATCCCTTATAGAATTATTAAAAACTACCTCAATCCCATCCCTTATATAATTATTAAAAACTACCTCAATCCCATCCCTTATACAATTATTAAAAACTACCTCAATCCCATCCCTTATATAATTATTAAAAACTACCTCAATCCCATCCCTTATAGAATTATTAAAAACTACCTCAATCCCATCCCTTATATAATTATTAAAAACTACCTCAATCCCATCCCTTACATAATTATTAAAAACTACCTCAATCCCATCCCTTATATAATTATTAAAAACTACCTCAATCCCATCCCTTATATAATTATTAAAAACTACCTCAACCCCATCCCTTATACAATTATTAAAAACTACCTCAACCCCATCCCTTATACAATTATTAAAAACTACCTCAACCCCATCCCTTATATAATTATTAAAAACTACCTCAATCCCATCCCTTATACAATTATTAAAAACTACCTCAATCCCATCCCTTATATAATTATTAAAATTACCTCAATCCCATCCCTTATCGAATTATTAAAAACTACCTCGATCCCATCCCTTATACAATTATTAAAAACTACCTCAATCCCATCCCTTATATAATTATTAAAATTACCTCAACCCCATCCGTTATACAATTATTAAAAACTACCTCAATCCCATCCCTTATATAATTATTAAAAACTACCTCAACCCCATCCATTATACAATTATTAAAAACTACCTCAATCCCATCCCTTATACAATTATTAAAAACTACCTCAATCCCATCCCTTATATAATTATTAAAAACTACCTCAACCCCATCCCTTATAGAATTATTAAAAACTACCTCAATCCCATCCCTTATATAATTATTAAAAACTACCTCAATCCCATCCCTTATACAATTATTAAAAACTACCTCAATCCCATCCCTTATATAATTATTAAAAACTACCTCAATCCCATCCCTTATAGAATTATTAAAAACTACCTCAATCCCATCCCTTATATAATTATTAAAAACTACCTCAATCCCATCCCTTACATAATTATTAAAAACTACCTCAACCCCATCCCTTATATAATTATTAAAAACTACCTCAATCCCATCCCTTATATAATTATTAAAATTACCTCAATCCCATCCCTCATACAATTATTAAAAACTACATCAATCCCATCCCTTATACAATTATTAAAAACTACCTCAATCCCATCCCTTATATAATTATTAAAAACTACCTCAACCCCATCCCTTATACAATTATTAAAAACGATCTCAATCCCATCCCTTACATAATTATTAAAAACTACCTCAATCCCATCCCTTATAGAATTATTAAAAACGATCTCAATCCCATCCCTTACATAATTATTAAAAACTACCTCAACCCCATCCCTTATATAATTATTAAAAACTACCTCAATCCCATCCCTTATATAATTATTAAAAACTACCTCAATCCCATCCCTTATACAATTATTAAAAACTACCTCAACCCCATCCCTTATATAATTATTAAAAACTACCTCAATCCCATCCCTTATACAATTATTAAAAACTACCTCAACCTCATCCCTTATATAATTATTAAAAACTACCTCAATCCCATCCCTTATACAATTATTAAAAACTACCTCAACCTCATCCCTTATATAATTATTAAAAACTACCTCAATCCCATCCCTTATATAATTATTAAAAACTACCTCAATCCCATCCCTTATACAATTATTAAAAATTACCTCAACCCCATCCCTTATATAATTATTAAAAACTACCTCAATCCCATCCCTTATATAATTATTAAAAACTACCTCAATCCCATCCCTTATATAATTATTAAAAACTACCTCAATCCCATCCCTTATACAATTATTAAAAATTACCTCAATCCCATCCCTTATATAATTATTAAAAACTACCTCAACCCCATCCCTTATAGAATTATTAAAACTACCTCAATCCCATCCCTTATATAATTATTAAAAACTACCTCAATCCCATCCCTTATACAATTATTAAAAACTACCTCAATCCCATCCCTTATACAATTATTAAAAACTACCTCAATCCCATCCCTTATACAATTATTAAAAACTACCTCAATCCCATCCCTTGTATAATTATTAAAAACTACCTCAACCCCATCCCTTATACAATTATTAAAAACTACCTCAATCCCATCCCTTATACAATTATTAAAAACTACCTCAATCCCTTCCCTTATACAATTATTAAAAACTACCTCAATCCCATCCCTTATATAATTATTAAAAACTACCTCAATCCCATCCCTTATACAATTATTAAAAACTACCTCAATCCCATCCCTTATATAATTATTAAAAACTACCTCAATCCCATCCCTTATACAATTATTAAAAACTACCTCAATCCCATCCCTTATACAATTATTAAAAACTACCTCAATCCCATCCCTTATACAATTATTAAAAACTACCTCAATCCCATCCCTTATATAATTATTAAAAACTACCTCAATCCCATCCCTTATATAATTATTAAAAACTACCTCAATCCCATCCCTTATATAATTATTAAAAACTACCTCAATCCCATCCCTTATACAATTATTAAAAACTACCTCAATCCCATCCCTTATATAATTATTAAAAACTACCTCAATCCCATCCCTTATATAATTATTAAAAACTACCTCAATCCCATCCCTTATATAATTATTAAAAACTACCTCAATCCCATCCCTTATATAATTATTAAAAACTACCTCAACCCCATCCCTTATATAATTATTAAAAACTACCTCAATCCCATCCCTTATACAATTATTAAAAACTACCTCAATCCCATCCCTTATATAATTATTAAAAACTACCTCAACCCCATCCCTTATAGAATTATTAAAACTACCTCAATCCCATGCCTTATATAATTATTAAAAACTACCTCAATCCCATCCCTTATACAATTATTAAAAACTACCTCAATCCCATCCCTTATACAATTATTAAAAACTACCTCAATCCCATCCCTTATACAATTATTAAAAACTACCTCAATCCCATCCCTTATATAATTATTAAAAACTACCTCAACCCCATCCCTTATACAATTATTAAAAACTACCTCATTCCCATCCCTTATACAATTATTAAAAACTACCTCAATCCCATCCCTTATATAATTATTAAAAACTACCTCAATCCCATCCCTTATACAATTATTAAAAACTACCTCAATCCCATCCCTTATATAATTATTAAAAACTACCTCAATCCCATCCCTTATACAATTATTTAAAACTACCTCAATCCCATCCCTTATACAATTATTAAAAACTACCTCAATCCCATCCCTTATACAATTATTAAAAACTACCTCAATCCCATCCCTTATATAATTATTAAAAACTACCTCAACCCCATCCCTTGTATAATTATTAAAAACTACCTCAATTCCATCCCTTATATAATTATTAAAAACTACCTCAATCCCATCCCTTATACAATTATTAAAAACTACCTCAATCCCATCCCTTATACAATTATTAAAAACTACCTCAATCCCATCCCTTATACAATTATTAAAAACTACCTCAATCCCATCCCTTATACAATTATTAAAAACTACCTAAATCCCATCCCTTATATAATGATTAAAAACTACCTCAACCCCATCCCTTATACAATTATTAAAAACTACCTCAATCCCATCCCTTATACAATTATTAAAAACTACCTCAATCCCATCCCTTATACAATTATTAAAAACTACCTCAATCCCATCCCTTATACAATTATTAAAAACTACCTAAATCCCATCCCTTATACAATTATTAAAAACTACCTCAATCCCATCCCTTATACAATTATTAAAAACTACCTAAATCCCATCCCTGAAATAATTATTAAAAACGACCTCAACCCCATCCCTTATATAATTATAAAAAACTACCTCAATCCCATCCCTTATACAATTATTAAAAACTACCTCAACCCCATCCCTTATATAATTATTAAAAACTACCTCAACCCCATCCCTTATACAATTATTAAAAACTACCTCAATCCCATCCCTTATACAATTATTAAAAACTACCTAAATCCCATCCCTTATATAATGATTAAAAACTACCTCAACCCCACCCCTGAAATAATTATTAAAAACGACCTCAACCCCATCCCTTATATAATTATAAAAAACTACCTCAATCCCATCCCTTATACAATTATTAAAAACTACCTCAACCCCATCCCTTATATAATTATTAAAAACTACCTCAACCCCATCCCTTATACAATTATTAAAAACTACCTCAATCCCATCCCTTATACAATTATTAAAAACTACCTCAACCCCATCCCTTATATAATTATTAAAAACTACCTCAACCCCATACCCTCTATAATTATTAAAAACAACCTCAATCCCATCCCTTATAGAATTATTAAAAACGATCTCAATCCCATCCCTTACATAATTATTAAAAACTACCTCAACCCCATCCCTTATATAATTATTAAAAACTACCTCAATCCCATCCCTTATATAATTATTAAAAACTACCTCAATCCCATCCCTTATACAATTATTAAAAACTACCTCAACCCCATCCCTTATATAATTATTAAAAACTACCTCAATCCCATCCCTTATATAATTATTAAAAACTACCTCAATCCCATCCCTTATACAATTATTAAAAACTACCTCAACCTCATCCCTTATATAATTATTAAAAACTACCTCAATCCCATCCCTTATATAATTATTAAAAACTACCTCAATCCCATCCCTTATACAATTATTAAAAACTACCTCAACCCCATCCCTTATATAATTATTAAAAACTACCTCAATCCCATCCCTTATATAATTATTAAAAACTACCTCAATCCCATCCCTTATATAATTATTAAAAACTACCTCAATCCCATCCCTTATACAATTATTAAAAATTACCTCAATCCCATCCCTTATATAATTATTAAAAACTACCTCAACCCCATCCCTTATAGAATTATTAAAACTACCTCAATCCCATCCCTTATATAATTATTAAAAACTACCTCAATCCCATCCCTTATACAATTATTAAAAACTACCTCAATCCCATCCCTTATACAATTATTAAAAACTACCTCAATCCCATCCCTTATACAATTATTAAAAACTACCTCAATCCCATCCCTTGTATAATTATTAAAAACTACCTCAACCCCATCCCTTATACAATTATTAAAAACTACCTCAATCCCATCCCTTATACAATTATTAAAAACTACCTCAATCCCTTCCCTTATACAATTATTAAAAACTACCTCAATCCCTTCCCTTATACAATTATTAAAAACTACCTCAATCCCATCCCTTATATAATTATTAAAAACTACCTCAATCCCATCCCTTATACAATTATTAAAAACTACCTCAATCCCATCCCTTATATAATTATTAAAAACTACCTCAATCCCATCCCTTATACAATTATTAAAAACTACCTCAATCCCATCCCTTATACAATTATTAAAAACTACCTCAATCCCATCCCTTATACAATTATTAAAAACTACCTCAATCCCATCCCTTATATAATTATTAAAAACTACCTCAATCCCATCCCTTATATAATTATTAAAAACTACCTCAATCCCATCCCTTATATAATTATTAAAAACTACCTCAATCCCATCCCTTATACAATTATTAAAAACTACCTCAATCCCATCCCTTATATAATTATTAAAAACTACCTCAATCCCATCCCTTATATAATTATTAAAAACTACCTCAATCCCATCCCTTATATAATTATTAAAAACTACCTCAATCCCATCCCTTATATAATTATTAAAAACTACCTCAACCCCATCCCTTATATAATTATTAAAAACTACCTCAATCCCATCCCTTATACAATTATTAAAAACTACCTCAATCCCATCCCTTATATAATTATTAAAAACTACCTCAACCCCATCCCTTATAGAATTATTAAAACTACCTCAATCCCATGCCTTATATAATTATTAAAAACTACCTCAATCCCATCCCTTATACAATTATTAAAAACTACCTCAATCCCATCCCTTATACAATTATTAAAAACTACCTCAATCCCATCCCTTATACAATTATTAAAAACTACCTCAATCCCATCCCTTATATAATTATTAAAAACTACCTCAACCCCATCCCTTATACAATTATTAAAAACTACCTCATTCCCATCCCTTATACAATTATTAAAAACTACCTCAATCCCATCCCTTATATAATTATTAAAAACTACCTCAATCCCATCCCTTATACAATTATTAAAAACTACCTCAATCCCATCCCTTATATAATTATTAAAAACTACCTCAATCCCATCCCTTATACAATTATTTAAAACTACCTCAATCCCATCCCTTATACAATTATTAAAAACTACCTCAATCCCATCCCTTATACAATTATTAAAAACTACCTCAATCCCATCCCTTATATAATTATTAAAAACTACCTCAACCCCATCCCTTGTATAATTATTAAAAACTACCTCAACCCCATCCCTGAAATAATTATTAAAAACGACCTCAACCCCATCCCTTATATAATTATAAAAAACTACCTCAATCCCATCCCTTATACAATTATTAAAAACTACCTCAACCCCATCCCTTATATAATTATTAAAAACTACCTCAACCCCATCCCTTATACAATTATTAAAAACTACCTCAATCCCATCCCTTATACAATTATTAAAAACTACCTCAATCCCATCCCTTATACAATTATTAAAAACTACCTCAATACCATCCCTTATACAATTATTAAAAACCACCTCAATCCCATCCCTTATACAATTATTAAAAACTACCTCAATCCCATCCCTTATACAATTATTAAAAACTACCTCAACCCCATCCCTTATATAATTATTAAAAACTACCTCAACCCCATACCCTCTATAATTATTAAAAACAACCTCAATCCCATTCCTTATATAATGATTAAAAACTACCTCAACCCCATCCCTTATATAATTATTAAAAACTACCTCAACCCCATACCCTCTATAATTATTAAAAACAACCTCAATCCCATTCCTTATATAATGATTAAAAACGACCTCAATCCCATACCTTATACAATTATTAAAAACTACCTCAATCCCATCCCTTATATAATGATTAAAAACGACCTCAATCCCATCCCTTATATAATTATTAAAAACGACCTCAATCCCATACCCTCTATAATGATTAAAAACGACCTCAATCCCATCCCTTATATAATTATTAAAAACTACCTCAATCCCATCCCTTATATAATTATTAAAAACGACCTCAATCCCATACCCTCTATAATTATTAAAAACTACCTCAATCCCATCCCTTATATAATTATTAAAAACGACCTCAATCCCATTCCTTATATAATTATTAAAAACGACCTCAATCCCATCCCTTATATAATTATTAAAAACTACCTCAATCCCATCCCTTATATAATTATTAAAAACGACCTCAATCCCATACCCTCTATAATTATTAAAAACTACCTCAATCCCATCCCTTATATAATTATTAAAAACTACCTCAACCCCATCCCTTATATAATTATTAAAAACGACCTCAATCCCATCCCTTATATAATTATTAAAAACGACCTCAATCCCATTCCTTATATAATTATTAAAAACTACCTCAATCCCATCCCTTATACAATTATTAAAAACTACCTCAACCCCATCCCTTATACAACTAGAATCCGGGCACTCGGTAGAGCGCATACCTTCGCCGCAGCTACTGTTCTGTACTTGGCATGGGAGTGTATGCGATGTGAAACTTTATGTGAAATGCGATCGATTTTTAAAAATCAGAATTTGAGCAAATCTGTTTCATTCGTCTGTTAATATGCCTCCCCGATTGACAAATCTGCAATTTGAATTTCATTTGAGGTTGAAATGATTGCGGGAGATCGCGTTATAGTGATGACGTCTTGGATGGACATCCTCTTCTTCAGTCGCTCATAACTTTGAGTGAAATACGATCGAGTTAAAAATAGTCAGAATTTGAGCAAATCTGTTTCATTCGTTTGTTAATATGCCTCATCTCTTGACAAATCTGCAATTATAATTTTTTTTGAGGTTGAAATGATCGCGGGAGATTGCGTTATAGTGATGACGTCCTGGATGGACATCTTCTTCTTCAGTCGCGCATAACTTTGAGTGAAATACGATCGAGTTAAAAATAGTCAGAATTTGAGCAAATCTGTTTCATTCGTTTGTTAATATGCCTCATCTATTGTCAAATCTGCAATTATAATTTTTTTTGAGGTTGAAATGATCGCGGGAGATCGCGTTATAGTGATGACGTCCTGGATGGACATCTTCTTCTTCAGTCGCTCATAACTTTGAGTGAAATACGATCGAGTTAAAAATAGTCAGAATTTGAGCAAATCTGTTTCCCAAAATCTAATCAAATGTGTCCCGTATAATAACCAATCATCCCACCAAATTTCATGCAATTCGGTTGAATACTTTTTGAGTTATGCGATTAACATACACACACACAGACATACAAATAAATACACAGCGATCAAAACATAACCTTCCGCTTTTGCGAAGGTAATTATTAAAAACTACCTCAATCCCATCCCTTATACAATTATTAAAAATTACCTCAACCCCATCCCTTACATAATTATTAAAAACTACCTCAATCCCATCCCTTATATAATTATTAAAAACTACCTCAATCCCATCCCTTATATAATTATTAAAAACTACCTCAATCCCATCCCTTATATAATTATTAAAAACTACCTCAACCCCATCCCTTATACAATTATTAAAAACTACCTCAACCCCATCCCTTACATAATTATTAAAAACTACCTCAATCCCATTCCTTATATAATTATTAAAAACTACCTCAATCCCATCCCTTATACAATTATTAAAAACTACCTCAATCCCATCCCTTATATAATTATTAAAAACTACCTCAATCCCATCCCTTATATAATTATTAAAAACTACCTCAATCCCATCCCTTATATAATTATTAAAAACTACCTCAACCCCATCCCTTATACAATTATTAAAAACTACCTCAACCCCATCCCTTATACAATTATTAAAAACTACCTCAATCCCATCCCTTATATAATTATTAAAAACTACATCAATCCCATCCCTTATACAATTATTAAAAACTACCTCAATCCCATCCCTTATATAATTATTAAAAACTACCTCAATCCCATCCCTTATACAATTATTAAAAACTACCTCAATACCATCCCTTATACAATTATTAAAAACTACCTCAATCCCATCCCTTATATAGTTATTAAAAACTACCTCAATCCCATCCCTTATACAATTATTAAAAACTACCTCAATCCCATCCCTTATATAATTATTAAAAACTACCTCAATCCCATCCCTTATACAATTATTAAAAACTACCTCAATCCCATCCCTTATACAATTATTAAAAACTACCTCAATCCCATCCCTTATACAATTATTAAAAACTACCTCAATCCCATCCCTTATATAATTATTAAAAACTACCTCAACCCCATCCCTTATATAATTATTAAAAACTACCTCAATCCCATCCCTTATATAATTATTAAAACTACCTCAACCCCATCCCTTATACAATTATTAAAAACTACCTCAATCTCATCCCTTATACAATTATTAAAAACTACCTCAATCCCATCCCTTATATAATTATTAAAAACTACCTCAACCCCATCCCTTATAGAATTATTAAAAACTACCTCAATCCCATCCCTTACATAATTATTAAAAACTACCTCAACCCCATCCCTTATATAATTATTAAAAACTACCTCAATAACATCCCTTATATAATTATTAAAATTACCTCAATCCCATCCCTTATACAATTATTAAAAACTACCTCAATCCCATCCCTGATACAATTATTAAAAACTACCTCAATCCCATCCCTTACATAATTATTAAAAACTACCTCAACCCCATCCCTTATATAATTATTAAAAACTACCTCAATCCCATCCCTTATATAATTATTAAAAACTACTTCAACCCCATCCCTTATATAATTATTAAAAACTACCACAATCCCATCCCTTATATAATTATTAAAAACGACCTCAATCCCATCCCTTATATAATTATTAAAAACTACCTCAATCCCATCCCTTACATAATTATTAAAAACTACCTCAACCCCATCCCTTACATAATTATTAAAAACTATCTCAATCCCATCCCTTACATAATTATTAAAAACTACCTCAACCCCATCCCTTATATAATTATTAAAAACTACCTCAATCCCATCCCTTACATAATTATTAAAAACTACCTCAACCCCATCCCTTATATAATTATTAAAAACTATCTCAATCCCATCCCTTGCATAATTATTAAAAACTACCTCAACCCCATCCCTTATATAATTATTAAAAACTACCTCAATCCCATCCCTTATATAATTATTAAAAACTACCTCAATCCCATCCCTTATACAATTATTAAAAACTACCTCAATCCCATCCCTTATATAATTATTAAAATTACCTCAATCCCATCCCTTATCGAATTATTAAAAACTACCTCAATCCCATCCCTTATACAATTATTAAAAACTACCTCAATCCCATCCCTTATATAATTATTAAAATTACCTCAACCCCATCCGTTATACAATTATTAAAAACTACCGCAATCCCATCCCTTATACAATTATTAAAAACTACCTCAACCCCATCCCTTATAGAATTATTAAAAACTACCTCAATCCCATCCCTTATATAATTATTAAAAACTACCTCAATCCCATCCCTTATACAATTATTAAAAACTACCTCAATCCCATCCCTTATATAATTATTAAAAACTACCTCAATCCCATCCCTTATAGAATTATTAAAAACTACCTCAATCCCATCCCTTATATAATTATTAAAAACTACCTCAATCCCATCCCTTACATAATTATTAAAAACTACCTCAATCCCATCCCTTATATAATTATTAAAAACTACCTCAATCCCATCCCTTATATAATTATTAAAAACTACCTCAACCCCATCCCTTATACAATTATTAAAAACTACCTCAACCCCATCCCTTATACAATTATTAAAAACTACCTCAATCCCATCCCTTATATAATTATTAAAAACTACCTCAACCCCATCCCTTATACAATTATTAAAAACTACCTCAATCCCATCCCTTATATAATTATTAAAAACTACCTCAACCCCATCCCTTATATAATTATTAAAAACTACCTCAATCCCATCCCTTATACAATTATTAAAAACTACCTCAATCCCATCCCTTATATAATTATTAAAATTACCTCAATCCCATCCCTTATCGAATTATTAAAAACTACCTCAATCCCATCCCTTTAATCCCTTATACAATTATTAAAAACTACCTCAATCCCATCCCTTATATAATTATTAAAATTACCTCAACCCCATCCGTTATACAATTATTAAAAACTACCTCAATCCCATCCCTTATACAATTATTAAAAACTACCTCAATCCCATCCCTTATATAATTATTAAAAACTACCTCAACCCCATCCCTTATAGAATTATTAAAAACTACCTCAATCCCATCCCTTATATAATTATTAAAAACTACCTCAATCCCATCCCTTATACAATTATTAAAAACTACCTCAATCCCATCCCTTATATAATTATTAAAAACTACCTCAATCCCATCCCTTATAGATTTATTAAAAACTACCTCAATCCCATCCCTTATATAATTATTAAAAACTACCTCAATCCCATCCCTTACATAATTATTAAAAACTACCTCAACCCCACCCCTTATATTAATTATTAAAAACTACCTCAATCCCATCCCTTATATAATTATTAAAATTACCTCAATCCCATCCCTTATACAATTATTAAAAACTACATCAATCCCATCCCTTATACAATTATTAAAAACTACCTCAATCCCATCCCTTATATAATTATTAAAAACTACCTCAACCCCATCCCTTATACAATTATTAAAAACGATCTCAATCCCATCCCTTACATAATTATTAAAAACTACCTCAATCCCATCCCTTATACAATTATTAAAAACTACCTCAATCCCATCCCTTATACAATTATTAAAAACTACCTCAATCCCATCCCTTATACAATTATTAAAAACTACCTCAATCCCATCCCTTATATAATTATTAAAAACTACCTCAACCCCATCCCTTATATAATTATTAAAAACTACCTCAATCCCATCCCTTATATAATTATTAAAACTACCTCAACCCCATCCCTTATACAATTATTAAAAACTACCTCAATCCCATCCCTTATACAATTATTAAAAACTACCTCAATCCCATCCCTTATATAATTATTAAAAACTACCTCAACCCCATCCCTTATAGAATTATTAAAAACTACCTCAATCCCATCCCTTACATAATTATTAAAAACTACCTCAACCCCATCCCTTATATAATTATTAAAAACTACCTCAATAACATCCCTTATATAATTATTAAAATTACCTCAATCCCATCCCTTATACAATTATTAAAAACTACCTCAATCCCATCCCTGATACAATTATTAAAAACTACCTCAATCCCATCCCTTACATAATTATTAAAAACTACCTCAACCCCATCCCTTATATAATTATGAAAAACTACCTCAATCCCATCCCTTATATAATTATTAAAAACTACTTCAACCCCATCCCTTATATAATTATTAAAAACTACCACAATCCCATCCCTTATATAATTATTAAAAACGACCTCAATCCCATCCCTTATATAATTATTAAAAACTACCTCAATCCCATCCCTTACATAATTATTAAAAACTACCTCAACCCCATCCCTTATATAATTATTAAAAACTACCTCAACCCCATCCCTTATATAATTATTAAAAACTACCTCAACCCCATCCCTTATATAATTATTAAAAACTATCTCAATCCCATCCCTTGCATAAATTATTAAAAACTACCTCAACCCCATCCCTTATATAATTATTAAAAACTACCTCAATCCCATCCCTTATATAATTATTAAAAACTACCTCAATCCCATCCCTTATACAATTATTAAAAACTACCTCAATCCCATCCCTTATATAATTATTAAAAACTACCTCAATCCCATCCCTTATATAATTATTAAAATTACCTCAATCCCATCCCTTATCGAATTATTAAAAACTACCTCAATCCCATCCCTTATACAATTATTAAAATTACCTCAACCCCATCCGTTATACAATTATTAAAAACTACCTCAATCCCATCCCTTATACAATTATTAAAAACTACCTCAACCCCATCCCTTATAGAATTATTAAAAACTACCTCAATCCCATCCCTTATATAATTATTAAAAACTACCTCAATCCCATCCCTTATACAATTATTAAAAACTACCTCAATCCCATCCCTTATATAATTATTAAAAACTACCTCAATCCCATCCCTTATAGAATTATTAAAAACTACCTCAATCCCATCCCTTATATAATTATTAAAAACTACCTCAATCCCATCCCTTACATAATTATTAAAAACTACCTCAATCCCATCCCTTATATAATTATTAAAAACTACCTCAATCCCATCCCTTATATAATGATTAAAAACTACCTCAACCCCATCCCTTATACAATTATTAAAAACTACCTCAACCCCATCCCTTATACAATTATTAAAAACTACCTCAATCCCATCCCTTATATAATTATTAAAAACTACCTCAACCCCATCCCTTATACAATTATTAAAAACTACCTCAATCCCATCCCTTATATAATTATTAAAAACTACCTCAACCCCATCCCTTATATAATTATTAAAAACTACCTCAATCCCATCCCTTATACAATTATTAAAAACTACCTCAATCCCATCCCTTATATAATTATTAAAATTACCTCAATCCCATCCCTTATCGAATTATTAAAAACTACCTCAATCCCATCCCTTATACAATTATTAAAAACTACCTCAATCCCATCCCTTATATAATTATTAAAATTACCTCAACCCCATCCGTTATACAATTATTAAAAACTACCTCAATCCCATCCCTTATACAATTATTAAAAACTACCTCAATCCCATCCCTTATATAATTATTAAAAACTACCTCAACCCCATCCCTTATAGAATTATTAAAAACTACCTCAATCCCATCCCTTATATAATTATTAAAAACTACCTCAATCCCATCCCTTACATAATTATTAAAAACTACCTCAACCCCATCCCTTATATAATTATTAAAAACTACCTCAATCCCATCCCTTATATAATTATTAAAATTACCTCAATCCCATCCCTTATACAATTATTAAAAACTACATCAATCCCATCCCTTATACAATTATTAAAAACTACCTCAATCCCATCCCTTATATAATTATTAAAAACTACCTCAACCCCATCCCTTATATAATTATTAAAAACGACCTCAACCCCATCCCTTATATAATTATTAAAAACGATCTCAATCCCATCCCTTACATAATTATTAAAAACTACCTCAACCCCATCCCTTATATAATTATTAAAAACTACCTCAATCCCATCCCTTATATAATTATTAAAAACTACCTCAATCCCATCCCTTATACAATTATTAAAAACTACCTCAACCCCATCCCTTATATAATTATTAAAAACTACCTCAATCCCATCCCTTATATAATTATTAAAAACTACCTCAATCCCATCCCTTATACAATTATTAAAAACTACCTCAACCTCATCCCTTATATAATTTTAAAAACTACCTCAATCCCATCCCTTATATAATTATTAAAAACTACCTCAATCCCATCCCTTATACAATTATTAAAAACTACCTCAACCCCATCCCTTATATAATTATTAAAAACTACCTCAATCCCATCCCTTATATAATTATTAAAAACTACCTCAATCCCATCCCTTATATAATTATTAAAAACTACCTCAATCCCATCCCTTATACAATTATTAAAAACTACCTCAATCCCATCCCTTATATAATTATTAAAAACTACCTCAACCCCATCCCTTATATAATTATTAAAAACTACCTCAATCCCATCCCTTATACAATTATTAAAAACTACCTCAATCCCATCCCTTATACAATTATTAAAAACTACCTCAATCCCATCCCTTATACAATTATTAAAAACTACCTCAATCCCATCCCTTGTATAATTATTAAAAACTACCTCAACCCCATCCCTTATACAATTATTAAAAACTACCTCAATCCCATCCCTTATATAATTATTAAAAACTACCTCAATCCCATCCCTTATACAATTATTAAAAACTACCTCAATCCCATCCCTTATATAATTATTAAAAACTACCTCAATCCCATCCCTTATATAATTATTAAAAACTACCTCAATCCCATCCCTTATATAATTATTAAAAACTACCTCAATCCCATCCCTTATACAATTATTAAAAACTACCTCAATCCCATCCCTTATATAATTATTAAAAACTACCTCAATCCCATCCCTTATAGATTTATTAAAAACTACCTCAATCCCATCCCTTATATAATTATTAAAAACTACCTCAATCCCATCCCTTACATAATTATTAAAAACTACCTCAACCCCACCCCTTATATTAATTATTAAAAACTACCTCAATCCCATCCCTTATATAATTATTAAAATTACCTCAATCCCATCCCTTATACAATTATTAAAAACTACATCAATCCCATCCCTTATACAATTATTAAAAACTACCTCAATCCCATCCCTTATATAATTATTAAAAACTACCTCAACCCCATCCCTTATACAATTATTAAAAACGATCTCAATCCCATCCCTTACATAATTATTAAAAACTACCTCAATCCCATCCCTTATACAATTATTAAAAACTACCTCAATCCCATCCCTTATACAATTATTAAAAACTACCTCAATCCCATCCCTTATACAATTATTAAAAACTACCTCAATCCCATCCCTTATATAATTATTAAAAACTACCTCAACCCCATCCCTTATATAATTATTAAAAACTACCTCAATCCCATCCCTTATATAATTATTAAAACTACCTCAACCCCATCCCTTATACAATTATTAAAAACTACCTCAATCCCATCCCTTATACAATTATTAAAAACTACCTCAATCCCATCCCTTATATAATTATTAAAAACTACCTCAACCCCATCCCTTATAGAATTATTAAAAACTACCTCAATCCCATCCCTTACATAATTATTAAAAACTACCTCAACCCCATCCCTTATATAATTATTAAAAACTACCTCAATAACATCCCTTATATAATTATTAAAATTACCTCAATCCCATCCCTTCTACAATTATTAAAAACTACCTCAATCCCATCCCTGATACAATTATTAAAAACTACCTCAATCCCATCCCTTACATAATTATTAAAAACTACCTCAACCCCATCCCTTATATAATTATGAAAAACTACCTCAATCCCATCCCTTATATAATTATTAAAAACTACTTCAACCCCATCCCTTATATAATTATTAAAAACTACCACAATCCCATCCCTTATATAATTATTAAAAACGACCTCAATCCCATCCCTTATATAATTATTAAAAACTACCTCAATCCCATCCCTTACATAATTATTAAAAACTACCTCAACCCCATCCCTTATATAATTATTAAAAACTATCTCAATCCCATCCCTTACATAATTATTAAAAACTACCTCAACCCCATCCCTTATATAATTATTAAAAACTACCTCAACCCCATCCCTTATATAATTATTAAAAACTATCTCAATCCCATCCCTTGCATAAATTATTAAAAACTACCTCAACCCCATCCCTTATATAATTATTAAAAACTACCTCAATCCCATCCCTTATATAATGATTAAAAACTACCTCAATCCCATCCCTTATACAATTATTAAAAACTACCTCAATCCCATCCCTTATATAATTATTAAAAACTACCTCAATCCCATCCCTTATATAATTATTAAAATTACCTCAATCCCATCCCTTATCGAATTATTAAAAACTACCTCAATCCCATCCCTTATACAATTATTAAAATTACCTCAACCCCATCCGTTATACAATTATTAAAAACTACCTCAATCCCATCCCTTATACAATTATTAAAAACTACCTCAACCCCATCCCTTATAGAATTATTAAAAACTACCTCAATCCCATCCCTTATATAATTATTAAAAACTACCTCAATCCCATCCCTTATACAATTATTAAAAACTACCTCAATCCCATCCCTTATATAATTATTAAAAACTACCTCAATCCCATCCCTTATAGAATTATTAAAAACTACCTCAATCCCATCCCTTACATAATTATTAAAAACTACCTCAATCCCATCCCTTATATAATTATTAAAAACTACCTCAATCCCATCCCTTATATAATTATTAAAAACTACCTCAACCCCATCCCTTATACAATTATTAAAAACTACCTCAACCCCATCCCTTATACAATTATTAAAAACTACCTCAATCCCATCCCTTATATAATTATTAAAAACTACCTCAACCCCATCCCTTATACAATTATTAAAAACTACCTCAATCCCATCCCTTATATAATTATTAAAAACTACCTCAACCCCATCCCTTATATAATTATTAAAAACTACCTCAATCCCATCCCTTATACAATTATTAAAAACTACCTCAATCCCATCCCTTATATAATTATTAAAATTACCTCAATCCCATCCCTTATCGAATTATTAAAAACTACCTCAATCCCATCCCTTATACAATTATTAAAAACTACCTCAATCCCATCCCTTATATAATTATTAAAATTACCTCAACCCCATCCGTTATACAATTATTAAAAACTACCTCAATCCCATCCCTTATACAATTATTAAAAACTACCTCAATCCCATCCCTTATATAATTATTAAAAACTACCTCAACCCCATCCCTTATAGAATTATTAAAAACTACCTCAATCCCATCCCTTATATAATTATTAAAAACTACCTCAATCCCATCCCTTACATAATTATTAAAAACTACCTCAACCCCATCCCTTATATAATTATTAAAAACTACCTCAATCCCATCCCTTATATAATTATTAAAATTACCTCAATCCCATCCCTTATACAATTATTAAAAACTACATCAATCCCATCCCTTATACAATTATTAAAAACTACCTCAATCCCATCCCTTATATAATTATTAAAAACTACCTCAACCCCATCCCTTATATAATTATTAAAAACGACCTCAACCCCATCCCTTATATAATTATTAAAAACGATCTCAATCCCATCCCTTACATAATTATTAAAAACTACCTCAACCCCATCCCTTATATAATTATTAAAAACTACCTCAATCCCATCCCTTATATAATTATTAAAAACTACCTCAATCCCATCCCTTATACAATTATTAAAAACTACCTCAACCCCATCCCTTATATAATTATTAAAAACTACCTCAATCCCATCCCTTATATAATTATTAAAAACTACCTCAATCCCATCCCTTATACAATTATTAAAAACTACCTCAACCTCATCCCTTATATAATTTTAAAAACTACCTCAATCCCATCCCTTATATAATTATTAAAAACTACCTCAATCCCATCCCTTATACAATTATTAAAAACTACCTCAACCCCATCCCTTATATAATTATTAAAAACTACCTCAATCCCATCCCTTATATAATTATTAAAAACTACCTCAATCCCATCCCTTATATAATTATTAAAAACTACCTCAATCCCATCCCTTATACAATTATTAAAAACTACCTCAATCCCATCCCTTATATAATTATTAAAAACTACCTCAACCCCATCCCTTATAGAATTATTAAAACTACCTCAATCCCATCCCTTATATAATTATTAAAAACTACCTCAATCCCATCCCTTATACAATTATTAAAAACTACCTCAATCCCATCCCTTATACAATTATTAAAAACTACCTCAATCCCATCCCTTGTATAATTATTAAAAACTACCTCAACCCCATCCCTTATACAATTATTAAAAACTACCTCAATCCCATCCCTTATATAATTATTAAAAACTACCTCAATCCCATCCCTTATACAATTATTAAAAACTACCTCAATCCCATCCCTTATATAATTATTAAAAACTACCTCAATCCCATCCCTTATATAATTATTAAAAACTACCTCAATCCCATCCCTTATATAATTATTAAAACTACCTCAATACCATCCCTTATACAATTATTAAAAACTACCTCAATCCCATCCCTTATATAATTATTAAAAACGACCTCAACCCCATACCTTATATAATTATTAAAAACGACCTCAACCCCATCCCTTATATAATTATTAAAAACGACCTCAACCCCATCCCTTATATAATTATTAAAAACGACCTCAACCCCATCCCTTATATAATTATTAAAAACGACCTCAACCCCATACCTTATATAATTATTAAAAACGACCTCAACCCCATCCCTTATATAATTATTAAAAACGACCTCAACCCCATACCTTATATAATTATTAAAAACGACCTCAACCCCATCCCTTATATAATTATTAAAAACGACCTCAACCCCATCCCTTATATAATTATTAAAAACGACCTCAACCCCATACCTTATATAATTATTAAAAACGACCTCAATCCCATCCCTTATATAATTATTAAAAACTACCTCAACCCCATCCCTTATATAATTATTAAAAACGACCTCAATCCCATCCCTTATATAATTATTTAAAACGACCTCAACCCCATCCCTTATATAATTATTAAAAACGACCTCAACCCCATCCCTTATATAATTATTAAAAACGACCTCAACCCCATCCCTTATATAATTATTAAAAACGACCTCAACCCCATCCCTTATATAATTATTAAAAACTACCTCAACCCCATCCCTTATATAATTATTAAAAACGACCTCAACCCCATCCCTTATATAATTATTAAAAACGACCTCAACCCCATCCCTTATATAATTATTAAAAACGACCTCAACCCCATCCCTTATATAATTATTAAAAACGACCTCAACCCCATCCCTTATATAATTATTAAAAACCACCTCAACCCCATACTTTATATAATTATTCAAAACGACCTCAATCCCATCCCTTATATAATTATTAAAAACGACCTCAATCCCATCCCTTATATAATTATTAAAAACTACCTCAATCCCATCCCTTATATAATTATTAAAAACGACCTCAATCCCATCCCTTATACAATTATTAAAAACTACCTCAATCCCATCCCTTATATAATTATTAAAATTACCTCAACCCCATCCGTTATACAATTATTAAAAACTACCTCAATCCCATCCCTTATACAATTATTAAAAACTACCTCAACCCCATCCCTTATAGAATTATTAAAAACTACCTCAATCCCATCCCTTATATAATTATTAAAAACGACCTCAACCCCATCCCTTATATAATTATTAAAAACGACCTCAACCCCATCCCTTATATAATTATTAAAAACCACCTCAACCCCATACTTTATATAATTATTCAAAACGACCTCAATCCCATCCCTTATATAATTATTAAAAACGACCTCAACCCCATCCCTTATATAATTATTAAAAACGACCTCAACCCCATCCCTTATATAATTATTAAAAACCACCTCAACCCCATACTTTATATAATTATTCAAAACGACCTCAATCCCATCCCTTATATAATTATTAAAAACCACCTCAACCCCATACTTTATATAATTATTCAAAACGACCTCAACCCCATCCCTTATATAATTATTAAAAACGACCTCAACCCCATACTTTATATAATTATTCAAAACGGCCTCAACCCCATCCCTTATATAATTATTAAAAACCACCTCAACCCCATCCCTTATATAATTATTAAAAACCACCTCAACCCCATACTTTATATAATTATTCAAAACGACCTCAACCCCATCCCTTATATAATTATTAAAAACCACCTCAACCCCATCCCTTATATAATTATTAAAATTACCTCAACCCCATCCGTTATACAATTATTAAAAACTACCTCAATCCCATCCCTTATACAATTATTAAAAACTACCTCAATCCCATCCCTTATATAATTATTAAAAACTACCTCAACCCCATCCCTTATAGAATTATTAAAAACTACCTCAATCCCATCCCTTATATAATTATTAAAAACTACCTCAATCCCATCCCTTATACAATTATTAAAAACTACCTCTATCCCATCCCTTATACAATTATTAAAAACTACCTCAATCCCATCCCTTATATAATTATTAAAAACTACCTCAATCCCATCCCTTATAGAATTATTTAAAACTACCTCAATCCCATACCCTCTATAATTATGAAAAACTACCTCAACCCCATCCCTTATATAATTATTAAAAACGACCTCAACCCCATCCCTTATATAATTATTAAAAACCACCTCAATCCCATCCCTTATACAATTATTAAAAACTACCTCAATCCCATCCCTTTTACAATTATTAAAAACTACCTCAATCCCATCCCTTATACAATTATTAAAAACTACCTCAATCCCATCCCTTATACAATTATTAAAAACTACCTCAATCCCATCCCTTATACAATTATTAAAAACTACCTCAATCCCATCCCTTATACAATTATTAAAAACTACCTAAATCCCATCCCTTATATAATGATTAAAAACTACCTCAACCCCATCCCTTATATAATTATTAAAAACCACCTCAAACCCATCCCTTATATGATTATTAAAAACCACCTGCACCCCATCCCTTATATAATTATTAAGAAATAACATCCCGCCCCTTCCCATCCACCCCCCAAGTGGGCTGATGGTCATCTCTTAAGGTTGTAGTTCAGACATCTGTTGATTTGGGGGAACCACCCCTGGAATACTCTTCATCCGAAATCGAAAAATCTAAGACTGAGTGATCCTGTGGACAATCGAGTAGAAAGGCTGTATCAGGTTTCTGAGCAATCAGTTGGTAAATAAGGGACGAGTAGGGCTCCGAAGTTTGAGGAGATAAACCCCGCTAGGAGCCCCCACGATTCGAAATCGAAAATTCGAAGCCCGAGGGATTGTGCGGGCTACAGAACAATCAACCAGGTGATAAGGGAGATGAGAAATAGGAAAAACTTAACGGACGGACGGACGACCGGTCAAACAGACATCCGGACATCATGACCCATTTTATAAGTTCATCTCTTCAAGAATCGAGATGGGATGACCTCAAAAGTGCCTTCACCCCATCGCTGATACTGTATGATTAACTCCTGCGATACATTATATCAAGCAGTGAAAGCCATGCTGTGTAAAATAATTCCTTCATGATAGAACAGCAAACTGGTTGGCACACCCACCATGAGCAATCATCATGTTTGTAAAACAGAAATCAAAAAGTCACCACCTTTGCACACCTGGAGCCAGAGTTATTTAATTATTCACAGTTCTTTATGGATAGCACTTTCTATTCATCAGTTTTAGCATTCGTCATCTGATGAACATCTTTGGTCCACTAAGCAGATTAATGCTTGATAAACATACATACATATATATATATATATATATATATATATATATATATATATATATATATATATATATATATATATATATATATATATATATATATATATACAGAAGCTACGATAACGAGTTTGTCGAGTTTACCAGCTGCGCCCATTGCGACATTTGCTCACTGAATATTTACACTGAATTCCCGTTTCTACCAATACCTATAAACTCGAAAAAAATTGCTTATTTCAGATGAGACATCTACGAACTCATTAGTGACAGGTACCCTGCTAGTCCTTTACAACAAAACAAATCTTTCCGAAGCTCCTGTAATGAAATTGTGTCTAAGTTGAACCCAGGTGTTATGCTGTCTCCGACCACTGAGAGGCTCCTATAATTACTTGGACGAACATCGCTCAGACACATTCCTGTGACATTTATTCTGTGTGATAGTGTATACTCGAATGGTGCGTATTCCTAGATGTTCCAGGCTTGCTTGCACTAATTGCTAATTCATTGTTACTTCCATGATTACGGAATACTGATACAAAGCTTGGTGATTTCTTACAGGTGTTGCTAGAGATCAAAACTGAATTAAACCTACTATTGGGACAATGTTGTAGACCTTGATTCTTCCAACAATTAATTCAGTTTCCTCTCTTTGTCCCGAACAGACCGCCATGGCTCATAAGCTGATCCAAGTTCCAGTTTTCAGCGCAGACCCCCAGGCGACGGACACGGCCGCGCAACTGATACATTGGCTGAAGATCTTGGCTAATCATCTAAATTCCCAGGAGGGAATCACCGCTGACACGAAGCTTGCAGTGCTGCAATCCCAGGTGAACCATACTGTGTACATGTCCATTACACAGTGCGCGACGTACGATGCTGCTGTGGCCGAGCTGCGACGTATCTACATTAAAACACGAAGCGTGGTCTACTCCAGACATTTGCTTGCGTCTCGTCGACAACAGCCCATGGAGACCATAGACCAATTCGCTCAAGACCTCCGACGACTACTGAAGGACTGTACCCCTGCGTTATGCACCCATGAACAAGTCTGTGATGACCTTGTCCGCGATGCTTTTGTCTCAGGTATAAGATCGCCAGTCGTCAGACAAAGACTACTTGAAGAACCCGACTTGACCCGAGAAGAAGCCCTTCGGTTATCTCACGTGTACACCGATGTGCGGGAACAATCCGACGCATATGAACGCCCATATGTCACTCCGGGGATATCCCAACAGACACGACCGGAGAGAGCTACCTAGATGCTGCACCTCCACCGGAATCGGGGACAACGGACACTCTCGAGGACCCCGACCCGAGTTTGACGGCAGCTGCTGCTGCTGGACCCAAGCCAGGAAGTAACGCTAAGTGCTATTTCTGCGGGAACCGGAACCATCTCAGGTCAGTTTGTCCGGCTAAGGAAGCGAAGTGTCATTTGTGTACAAAGACGGGTCACTTTGCAAAAGTCTGTCGAGCGTCGAGGGGCCGGCGAGCTCGATCGACACTGAATGTGCTTATCTCCGTGCCCGCGGTATGAACGGCGCCCAGCGCGCCTCGCCCGACCTTGATTGGAATCGCCCCTCTCCATGGGCCCCGAGCTGAGGGCTCGACCTTGATGAGACTTGCCACGTCGACTAAACAAGTGGCGCAATCGCTTCAGTACGCGGCACGACCGTCCTTGACAGGAATTCTTTTGACGCCCAGCCAACTTCCGGGATCGGCCACCCGATCGGCGAACGCTGGCTTCGGCATTCCACGCATGGCACGAGCGCCCTCCGATCGACCTATGACCTACTTTGACTACACGAAAGCTGGGATCTTCGCGGGTGGCACGAATGCCCTCTGGTGGCGGCACGACTGGCCTACAAGCAACTTCAATGGCACGAAAGACATTAGCTGGCGTCGGATCCACATGCGAGGCTCGAGCGCTTCCTCTCGACGATTCGACATCTACAGGGCCACCTGGCCTGTCCCGCACGATTATCCCACTCATGATTGAAGGAATTTTTGCAAATGCTTTAATTGACATGGGATCCACTGATAGTTATGTTGATTTTCGACTTGTACAGAAGCATGGATGGCCGATTCTTGGGACAAGACGCAGAATCTTCATGGCTTCTCAAGGGCTATGGCTTAGCACAAAGGGGGAATGTCGACTGAAGCTTGTAATTAAGGGTCAAATGTTTCCGGATGTGCATTTAATGGTCTTACCAGCATTATGTGCAGAAGTTTTGCTAGGACATGATTTTTTCCAGCGACATGGGCACTTGGAAATGGAATTTGGTGGTACTGATACTCTTGCTGTGTGTGCTCTTGCAGGGATGCAAATTGAGCCACTGTCGCTGTTTCCCAATATGACCACAGACTGTACACCTGTTGCGGTTAAATTGCGACGCTACTCACGGGCTGACACGCAATTCATTGCGGAAGAGACTGCGCAGCTACTAAAGGAAGGTATCATAGAACCTAGTCGGTCGCCTTGGCAGGCCCAAGTTCTGGTGGTACGAACCGAATCACATCGCAAACGCATGGTAATCGACTATTCACAGATGATTAATCGGTTTACCAAATTGGACGCCTACCCTCTCCCGGGAATGGACTCCCTGGTTCGACAGGTGGCACAGTACTCGGTCTATAGCACTCTCGATCTACGTAGTGCGTATCATCAGATTCCCATCTCCGCGGCGGATCGCATCTACACTGCGTTTGAATCAGGCCAGAGGTTGTACCAGTTCACCCGGCTACCTTTCGGGGTCACGAATGGGGTTTCGTGCTTTCAAAGGGCTATGGACGACCTCATCGCTAAGGAGAATTTAACCGATGTCTTTGTCTATCTGGATAATCTCACGGTTTGCGGGCACGACAAAGAACATCATGATGCTAATCTGAAGCGCTTCCTCGAGGTCGCACACCGGTATCACTTGACTATGAATGAGGCTAAATGTCGCTATTCTGCTCGCACGATAGATCTCCTGGGGTACACCGTGACCCATGGCTCTGTCGCTCCGGATAAGGAGCATCTGCGACCCTTGCTCGACATTGCCCCGCCCTGCGATCGTGCTTCATTGAAGCGTGCTCTCGGGCTGTTTGCTCATTATTCCAAGTGGGTTCAAAATTTTTCTGCGAAGCTCCGCCCACTTGTGGATTGCGATGCGTTCCCCGTGAGTCACGCTGCCAAGGCCGCTTTTCATGGCCTGAAGTCTGACATCGCTGGCGCCGCTGTGTCGACGATTGACGAAAATAAATCCTTTGTTTTGGAAAGCGATGCGTCGGATCATGCGATAGCTGCGACACTCTCTCAGGGGGGGTGCCCTGTGGCCTTCTTTTCAAGGACTCTCTCCTCCACGGAACGGAGACATTCGTCTGTCGAAAAGGAGGCGTATGCCATCGTCGAGTCGATCAGGCGTTGTCGTCCCTATTTGCTCGGACGGTGTTTCCAAATTATCACAGATCAACAGAGCGTTGCATTTATGTACGACATGCAGCATGCTCAACGCATTAAGAATGAGAAAATCACTCGCTGGCGGATCGAGCTCGCCGATTTTTGCTACACAATCAAATATCGCACAGGGCAGGATAACCTTGTTGCTGATGCTTTATCGCGGCCGGCGATGTGTGCGAGCCTCACCTCTTTTGAGGATCTGCACGTTCTTCATGACACCTTGTGCCATCCCGGCGTGACGCGTTTTGGTCATTATGTGCGCAGTCGTAACTTGCCCTATTCCGTTGAGGATATTCGTCAGCTCTGTCGCACTTGTTCCGTATGCGCTGAACTCAAACCTCGCGTCTACAAATCTCCTATGGGCACGCTGGTCCAAGCCACTAGGCCGTGGGAGAGATTGGCGATGGATTTCAAAGGACCACTGCCGGCGTCACCGGCTTCGAGTAATTCTCGTTGTCTACTCACGATCGTTGATGAGTTCTCTAGATTCCCTTTTGCTTTCCCGTGCGGAGATATGTCTGCTGCTACGGTTATCCGGTGCCTGCAGAACTTGTTTTCTATGTTTGGGAATCCGGCCTATGTGCACACCGATCGAGGCGCGGTGTTCTTGTCCCAGGATGTGAGAAACTTCCTGCTCCAGCATAATGTCGCTTCTAGCTATACTACTCCGTATAGCCCACAGGCGAATGGACAGGTAGAACGCTTTAATGGCATAATATGGAGGGCCGTTACTCTGAGTCTTAAGTCCCGTGGCCTAGGACTAGACAAGTGGGCTTGGTCACTACCCGGGGCATTAAGCTCGATCAGGACTTTATGGTGTACTGCTACAAATCAAACTCCCCATGACCGGATGTTACGTTATCCGAGGCATTCAGGCAGTACCCGACCTTTACCGGGTTGGCTTGCTGAGCCGGAACCGGCTTTTCTCAAACGTGCAGTTCGCATGAGTAAATATGACCTACTGGTAGACAAGGTGCAGGTTCTCCAAGCTAACCCCGAGCACGCCCGTGTATTGTTGCCCAATGGACGGAAGTCGACGGTCTCAGTACGCCACCTGGCCCCATGCGGGGAAGTTGACGAACCAGCTTACGATCCCGTTGATCCGCCTATGGAGCATCTGCCGGCTTCCTCACCGCTACGTGCACCCGATCCGGCTGGACCTGTGGGGCCACCACCGTCACCCGATTTAGGCGGCTACTCTGACGCGGGGGACTCCGGTCTTGGGGATGTAGTACCCGGTAGTTACCGGACCCGCGCAGGGAGGGAGATTCGCCGCCCCGACCGCTATGGATGGGACTGACTGACATGGACTGGCAACTGCTGCTCACTGATATTACTCTGCTGCTATGTGCTAGCTTGATTTCTGCCTTAGTGGAAGTGTAGTTTTAACGGCGAGGAGAATGTAATGAAATTGTGTGTAAGTTGAACCCAGGTGTTATGCTGTTTCCGACCACCGAGAGGCTCCTTTAAGAACTCGGACGAACATCGCTCCGACACATTCCTGTGACATTTATTCTGTGTGATAGTGTATACTCGAATGGTGCGTATTCCTAGATGTTCCAGGCTTGCTTGCACTAATTGCTAATTCATTGTTACTTCCATGATTACGGAATACTGATACAAAGCTTGATGATTTCTTACAGGTGTTGCGAGAGATCGAAACTGAATTCAACCTACTATTAGGACAATGTTGTAGACCTTGATTCTTACAACAGCTCCATCCGAAGATAATGTGTTTCCAGTTTCTGACGGATGGCATTCTTTTTTCATCATTAAAAAGTTTGTTGGTGGCACATTCACAACCCATGGCATATGGATCACCTTGACCTGCTCATGCGATGCATGTGTGTGTGACCATAGCATGGCGATCCGATAGTTCGGTGTCACCACCTAATGACCTGATGGCGGAATTGCGAGCAAGTTAAATTCCAGGGGCAAACAAAAGTGTGCCAAAGACTTCTCTCTTACCCACATCCCTCTTTCCCTTGTTTATGTTTAAAGCAATGTGGTAACTGTTCTGTGTTTCAAATATCAGGCAAACGACATGGGGTTAGAGGGTGTGAGAAGAGATATGTGCCATGGACAAAAATAACTGTTCAAATTTAATACCAAGGTTTTCAGACTATAATGTGGTGTGTGGTTAGTTATAATAACTACGGTAATTGTTCTTCCTGTCGCTTCACTGACAGGTTGAAACAAAAGACAGGAAGTTGTACTTCACAAACACATTGCATGTCTGTCTGTGTCAACGAGGATGTAAAAATGAAGTAAAACGTGTGAAAAATGGATCTTTTATAACATGTAATTGTTGTTGTTGTTGTTGTTTGTTGTGCTCCTTCCGTGTATGTTTTTAAATATATATATATTAATTTGAGAAGTATTACTATATTTAATTTTGTGTGCTCCTCTTGTGTCCTTGTAAAAGGTACCTGCTGTGCTAGAATAATGTTATGAATTTGGTAGAGCAACATCTAGAGCTAGGTAGATCTGAATAGGTAGGTATTCGACTGTCGTGACAGGGACTCTACATGTAATAAGTTCTTGATGTTGAGGCGTTTGTCGGGGTAAGATGTATGATTGTGGTTCTACCTGGAGATTCGAGTGTTAAGTAGTGAGGGATTAAAGATAACGCCCCTGTGAGTCTCACCTAGTAGTCAAACATTTGTCCATTATGGCACTGCAAACCACATAAACATTAGTTAGGTCCTTAGCGCAACATTAAATAATTCCTTTCCCTGACAATGACTTCGGAACAAATGGACAGGAAACCAGGCCAAAAAACACCGCCACAATTGGCCGCCACCGTTTACACCTCCAAGGCCTACAAACCTCGCCTGGCACGTGTTATAACACAAGGACCGCGGGGTTGGGGACGGGACAGTGGAGCGATGCCGCAGAGGGCGTGACCTGGGCGAGCCGGCGAGTTGGGAGGCTATTATTGGCTGAGGAGTGCGCCAATGTGACGTCATCGGCGAGAGATATTATCGACGGTCGGACGCCATTTTAGGGCAGTTCGTTGGCAGTTGGCACTCAGCAGTCAGCAGTTCGTTGGCAGTTGGCACTCAGTAGTTGGCACTCAGCAGTCGGCACTGAACAGTTGGCACTTGGCTGCCAGCACTCCCGCAGAGAGTCGAGTCGAGTGGAGTTCAAAGGAGTCCTTCCTGTCCCTGGTCAAGTGGAGTTCGTTTGCTTTGTGCAGCCCTGCGTTGGACCGTTGGAGCAAGGGAGCTCGTGGTGTGGGTGTGCCGTTGAACCGACGAGGCCTGGTGGCGCTTGGAGGCGGACAGAGAGGGCCGCGGGGCCGTGGTACACTGAAGACGAAAGGAGCCAGATAAGCCCGATCTCCGCGTTTACACTTTACATGACAAGACGTGTTATTTTCGTATTAATCTCCCTCGTATCGTGTTTGATATCTGTTGTGTGTGGGATCCCAATTTAGGCTTATTAGAGTTATTAGTATTACCGGCGCGGGCTTTTTCACTGTCTTTACTTTTCATTAATAAATCCTTGTATTATTTTCAGTATATATCTGAACGCAGTTTCCTGGGTGTTTGATTTTAGTAGATAAGGCGGTGGGGCGGAGCTTTGCTGTGTCCGCCATTCCGTGCGTTTAACTTTAAGTGTTTGATTTGGAATCCGCATCCGCATTGAGTTCTCGCCTCGGGAGTTAAAGCCTCGCAATTGGCCATCCGCAACTGTGGTATTAATCGCGGTTGCATGACAAGTGGTGTCAGGAGTGGGATTCGAACCCGTCGGACAAATTTTTTTTGTCCGCGGCGCGACATCGACACGGTCGGGCGTACATTGCGCCCGACGTTCGAACGCAAAATTTTTATAGGCGAGGCGGAGAAATTTAATAATCAATTGGGCATACGGAGCGCGATATCGCGTCTTCGTCAAATTTAAATTGTGTTACTGGAATTATTAAAATAAATACGCGCGCGGGAAACAATCTTCCGGAAGGCGGATGTCGGAGATTGACGAGTTGGAGGTACGCAGTGAGGCTTCCGTCAGCGTCGGGAGTGAGCCGGAAATGGGGGATATGGAGGATAGCGTTGGAACTTCCCCAGCCGCTGGGACGGCCCTGATAGATCTCCAGACCATAGTAAATTTAATAAATGCTCAGAGGGCCGATAGTGAGCGAGCCAGTCGGGAATTGAATGACAAAATTGAAGGGATGGAAAAGAACAGTGAGCGATTGGGAAAGCAGATGGGAGACATGAACGCACAGGGTGAGCAAAACCTTGCAGAAATTCGGGGAATAAATGATAAAATTGATGGGTTGGAAAATAAAATGGAGGGAATGAGTAATGATATGGGAGAAATGAAAAACAAAATGGAGTCCCAGGGGAATGAATGGAGGGAAGGACTGAAGGATATGAGTGACCAAATTAATGGATTAAAAAGGGAAATGGCAATTGTGGCAAGTGTACAGGTGAGCGGAGAATGTCCACAGTTCGATGGGGAATGTGTACAGGTAGATGGGGAATGCCTGCAGGTAAACGTGGAGTGTCCACAGGTGAGCGGGGAGTGCCCACAGGTGAGCGGGGAAGGAAATTTCGAATGTGAGAGTTGTAATGGGGAATGTTTCCTACATTCTGGCCTGGTTGTTTATCGGGACCGTGTGGATGTCACAACACCCCAACCGGGGGATGAATTTGGAATTGTGCAGCACCAGGGCGGTGGTGCGGAGCAAGAGGGGGTAGAGTTTTTGGGGGTCCATGCGATAGAGCCGGACCGGGTATTTATTGGGGATATTGATCAAAGCCTGGCGGGGCCAGGAATGATTTGTAATGATGATGATGATGATAAGGATAATTTGATCCAGCGGCTGGAGACCTGTGACAGTCCCATGGAGGTAGAGCTTGTTCAGGCCCGAAGGAGCCTGGGTGATGAGGTGAGTTGGTCCGAGGAGGTGGTTGGAATGACCGAGGGGACGCTCACCTTACACTGCTATTTGGAAACAGAGGCTCCAAAATTGGACAACCAGTTGGGGAAGTGTGTTGGCTCCGGGCTGGATTTGGATCTTGGAGGATCGGGAGATAGAGCTTCTGGAGATTTGGTCCCTGTAGGGAATTTGGACCAACTGCAGGGAGGGGCAGAACAACCGGTGGTAGAGGTTGTTCCCTGCAGCTGCGGTTTGGCAGTGGGAATGAAAATTTGTAAAATAAAATTTAAAATAAAATTACAATGGGAACTTGATTTGGAGCAGCCATGGTTGGGATTGGTCCCCGGGCTGCGGGATCTGGACATGGAGAGGTCATGGGTGATGGCCTCGGGCAAAAGTTGCCCCTTTCAAAATTTGGGTATGCCAGCCAGCTGGGGGGCTGTGATGGTGAGATTTGGACGTGGGGTCCAGCCTTGGGTGTCGAGGTACGACCTGTGTCCCACGGGGGGTCTGGTGGATTGTGACGTCCCTTGTCCGTCGGGGCGCCGTCCGAGCCGGTGGCTCGGGCCGGCAGGGTCACCGGACCCTGGTGGGGGTTAAGACCTCCAGGGGGGTCCGAGGTGGTTTCTCAAGCCTGGGATGGCAAATATTGAGGACCACTAGGGGGAAGTGTTGTGGGTCGTGCTCTGGTGGTGGCACTGCAGACGGCCAACTTGGGCCTGATGTAGTGACCACCCGGGCATGCGACCTGACACCCTCTCCCTGAGACTTTGGGACAACCGGCATGTGATGACCTGCCATGCCGTGTTGGTCGATGGACGCGGGTCAAACCGAATGGACAGGGAATGAGACAGCCTGCCGGACAACCATTGGGGCATCTGTGGAACGTGATGGTGTGAGTGACCTTCCACAGATGCTCCGTTATGATTTATGGACTCTCGGGTTGGGAAGAGAGCCATGGGGATGTGAATCGGGAGATGTGTAACGAGCCGAGCATATGGGCCATGCTCGGCTGGCATGTGTATGGCAAAGCATCCTTCTTTGGTGAGGTTAGTGAAATGTGACAAATGGTTGGCATGGGTAATCTGTGGGTTAGATGGAAATTTAAGGGTGGATTTTGAAATGTCATGGTGGACACTGTACAGTGACGCCATTATTGATCCAGGTGTGTAGACCAAAGTGTTGGAGGCTGTGATGAAATTAATAGGGTAGCAAGACACAGCTTTCAACTGGTTGCGGGGGCAACTGTGCTGATATTTGGGACGCGGGATCATGGGGATGCAGTTGTGTGGTCTTTGGGTCAACGTGGTGCTGTGTGTGTCCGAGGTGTGTGGACCATGTCTTCTGGGTGGGTCTCCTGGTGGAGCATGGCTGTTGACTGGACCTTGGTGTGGTCAAGTGTGGGTGAGCACTGGGGGGGGCTGCAGTTCTGTAGTCGGACTGGGGGATGATGGGGAGGTGCAGGGGACGTGGCTGTAGGGATGCCACGCACTGCGACCGTGCCCCCCAGGGCCGAGGTGTGTGCGGTAGTGTGTGTTGTGGCAGCAAGTGCTCACCACATTGGCCAGCTGGGGCTGGTGCAGCTGTGTTCCTCGCAGGGGGTCGAAGGATGGATGGTGGGTCGCACCCTTATGGACACTCATGGGCCATGTTGGCGTTTTGACTGCTCACCTTGTCCCGATGACCCTTGCACGGTAGGGGTGCAGAGCTGTCGTGGCCACCAGTAGTTGTGTAGTGATGATCACCGTTGGATGCGGATCCACATATCTGCCAGTGTAGTGGGGACAAAAGAGAAATTTGGGAGTATTGGATAGGCCCAATGTGAAATTTTGGGATTGTGAAGGGTGGATGACGCTCTTGGACCCGACCAACCTGCAACTACCTGCACTTGAGGTGAGTGTCTTGAGGAGTACTGTCCCAGGCTTCAGGACTTGCTTTGAAGATTGGGGACATGTAATTTGGAGTTGGGAGGCGGGTGAGAGTGATGACATGGCCGGTGAGGGGATGGAATGGGAGCCACGCAGTGTCTTGTGGGCACGGAGGTATATAATATGGAGAGCCAATTGGCCACCTCGCAGCATTAGCCGCCGTGAAGCCACCGGAAATAGTCTGGCGGCCATATTGGGAAGCCGATCGTAAGCCTGTCAAAGCAAAGGCGTGGCGCACTGATGATGCAGCTGGAGCGAATTTTAGGACCGCCGACTATTTAATTAATATAGAATACTAATATTTGAACTGATATTCGGGCTCAGAATCCCGTTCTTTAAGGAAATGGTGTTCATTAAGTTTGAAGTTGGTTCTAGACGCATTTTTCCTGGGGAATCCAATGGTTTAGAGCTTGTTTGAAAAAAAAGTGCCCAAAATTACCGCTCGGTGTTCTTTATCGTTCTTCTCATGACCCAATCACCCACTAGTAGGAATAAGAATCCTGACATGTTACACCCCTGTTTAACTCCTGTCTTCACCTTGAACCATTCTGTTGTTTCACCTTGGTCGACGACCGCACATTGAAAGTCTTGGTAAAGGGCTTTTACAAGGTTCACTAATTTTCCAGGTATGCTGTATTTCTTCATTATGACCCAGACTTTCTCTGGGCAAGGAGTCGAAAGCTTTCTAGAAATCTATAAAATTGAGGTACATCGTCGTTTGCCATTCTTTGGCTTGTTCTATAATATTCCTCAATATAAAGATCTGATTTGTTGTCATGTTATATGATGTTACTTAATTCAGTCATTATATTGTAACTAAGATGTGTATGTTTCTATTACCGAGATGTTAGAAACCACGCAGATATAATGATAACCAGAGTTTATTCTACACTGACATGGGTCAGCAACACATCAACAGTGAGTCAGTCACATAAATGACATGAAACGCTGTCATGTAGTTAACCCACACAATTCACAGTTAACCCACAAAACACACCCACACCATGTAGAGATGAGGTCGCTCTTATATTTCAGCTTGCTCTGGTGTTGCCTCACTGGTGAGCAAACAGGACCAGTTTGCAATATTTTTTCCTGATGCGCTCTTCCTTCATGTCATCATCGAGTGTTCTCACAACATGATGGAAACGTATCTTGCTGTATGATTGTGATACAGAATGTATTAAAGCAAACACATGGTTGCTGTCTGCCTCACAGTCAAACATGTGCCGATCCAAGGAAGCAAATGTAGACCGACCGACCTCAGAAAGGACAGAAGTGGAAATTGCCACTCTTATCCCACTTTCACGAGGCATTTTGCCATTGCTTACAGCCAGGAGCCTCTTGACACAGCGTTCAGTCGCCTCACAGACACGAACAACACTGTGCGAGGGAACTATGAGGCCACCCCTGTTCTTGGTAACAATCAGGCTGTACATTGGTGTGGTTTGCCATTCTTCGTTGTTACTGGTCAATGCAGAAAGACATTGGCTACACTTCAGAGTCTTCCTCACCATCCTCACCACATAGCCGGCAATATAGCCAACACATGACTCTGTAAAGATGGAAAGTTGCTCAAAATTTGGAATATCCGCATAGTCGTGGTCCTCTTTTGCCGGCGATCTCAACTCCAGGTCGTATCGTCTGGCCACCAACATGTCGTGACTCTCGTCAGGCACAGCCTGCTTTGCAACGCACTTGAAGGAAGCCGCATTCAGGATTCTGGTTGAGTCCTGTGCAGAACAGTTCCCACTTGCAGACTTGATGTCATGTCGCATCAAGAGGCGCTTATATGCGGCAACAAACTGCCAGGCCGTTGGGTTATTCCCACTTCCACATGCAATGCGGACCGCTCCAAAGAAAAGTTCAATGTGGTCTTGGCTCATTTTGTACGTGAGCAGGTATCGCAGGGGAGATGAGGCAGGTTTGACATATGTGAAATACAAAATTTTGACACTCTCTATGCAGATCATGAAACCAATGAAGGGGGTTTTCAAACGCGTATTGGTCATAACTTGACCATTCATGTTTTTGATGTTGGACAAGTAACTGTAGACAGTATCCAGGAATGGCAGGAAAAGTCCTTCTCGTGATGTCATGAGTGGTGCCTTGTAGTTTCGTGCCAATGGATTGCGAGAATTTAGAATGTCAAACAGTTTGTCCAATGTTTCAATGTATTGGCAGGTAGCCTCACTGCCCTGAAATTCTGATAGTTGCAAAGTGTCCCTGCAAAACCGAATTGCATCTGCCACACTAGTGCTCAATGTCTGAGCAGCTGTGTCCACCTTCATGACATTGCTCTTCCACTCGATGTGTTTCCGGGAGAGCTTATTTCCCAGACGCAAGCCTTCCCTCTTCTGCAGATCAAAGAGTGCCTGGATGTATTTCCACGCGATGACTTTTTTGTTGCCATCCTCCATCATTTTCATGGATCCAAGACAGTTTCTTGCAAGTTTAAGCATGTGACATGCATCGAGTACAACACAAATTTTCTTTTCGGGATTTGCTGGGTGGGGAAATGTTGGTTTCACATTCTGCGGCGTGATGTCGGCACCTAGCTCACGTAACATTGTCAAATGAGCGGACGGTCCATCGCAAGTTAAGGAAACCACCTCTGCACCGATATCATGCAATTTTAGTAGACATTGTGTCACCAAATTCGCCTGTTCCTTCCCCGACAATCCATTTATCATAAAGTATGCTACAGGCACTTTCCAACTGTCATTCAGTGCAACCAGCATGAAAACCAGTGCGTTGCTGGCCTGGGGAGCACTGTCATCTTGGACTCCGTTTCCGATGTCGACGTACCCCAATACCTTGTCCCCTAAAAAGTCAATTGCCTTCATGATGGCCATCTCGTCTAACATCAGGCTACACAGTGTTCTCTTGCCAGTCTCCTTCTCTGCTTTAAACCGGCTCTCTAGTGTTTGGAATACAACTGCACTAAAACCAGGTGAATCGGCTTCCCAATATGGCCGCCAAGCAACTTCCGCTAGCTTCAGCCGACAGCCGTCATTGGCTCTCCAGTTTATTATATACCTCCGTGCTTGTGGGTGGCGTATGTTTTTGTGTTGTGGTTATGTGTTTTGATGTGGTCGTGAGAGTGGAACCTGGAGAGTGAGTGATGATTATTGGAGATAATGAGGGGTGATACTTGTGCTTTTGGAAATGTGTGATGGTTTAAATGTGAACTGGGGGATTTCACATGTAGCAGGCCATGGCAAGCCTTGTAACACCTTTTACACCATCTATGGAATTGTACTGAATTGTGCTGAGTTGTGTGGAGAATTGAATGGCAGCGGGGGAGGAAGTGTGTTTTGGGGTCTTGTGGGTGGGGAAGGTGTGTGTGTCCGCAGGTACAGAGCAAGCTCTGAGGAGCGATGCCTGCGGGCCCCCCTCTGCGGCAATTACCCCTGGCAGCCGGTGGTAACTGGAAATTGGAGCTCGTCGGTGGAGGGTCTGGTTGGGCGCCGCGGGGTGAGGAAGTCCCCCGGTGACCCGTGTTGCTGCGCGAAAGCAGGAGGCAAAGGAGCCTGGTGTGTGTGGAGACCCTCACCGGCGAGGTAACGGCGGAAAGGGGCTGTTGGGCTGTCACGGGGCCAAGAGGTAAAGGGGGGGAGGGGGGGCAATGAACTTGTAAGTCGGTTGACTTGTTTTTGGGACTGCGGGCACCACAGCCTGATGCGCCCCCACCATCTTTTTGTGCGGTGCCTCCCCGCTGCCTAGTTGAGGAATGCACACACACGCGAATGACATCAATGCCATGGTCCTGCAGGGGGGTGTATTGAAATAAGTGCTTTGTTGATTTTTGAAATGCCTTGATGATTTTTGGAATGAGGATGAGCGGTTAAGGGGTCTGTGTTGCATGAATGTGGGCGAAATCTACCGAGGGTCCGAGCCATGTCACTTACCTGCAACATCTGGACAGGGCCCGAGGAAATTTAGGGGGGTGCATTGGGATGGCCCCGCAGGTAAGGTTGTGTCTTGTGGCATCCACCGGGGGACGCGGTCTGTAGACCGGGGTATGTACAAAGGGTAGAGTTTTGAGTTTTTTTGGAAAGATGGTTAAGTTTTGTGGTTAAGTTAGTGTTGCGTGTTGTTTGTTCCTCCCTCCGCAGGAACAATGAAGAAAATGTACATACTTGCATGATGGTTAAGGGGTTTAGCATGTTAAGGAAGTGTAGGTAGGTAGTCCGACTCACTTCCCACAGCCCTTCCTGATTTAATTCATAGGTTAATTAAGTATGTGACAGTAAGTGTTAAGGCTGGAATGGTAGCGCCTGCGGTGAACCTTGCAGGAGCTACGGTTCCAGGGGGGGGGGCTGTGTTATGAATTTGGTAGAGCAACATCTAGAGCTAGGTAGATCTGAATAGGTAGGTATTCGACTGTCGTGACAGGGACTCTACATGTAATAAGTTCTTGATGTTGAGGCGTTTGTCGGGGTAAGATGTATGATTGTGGATCTACCTGGAGATTCGAGTGTTAAGTAGTGAGGGATTAAAGGTAACGCCCCTGTGAGTCTCACCTAGTAGTCAAACCTTTGTCCATTATGGCACTGCAAACCACATAAACATTAGTTAGGTCCTTAGCGCAACATTAAATAATTCCTTTCCCTGACAATGACTTCGGAACAAATGGACAGGAAACCAGGCCAAAAAACACCGCCACAATTGGCCGCCACCGTTTACACCTCCAAGGCCTACAAACCTCGCCTGGCACGTGTTATAACACAAGGACCGCGGGGTCGGGGACGGGAGAGTGGAGCGATGCCGCAGAGGGCGTGACCTGGGCGAGCCGGCGAGTTGGGAGGCTATTATTGGCTGAGGAGTGCGCCAATGTGACCTCATCGGCGAGAGATATTATCGACGGTCGGACGCCATTTTAGGGCAGTTCGTTGGCAGTTGGCACTCAGCAGTCGGCAGTTCGTTGGCAGTTGGCACTCAGCAGTTGGCACTCAGCAGTCGGCACTGAACAGTTGGCACTTGGCTGCCAGCACTCCCGCAGAGAGTCGAGTCGAGTGGAGTTCAAAGGAGTCCTTCCTGTCCCTGGTCAAGTGGAGTTCGTTTGCTTTGTGCAGCCCTGCGTTGGACCGTTGGAGCAAGGGAGCTCGTGGTGTGGGTGTGCCGTTGAACCGACGAGGCCTGGTGGCGCTTGGAGGCGGACGGAGAGGGCCGCGGGGCCGTGTTACACTGAAGACGAAAGGAGCCAGATAAGCCCGATCTCCGCGTTTACTACACTTTACATGACAAGACGTGTTATTTTCGTATTAATCTCCCTCATATCGTGTTTGATATCTGTTGTGTGTGGGATCCCAATTTAGGCTTATTAGAGTTATTAGTACTAGGGCATGCCCGTACTATATATATATCTAAAATTATATCCCCCCCCCTCTATTTACATGAAATGGTTTGGTCCAAAGTGAACGGCTTGCGAGTGGTGACAATCCCCCCCCTCTATTTACATGAAATGGTTTGGTCCAAAGCGAACGGCTTGCGAGTACGGTGTTTTTTATCGGACCCGTGGAATTATAGATAGTAGTTTTAATTAGTTTTAAAACATAGTTTAACGGCAACATAGTTTTCCAACGTGAAATAAATGAATACGCTCTCAAATGTGCCGTCCGAGGCAGAGTGTGTTCGCCACGTTCGGCACACGCGATAGCTCGCTGCTCTCTGATTGGTTGAATCGTTTTTTGGACATAGCTCGGTAAGTAATTGTCCGATTAATATGAAACCTTGAAAAGGCACATCCTCGGGTCCCCAGCAATATACCTGGCAAGTTTAAAGTATATCGGACCCGTGGTTGTCGAGAAACAGCGGTCACAGACAAACAAACAAACAAACAAACAAACACACATACAGAGATTACTGGAATTATAGATAGATTACCGGCGCGGGCTTTTTCACTGTCTTTACTTTTCATTAATAAATCCTTGTATTATTTTCTGTATATATCTGAACGCAGTTTCCTGGGTGTTTGATTTTAGTAGATAAGGCGGCGGGGCAGAGCTTTGCTATGTCCGCCATTCCGCGCGTTTAACTTTAAGTGTTGGATTTGGAATCCGCATCCGCATTGAGTTCTCGCCTCGGGAGTTAAAGCCTCGCAATTGGCCATCCGCAACTGTGGTATTAATCGCGGTTGCGTGACAATAATAAAGGTTACCTTTGGAACAGCTATATTAAAGCTCGAGGTCCGGCTTCTTCTTCCTCAATCCCTGAAACACGGGCTTTTAAAAGAGGTGAGTGAAACAAACGAAGTTTTTTTCCAAGTAAATTGATTAATTATTAACTTGCCAATGGTACCTTTTTTTTTTTTTTCCAATGGTACCATTTGTATTATTGGACAACAGAAAATCAAAGTTTTTTTTCAAGTTGTAAGATGCTACTCTCATCGAGTCATGAATAATACACCACCGTAAAGGCCGAGCCTAACAATAGATGTAACGCCGTAATGACCATGACGTAATGACGTCTTACTACAGCGCCATCTATCTATAATTCCAGCAATCTCTGTGTGTCTGTCTGTGTGTCTGTGTGTCTGTGTGTCTGTGTGTCTGTGTGTTTGTCTGTGACCGCTGTTTCTCGACAACCACGGGTCCGATATACTTGAAACTTGCCAGGTATATTGCTGGGGACCCGAGGATGTGCCTTTTCAAGGTTTCATATTAATCGGACAATTACTTACCGAGCTATGTCCAAAAAACGCTTCAACCAATCAGAGAGCAGCGAGCTATCACGTGTGCCGAACGTGGCGATCAGACTCTGCCTCGGACGGCACATTTGACAGCGTATTCATTTATTTCACGTTGGAAAACTATGTTGCCGTTAAACTATGTTTTAAAACGAATTCAAACTGCGATTAAATTAAAACGATTCATCCTAACTGCGATTTGCGAACTTCCGGACAGTGACGACTGTCCGGCAGCACGCTTTCCGGCATCCAATCACAGAACGCTTTGTTGCGTAGGCGTGGCCGATGTGAGACGAGCGGAGCTGAGCGCGTTACGAGCTGACCGCCATTACGGTACGTAATTCGATTTCTTATGCGCATTATTTCTCCCAATTCATTCATCTCCCAATTTCTCCCAATTCAATTCGTATCACTAATAAAAACGAATTTGCGATTCATTCGCTTTCCTGCGCGTTTGTGCACGCGATGGCGATTGCTTTACCAAACTCCGGAAGCCGTTCGCTTTGGACCAAACCATTGCATGAGGGGGGGGTTCTGTGGTCGTTGCGAATGGACCAAACCATTCATGTAAATAGAGGGGGGGGATTGTCACTGTACTCGCAAGCCGTTCGCCGTTCGCTTTGGCGTTGCGAATGAACCAAACCATTTCATGTAAATAGAGGGGGGGGGGATATAATTTTAGATAGATATATAGTACGGGCATATATATAGTACGGGCATGCCCTAGTGTTACTAAATCCGTCATCCGAACGTCTAGCGTCTGGTATTCAGCCCGTCGCCTACGGATGTCAGATAGAGTCAGATATCTGGGTTATGGAGTTAAACTGCCATCAGCAAAGCGACGGGATGGATTGAGTGCTGGATGCGGGGAATGACGTACGCCTCTGTAGAGGCCTAGCCTAGCGCTAGATGTAACTCCGTAATGATAGCTCAATGAAAAGTTCGTGACAGACAAAGGGATGGACAGACGGAGAAATGTGGCTACTTTAACAAGTTCTTTATGACCATGAAATTTACATGTCGCCGGATACAAGGTGATGCATGTTACCTCATGATAACCATATAAGAATTAATCAAAATAGTCCCAACTTTCAGCTTAAATATCAGAAGCACTTGTTGTCTTAGGGTTGGTGTTGGGGGAGAGGGGACTTCCTTCCTTACTTGACTGAATCCAAGTGGCAGAAGGCTGCCATGGTGGCTGCAGCAGCAGTCCCTTCAAGTAGGCCTTCTCTTCACGCAGTGTGTGAGCCGACAGCAATGCCGAGGTCAACTGGCCTCTGCCACCGCCGTTGCCTCGTCCATCTGGACCAATGGCGCCAGATGTCGAAACAGGCTGGTTGCCTTCAGTGAACTTTGCATCTTTGTCATTTGTGTTTGGGGTACCTGCAACAGGAAGGGAAAAGTTACAACCTAACATGCAAACTAACGGTCTACTCCATGAATTAATGAATGAATGATCGTTTTAAGGCCATTTTCCCCGCCAGAGCGGGGGGTTAGCCTTGCGGACCCCATGACAATCATGGTTCCTTGTTTGAGGCAATGTTTTTATGGCCGGATGCCCTTCCTGACGCCAACCCTTAGTCGCCTCTTACGATGCGCAGGGATACGGTGTACCTATTCTAAACCGGGGTACACACCGGGATCATTCATCCCAGCAAGATGGTACTCAATTTCCGGACCTCGGAAGGATGACAGGCTGAGTCAACCCCCCTGGCGTTAATTTAGCGATCGACCGGGATTCGAACTCAGGATCCGAGGATCCCAAGCCTGTGCCCTAACCGCTAAGTCAACAACAGGCTTTTCCATGTAAACAACAGGCAAAAACACCATGTAAAATAGTAAACAGAAAGCCCTTTTCCAAAACCCGTGATGACAGTTGTCCAAATAACTGTGACCACTCAACGCTTTGTTATTACGCCAAGTTCATCACAAGCCGTTTTCACCTTCACATGAGTGGGAGTCCACCTTAGAATAGGAGATTACCTTCAATCAATAATAAAAACTGCTCATGTCTATCAAGTTCTCCACAAGGATAGGACTGTCTAACACAAAAGGTATGTGTGCAGGTGATATCACACGTGTTCATCTCATCTCTCTTCAATGGCGTCACGACATGTAACAGTGACTTGGACAAGTAGAACAGTGTGAAACAAGCCCTCTTACCAGGTGTAGGTCCAGGTAAGAGATGCAACAAAGTGGGTAAGAGCAGGTGCATACCCTCACCGCAATCCCTTACATTGGCTGCAATGTTCATTTCTGCAAGATGAGAATCACAGAAAACCCAGGTGACAGGTGCTCAGGGAGAACAATCTTTACAAGTGATTTGAGTGAGTCAATGAATGAGTGAAAGGATCGTGCAAGGTGGTGAAGAGACCTGCTGCATGCACATCCTCCTTTTGACCGTGCCCTCCGACGTGCACCACGGTACTGTAGAAACTGCAGAGGCTGGTACCCGATACACTGCCCACCTGGTGAGGAGCCTGGTGAGCTGGGGGTTAGAATGCAAGATATTTTGGTGAGAAAGATGCTGCATGGATTTGAGATTTCCTTTCACAATATCACACTCGTCTCTAAGCTGTCTAGCCTGGGTTTGAAGCCCGACTCAGCTATCAACTGTCATCCTGGTGTTTCTCAGGCAGGGTGATTCATCAATGTTTGTGCCGTCCCTCGGATGGACGTTAAACGGGCGTCCTGTCTGCCGGCATTAGTCAGTGGACCTTAAAGATCTCACCGTGTCCTTCAAAAAAACAGGAGATGAGCCTTAGCCGGCACCATGGACAAAAAATCCAAATTCCTGCCCTAACCAGCAAGGGGCACCGCATCAGTGGCACAGCTGCACTCCCAGCAATGATACAAGCCAGCAGCCGCAGGCTGCACACAAAGTGAATGATGTTCTGGTTTATACTGGGATTTACAATCGGAACAATATTTTAGAAAAGGGCTTACCATCATTGTTTTCAGGTTTCAGAAGATGACCAGGAGGAGGAGGTGGAGAGGCTGATGGGAACTGGGATGAAGAGTGGCTATGAGATGGGGAAGGGCAAGTAGATGTGGGAAGAGCCACTGAAGACACAGATAACCCCGCATGCGCTGATGGGGAAGAAGTTGATGGGGGAGAGGCGGATGTAGCAAGTGGAAGAAGAGGAATGGGAGAAGGGGATGTAATAGCAGAAGGATTCTCTTCGGATTGTGATGATTCTGTGTTGGAGGAAAAGTGACATTTCCTTTTCCCGCTGGAGGTGCTTTTTGACTGGCAGCTATCTAGGTACCTGGGTTTGGATTTGAAAGGTAAAGCAAGGAGAAAGGAATGGGTGGAGGTTATTCATCTCATTGAACTTTGCAGGATTGTGCATACCGGTACCGGTATGCTAAATGAGGTTAATAATGACAATTCTTCACTCAGTACATTCCTCTTTACTCTGAAAGTTTTAAATCCTCTTCCATGCACTAGTCAAAGCATCCTCTGTCAAATGCTAAATCCAAGTACTGCTGGCCTGGTTTAAACAAGCTAGACACCAAACCATACAGATGCATGTTTCTTTCAATCTCTGATAACGGATCAATGAATAATGAGGACTTAAAGAATGGGCATGTGGAAAATTGAGAAAAATTGTGAAAAGTTGTACACACATACACACAAACAAGCACACACAAACAAGCACACACAAACACACACACGCACATGCACACACAGACACAAACACACACACACACACAAGTACACACACAAACACAACCACACATACAAGCACACACAAGCACACACATACAAGTACACACACACATACAAACACACACATATACAAGCACACACAAATAAACACACACAAACAAGCACACACATACAATCACACACAAACACACACACGCACGTGCACACACAGACACAAACACACACACACACACACACACACAAATACACACACAAACACAACCACACATACAAGCACACACAAGCACACACATACAAGTACACACACACATACAAACACACACACATACAAGCACACACAAATAAACACACACATCCAAGCACACACATACAAGTACTCACATACAAGCACACACATACGAGCACACACAAATAACCACACACATACAAGCACACACAAATAAACACACACATACAAGCACACACAAATAACCACACACATACAAGCACACACAAATAACCACACACATACAAGCACACACAAATAAACACACACATACAAGCACACACAAACACACACATAGAGGCACACACATACAAGCACACACAAATAACCACACACATACAAGCACACACAAATAACCACACACATACAAGCACACACAAATAAACACACACATACAAGCACACACAAACACACACATACAAGCACACACATACAAGCACACACAAATAACCACACATACAAGCACACACAAATAAACACACACATACAAGCACACACAAACACACACATAGAGGCACACACAAAAAAAAACACACACGCATACACGCATACAAGCACACACACAAACACACAAATGCATACGTACCCATATAAACACACATACACGTGCACACACTCGTACATGTACACACACATGATGGTGGATACATTGAGATCTGGGAGGGCTCCGTTCCACCTTCTGAAACCCGCATTTGGTGTTAACAACCAACGACACACACAGACACGGGTAGTAGTGAGTGATTTGAACAATAAAATAGAAGCACAATTTCAATTATTTGATCATACTATGTGAACACATTTTGGATGTACCATATATTGTCACAACTCTTGGTTGTCACGTTATTACGTCAATTATCACTACTACAGTGTGATGTTATAATGTGTGATTAGAATGAATTTGGAGGTGGTTTGATTTTGTGCGTGGTTAAAGAATACCTCCAGTGTCACACTTACCGTAAGATACCTTGCAGGCACACGGCTTGCTGATAGGACAAAGCCTGGGATTTGGGTTTGGCCTCTTTTCCTGGGTGGCTCGCTTGATTCTCAGCCCCACTGACCAGCTTTTTCCACGCCACTTCCTGTCGAGGTTTATCTGTGGGAAGAAGAGGAACGTAATGCATTGGATTGGGTATGAGTTTGGCATCCTGGAAGAATGGGCAGTAGACAATTTGCATACTCTGTTAATTTCTACAATTGTGTGTGCCCTGTGCATCTAATCCAAACGGCTCTTTGCAATTCAGCCTTTCATTTTGTATTGCACTAGAACATTACCCGGAGCGTGATTACATCACCCCCGTACAGTGACACACAGACACACACACACACACACACACACACACACACACACACACACACACACACACACACACACACACACACACACACACACACACACACACACACACACACACACACACACACACACACACACACACACACACACACACACACACACACACACACACAGTTCAATTTTGACTGAGTAAACTTACACATGCAATTCTGACATGTGAAAAATTAGCACCACCACTTATTATTTTTCTGTTGATATTCATCATTGAATGAGACCTACGTCATGTAAAATGTGACTCCAAGACCTCTCCTCTCCCCCTCCCCCCACCAGCCCCACTCTCTCTCCACTCTTTCCTCTTCCCCTCCCTCCACTCACTCTCCCCCCACACCCACTCACTCTGTCCCCTCCACCCCTCCCCCATCTCTACCCTCTCACTCTCTCCTCTCCCCCTCCTCACACCACGCCCAACCAGAAACGGCTATTACAATGCATTTTACCTTTTAAAACATCAATATTCTTCTGAATTCCTGGTTTTGGCAACCGAGTCTTAAACCATCTTGGCCACAATGAAAAATGAAATTAGACAAGTACAGATGCATTCAAAGTACACCGCCCCCATACAAAATAAATAAATAACATCCTCCAGCACAGCATTGACGGGGCGCCTCTGGCGCCCAGCGACACCGCCGTGCAGCACACATAGAGATGGTATTGGGAGAGAGAGGTTACAACAATTTATTGATTAAATGCATAACTAAAATCAATAAAAACTAATCATAAAATAATTTCTTAATCAATTGGTTAATAGCATACCTCAACCACCAGTGTTTCATCTGAAGCTGTAATTTTTTGAAAATTAATTAAATTAATTTATCAAAAATTAACTAATTAATTGATTAACCCGCTTCCGCTTCCAGTCTTGCCGGCAAGGTTACGTTTTTTTCGCAGCTGTCCACGCTCTCCACGCTATCGAAGTTAAGTAATTGTTCCCATTTGTATTTTCATCAAAACTGTATTTATTTTATGGTGTGTGTACCTACAGTGGGTCCCGAGGAAAATTCTCGGTGTAAATCTTTCATACCTGTATAAAAAATCGTGTTAATTCGTGTCGTGTCTTTTGAGGCCTTGTACCGTGTCCTACCTTGAGGCTTTGTTTTTCTCTCAGTGGTCTGTCATTTGTGCTCCAACTACTTTCGTTCTCTGTTTTTCCCAGTCTTTTCACCCCATACTTCCTTGTTTAAAATCTCAACGAAAAAAAACCAACCAAATAAACATTTCCTTCTCTGTTCTTATTCGTTGTTCTTATTCGTTTATTCGTTGTTCTTATTCGTTCGTTCGTTCTTCGACCACGTGTTTCTCCCCCATTTCCCCAGATAGTTTTCACTGTTAAACTTTAAAATGTTTAAACTTTCCCCTGAAGTACTGTATTCTGTCGTATATTATAACACCTTTTTCTTCTTCTTCTTTAAAAGGTTGCTTTCGACTTGCTCACCAAATCTATTCATCCCAAAAAAAAAATTCCATCTCTTACAGTTCCTCTTTCCTACATTCCCTAAACTCACCTGCACTCCACCCCCCCCCCCCCCCCTCCAGCATCCTTAAACGTATTTTTAACTCGAAGGTCACAAGAAACTCATTTTGCAATAAATGTTCGTTTCCCATTAATCGTACACTTTCTAAAATCCAATCTCACCACTCCCCTCAAAATCTTCCCCATCACCCCTCCCCTCCAAAACTTAACCATCACCCCTTCCCCCCAAATCTTCCCCATCACCCACCCCTTTCAAATCTTCCCCCTTGCCCCTCCCCTCCAAATCCTCCCCATCACCCATCCCTTTCAAATCTCCCCCCTTGCCCCTTCCCTCCGAAACTCCCCCCACACCCCTCTCCTCCTAGACTCCCCCTCGCTCCTCCCCTCCTAGACTCCCCCCTCACTCCTCCCCTCCAAATCTCCCCCATCTCCCATCCCTTTCAAATCCCTCCCCTTGTCCCTTCCCTCCTAAACTCCCCCCGAACCCCTCCCCTCATAAACTCCCTCCTCGCCCCTCCCCTTCAAATATCCCCAAACTCATTTCTTCTCCATTTCCCCCCTCTCACCCCTCCTCCTCAAAGTGTCATCCCCGCTTCTTCCCCCTTCCAACTCTCACCTCCATCTCCCCCAACCTTCTGCCTCGCTCTTCCCCTCCTCAAATAACACCTCATTGTGCCTCACCCAATCACCATCAAACCTTTTGTCCGCCCCATCCTTCCCTTTCTCCGAGCTATTCTGAAATCTCTGACACACCTTCAACAGCTCTCCCTACCTCTTCCTCCTCTTCCACATCTTACCCGACCCCTCCTCCCCCCTGTTCTGTATCCGATGCTCCCCCATCCTCTTCATTAACGGTATGGACCTCAAACATCCTGGGCCTTCATTCAAACTTAACTCATCTCTCCATACAGGTTGCTTCTGACAAACCAGACGTGATCTGCTTAACAGAAACTTTCCTCCTTCATGATGTCTCTGATTCCTTAGTATCTCCTTCCCTCCTAAACTTTACATGGGGGTGTGGTTCCTTAGTATCCTTAGTATCAGATGCACATGGCTTCTCCAATGGCTTGATCTCTGATCATCAATTTGGTTTCAGACCAGGTCACTCTCCTCTGGACGTGCTGCTTCTGCTGTCTCAACAATGGATGGAGGTCCTCAATGCCAAACAGGAAATTAGAGCTGTCTCCCTCGACATAACACATGCCTTCGATACGGTCTGGCACCCCGCTCTGGTCACCAAATTCTCCTCCTTTGGTATCCATGGAAATCTCCACGCATGGCTGGCGGACTTCTCTCTAGTCATAGCCAACGTGTGGCGCTGAATGGGTTTCTCTCATCTCCTCTTCCTGTTCAGGCTGGAGTTCCCCAAGGCAGTGTTCTGAGCCCTGTGCTTTTTCTGGTCTTCATCAATGATCTCTCCGACTCTCTTGAAAATCCTCTCTGTCTCTTTGCTGATGACTCCACTCTCTGCCACTCCATTCGTCATCCCTCAGATCGGCAGTCTGCAGCCTCCTCACTCTCTGCAGACCTGGACAAAATCACAGACTTGGCAAACAAGTGGAACATGTCTTTCAATCCTGACAAATCTCACACTCTTACGATGTCTCTCCGAAAAGACCAACTGGACAACCCTCCTATCCACTTTCTGAATAATCCTCTCAAAGAATTTCTGTCACTCAAGCTTTTGGGTCTCACTATCTGCCATGATCTTTCCTGGGAAAACCACATTTCAAATCTGGCCTCCAAAGCCAGTCGCCGACTGGGCATCCTCCGTCGTGCGAAATCCTTCCCTGGCACACCTGAGCTCCTCACCACATACAAGGCTTTCATCCGCAGCTCAATGGAATGCTGCTCTCCCCTCTGGGCTGGTGCTCCTGCCTCACACCTAGCTCGTCTTCATGCTGTTGAAACCAAAGCGTACAGAATTATTGGAATCTCCCGTGATGAAGCTACCTTCGAGGGCCTTTCACTTACTCACCGCAGGCAGGTTGGTGGTCTTTCTGTCTTCTACCGACTCCTCTCCGGCCTTGCTCCTCCAGCTCTCTCTGGGCTCTGTCCCCAAAATATTCCTACAGGTCGCACAAGATCTGCCTGCAACCCTCTTATGGTTAAACTGCCAAAATCAAGACTCTCTGATCACCTTCACTCCTTCATTCCTCTTTTCTCCCGCCTCTGGAACAAACTCCCTCACTCTCTTCAATCCCACTCCTCCCTCCAGGTCTTTAAAACAGCTGTTCACCACCATTTCTTATCTTCCCCCATCCAAAACCTTGATCTTTTCTACCCCTGCTAATTTCACCCCAAATCCACTTTTTTGAAATACCAACTTCTTTCCTGGAAGTCCTTGGTGTCCTTGTGTTTATACTTCTCCCACTCCCCCCTCTTCCCACGCCGCCTCCCCCCAAGCCCTCTCCTTCCCACACATTCCCCATGTCCCTGCTCTCAAATGTTGTGTTTATGTGCCTCCCCTTCCCTCCCCGTCTTATCTACCGCTCCCCTTTTTATATACTTCGTTTGTTTGTCTGTTTGATTTGTTTGTGTGATAAATGTTAGCTTTTTCACGAGCCTCGATTATGTATACAAAAAACAAAAAACAAAAAACAAAAAATCAAAAATATATTTTACAGCCACATCACTTGGTCACTGTCGTGTCCAAATATCAGCTTTCTAGCTCAAAAGGTGCCTGAGATATTGCCCAGATAAGAAAGAAAATAAACAAGTGTAGATACATTCAAAGTATACCACCATCATGCCAAATAAATAAATAACATCCTTAAGCACGGCAAGGCGCCCGGCGATACCGCCATGCAGCGCATAGAGACAGTATTGGGAGGGAGAGGTGTACAATGATTGATTGATTAATTGCATAATTAAAATCAATAAACAACGATCGTAAAATAATTCCTTAATAAATTGGATAATAGCAAACCAAAACCACCAGTGTTTCACCCGAAGCTGTAATTTTTTGAAAAGAAATAAAATATGTCATTAATCGAAAAAATTGAATAAATAAATTGATTAATCAGTAAATAATTAATCGATTAATTGATTGATCAATAAATCAAAAATATCCTTTGTAGCCACATCACTTGGTCATTGTCATGTCCAAATATCAGCTTCCTAGCTCAAAAGGTGCTCGAGATAATGCCCAGATAAGAAAGTACTTAATCGATAATAATTAAGTAACTAATCAATTAATTGATTAATCAAAAAACAAAAAATCTGTTTTTTGACAAAGTACTTGCTCACTATTGTGCTGAAATTTCAAATTCCTATCTCAAAGGATGGCTGAGATATCGCCCGGACAAACAAACAAACAAACAACCAGAGTGAAAACCGAGTACTCCGTTTCAGGGCGCGTCATCGCCGGGCCTCCTTCGGTGCCCGGCAATAACGTCATACAGCACCTGGAGATGGAATGGGAAAGGAGCGGTGTACAATATTGAATTTGAGTTAAGATAAAGCCACGAGAGAGTCAGAAAATTGCGAGCCTTAGAAAAGAGGCCTATGAAGCCTCATACCATATACAGTCACATGAAAAAGTAAGGACACCCCATGTAAAGTTTGGACTTTTTCAACATATTTCAACATACAGTTATTTGATCTTCATTTCAACAATATTGATAGATAAAGGTGATATAAAATAACAAATATCATGAAACATTTACATTTTGTCGTCCATTGTATAATTTAAATAAACATAAATGCAAATTTCGCATGTGGAAAAAGTAAGTACACCCCTACATTTATCACTACTTCAAATACCTAAAATTAGAATCAGGTGCACCAGCTCAGGTGCAAATGATTAGAACATCGTTGGAGAGGATCTTCGAGGAACCTGTCTTATTTAAACCTCAGAAATTTAGCTTGGTTTGCTCTTTGTTATTGAAGTGTGCGGCGTCACCATACCTAGATCAAAGAGCTCTCTGAGGCCTTCAGAAAGAAGGTTATAGATGCCTACGAGTCTGGGGAGGGATTTAAAAAGATCTCCAAACAATTTGAAATAAATCATTCGACTGTCCGGAAGATCATCTACAAGTGGAGAACATTCCAAACAACTGCCAACTTGTTCAGGCCAGGCCGCCCCAGAAAGTTCAGCCCGAGAGTAGACCGCAAGATGCTGAAAGAAGTCTCAAAGAACCCCAGAATGTCATCACGGGACTGACAGGTAGCTCTTGCCACTGTTGATGTCAAAGTGCATGAGGCTACCATTAGAAAGAGGCTGCACAAATTTGATCTACATAGGAGGTGTGCCAGGAGGAAACCTTTGCTGTCCAGAAAGAACATCAGGGCAAGTCTAAAGTTTGCCAATGAACACCTAGGCAAAGACCAGCACTTCTGGAACAATGTGCTCTGGACAGATGAGTCAAAGGCAGAGCTATTTGGCCAATGTACCAGAAGACATGTTTGGCGAAAATCAAAGAAAGCATTTGATCACAAGAACCTGATACCAACTGTAAAGCATGGTGGTGGAAATATTATGGTTTGGGGCAGCTTTGCTGCATCAGGGCCTGGGCAGCTCACCATCATAGAATCCACTATGAATTCTTCATTGTACCAGAGGGTTCTTGAGGATAATGTGAGGCCATCTGTCAGAAAGTTGAAGCTCAACCGAAGGTGGACCTTGCAACATGACAATGACCCAAAACATACCAGTAAATCCACCAAGGAATGGCTGAAAAGAAAGAAATGGAGGGTTCTGGAATGGCCAAGTCAAAGCCCGGATCTAAATCCCATCGAGATGTTGTGGGGGGATTTGAAACGAGCTGTGCATGCAAGAAACCCTTCAAACATCGCACAGCTGAAAGAATTCTGCATGGAGGAGTGGGCAAAAATTTCTCCCAGTCGATGTCAGAGACTGGTAGACAGTTATAAGAAACACCTACTTGAGGTTGTTTCTGCCAAAGGGGGCAATACCACCTATTAGAGCCAAGGGTGTACTTACTTTTTCCACATGCGAAATTTGCATTTATGTTTATTTAAATTACACAATGGACTACAAAATGTAAATGTTTCATGATATTTGTTATATTATATCACCTTTATCTATCGATATTGTTGAAATGAAGATCAAATAGCTGTATGTTGAAATATGTTGAAAAAGTCCAAACTTTCCATGGGGTGTACTTACTTTTTCACGTGACTGTATGAAATATGGCGGTTGTGGAATATAAATAGTGGGTGGAGTCAGGCGACCTGTCCAACCAATGGGTGGAACACACACACACACACACACACACACACACACACACACACACACACACACACACACACACACACACACACACGGCTCCTTTTATAGTGTAGATTAAAACCAGCAACTGAAGCTAATGAATCAAGTAAACTCCTTCAAACTAGTCATCTGTCTGTTGACATCCCGGTATTACTAGATCTATTTGTGGGACGCCGGTGCTGTTTGTGGATCCATGATGAGTTGGGCAACCTCATCATACCTGCCGTCTTTTGCGTGGAGGAACGGCTGTGGGCGGTGGGTTTGGCGCCCGGAACGGCTCCCTTTCGGCTGTGCATGTCCGGATACGTCCGGTGAAGAGACGGCTGTGCGCACAGATGCGTACGGAAAGAAAAACACAAACCTCGACACTCAACATCATGCTGAACCTTCAGCATCACTGAGCGTGGCATATGAGCCAAAGAGTGGAGGAATGTAACACAACTAGATAGGAGAAAGATAAGATAAAAAGTTGGATGTGCTGTACATTGGTTGGGGGAGCAGCATCTCTGCTGTCGCTCGAGGATCCACCACCAGCCTCGTGTGAACCATTGCTTCCTTGGCTGCAGTACCCACTGCTTCCATTTCCGTGCACTGGCTGTGGGGTGAAGGATGGAGGATGGAGAGGGGAGGATTGAGGAGAAGGAAAAGTTGGGAGGATGAAGGCCCACATGGCAAGTGAGATGTAGGAAATGAAGACATGGTGGAGTTTCGTTACCGTACAGCTTTTCATTTTGTTTTGTTTTTTTGTGACTCCAGATGAGGAAATTCACGAGGGGAAAAATGCTTTTTTAAGGACAATCACACCTGTGTCAACCTCACTGTGATCTGTACACTTCTGTGATGAATATATGCAATTATTTGTGTACCTTTGTGGTTTAGTGGGCGTTGGCAGGATGGCCTAGATGTACACACACTCACCTCCAAGATGTCTAGCCTGGGTTTGAATTCCGACCCAGCTATAAACTGTCATCTCGGTGTTTCACAAGATCACTTACTAATGAAAACAAGAAAGAGCAATCAGAGATTGGAAACCCTCACCAGGATGTGTTTTAGTGGTTTTTAAGGCTTTTGTGTAAAAACAAATATGGCGGCCGAACCACGTGGCCGATGATGTCATCATTCTTTTTTTTTCTCCACCAATTTTCCCGAGATTTATTATGATGTCATAATGGAGGAACCTATGACATCATTAACATGTGTCATTCCCATATTATTAACATGTCCACATACGGTACATGAAAAACGTTTTTTGATGTGATTATGGGAGATATAGAGGTGCAAAATTTTTCGTTTTTTCAAAGATGGCGCCCGTACCATGTGAACTCTGACGTCATAATTATCATTATAAAGTTCTGCAGGTGGAGGTGCACCTATGGTGAAAATTCCCTGTCAATCGGACGAATGGTTGTAGAGAAAATCATATTCATTCTGTGCGGACAAACAGACAAGCAAACGGACTAAAATGCAATACCCTCTCCTCTGGCGAGGGTAATAAGAAGTTATCTTCCTCCTGATCTTGTCTACATGTGATACCAGTTCGCACACACATACATGCATACATACACATACATAATGTACATACATCCACACACATACACACATAAACATACACACATACATACACACATCCATACATACCACACATACACACATAAATGCATACACACATACATACACACACATAGACACACACACACACACACACACACACACACACACACAATATATACATACATACACACATACATACATCCACCCATCCATACATACATACATGCACACACACACACACACACACACACACACACACACACACACACACACACACACACACACACACACACACACAGATGTGTGGCTCAGTAGCATTGCCCTCAGGGCAAATTTGAATGGGCACTATGCTACCAATATGAAAAGGTGATGCACCCCAAAATCTTCATTGAATAGCAAAGAAGATGGTCTTTTCACATCTCCTTAATGTAAACATTCACATCAATTGGCTTGAAACATAGATCTCTTCATACAGGTATTGAGGGTCACTGAAGAGAAAACATAGGGGCCAAAGATCAAAAGACACAAAAGTGTTGCAAAGGGGAAACAGAAGTACAAGGTTGTATGGAAGCAGCACAGTATGAAGGGGGGCAGGGGTGCAGGCGAAAGGGGAAAAAGGGATTATTAGGTCAGTTCAGAAACATGAGATGGATAATCCTCGTAGAAACAGAGGTTCAGAGAAACAAATCACAAATGGGACAGATAGAACAATGTGATGGATAGTTATTGGAAGAAACAACATTATATATGAGGCCTTCAGGAAGTATTCACACCCCTTGACTTTTTCACATTTTGTTGTTACAGCCTGAATTTAAAATGGATTAAATTGAGATTTTTTTTGTCACTGATCTACACATAACACCCCATAATGTCAAAGTGGAATTTTTTTTTCCATTTTTTACAAATACGTATATTGGAAATGAATTACAGAAATATCAAATTTGCATATAAGTATTCAACCCCCTGAGTCAATACTTCATAGAAGTGCGTTTGGCAGTGATACAGCTTCGAATCTTCTTGGGTATGTCTGTATCAGCTTTGTACATCTGGATTTGGGGAGGTTCTCCCATTCTCCCTTGCAGACTTGCTCTAGCTCTGCCAGGTTGGATGGGGAGCGTCGGTGAACAGCAATCTTCATGTCTTTCCACAGATTCTCAATGGGATTTTCAAGTCTGGGCTTTTGCTGGGCCACTCAAGGACTTTCACGTTCTTGTTCTGAAGCCATTCCAGTGTTGCTTTGGCTGTACAGTTCCTATTAAACATACATCTTCGCCATAGTCTCAGTTCTTTTGCATTCTGAAGCAGGTTTTCCTCAAAGATTTGCCTGTATTTGGCTCCATTCATTGTTCCCTTTATCCTTACAAGTCTCCCAGTCCCTGCTGCTGAAAAGCATCCCCATAGCATGATGCTGCCACCGCCATGCTTCATCTTACTATAATTCACCAAATGTCCGTCGGTCGGTTCGAAGGTATTGCAAAAACGGCTCAACCGATCGTAACGATATTTTGCGTGGGTATTCCTGGGACCCCCGGGAGTAAAATAGGCTATATTGTTTTTTTCCAATTTTTCCAATTTTTCCAATTTTCCAGCTTTTCCAAACACGATGGAATAATATTTACCGACATGAACAGTGAAGTGGCTTTTGTTGAAATTCTACAAATACTATTTATTCTACATACCAGGAGAGAGTAGATCGACTCCTGACGAACTCTTCCTATATAAACGTGTGGCTCCGAAGTAACATGGCAGCGTGTGCAAACCGACTGAGAAAGACGTGTAGCGGCCGCTTCCGTTTTGCAGAATTCAATCTTTTTTCAAAATTGGCGCCATGTACTGTTTAGATTTTGATGATTTGCGTGTGATATGATTCAACGGATGTTTATATGAATCGTTTAAAATTTAAAAAAAGCCTTCAATTTCTGATATTTTGCCTTTTCATTTGGTTGGGCCTCCCAATTGAAGCCCCACCCATAGGGCGGGTACCGTTGCTAGTGGTAGCAATGGTGTTAGATGGGTGATGAGCTGTGCTTGGTTTCCACCAGACATAGCACTTTCCATTCAGACCAAAGAGTTCAATTTTCGTCTCATCAGACCACAAAATATTTTGCCTCATGTTTTCAGTCTCTTCCACATGTCTTTTTGCAAACTCCAGGCATGCTGTCATGTGCCTTTTTCTCAACAGTGGCTTATGTCTGGCCACTCTCCTATAAAGCCTAGAATTGCAAAGTGCTGCAGAGACTGAGGTCCTTCCGACAGGTTCTGCCATCTCAGACAAGGAACTCTGTAGTTCTGTCAGAGTGGTCATTGGATTCTTGTTCACCTCCCTGACAAAGGTCCTTCTTGCCCAGTTGCTCAGTTTGGTTGGAC